>NW_028280809.1:5890000-6240000 GCF_059751285.1 Brachycentrus maculatus | reverse complement strand
AACATTACTTTGAGCACGTACGAGCCTCCATTTGACCTAGAGCTGTCATCTTAGCACATTTTATCTAACTTTGGACAATAACTATCATAAGATAATAGTTACCAAAAGTACTCAATCGGAATTAGATAACTTCGACCCTTCATCATTTTGTTTGAACTGCTTGTATCCTAAGAGCTTTCTTATAGTAAAATGCATATTTCATCAATAGAGGAGTGGTCACGCTTATATATTAAAATATACCTATTTATAATTGTTATATTTTGTCATTTATGTTCATCAACCTAAACATAATTTCAATTTTTAATATAAAAATTGTTTTTTTGACATGCAATCAAATACGACATGGCCGAACGATGCGATCTCTTCACCTCCAATACCCATTTTTAAAAAGCTCTTTGATAAACTTCATAGAATTATACAACTGTGTTTTAACCACTTTTTTATTGGTATACTTTTTACCAACCGGTTTCGACAAGAACCTTGTCATCATCAGGGTTTATGTACTGAATTCTAAAACATTGAAATACTCGTAATTAATTACCCTTCCCTTACCAAAAACTTCCACGCACTCCGTACACCATATGAAAATATGATTTAAAAATATGATTTAAAAATATGATTTAAAAATATAATTTAAAAACTCCTAAATGTTGTTTCTATTAATAGATTTATATTATCCACTGACACTTCGTGATGGAATTGCATTTTTAATTTATTATTAGATTAAAACCAATATTTTTAGCTTTTCCACTTTTTTATTTGACCAGCGACCGGGTTTCGTCGTTACCGACATCATCAGACAGTCTGATGATGTCGGTAACGACGAAACCCGGTCGCTGGTCAAATAAAAAAGTGGAAAAGCTAAAAATATTGGTTTTAATCTAATAATAAATTTAAAAAAAAAAAAAAAAATGTTGTTTCTATTGTGCATTGCGTAGCGAATCCGTCAACTCCAAAAGACCACTACGAATGAAATGGTATCTGTGAAAAACATTCAAGAAAAAAGCTTATCCAATGACTTCATGGGTAATGGAAGCAGGTTGTACAACTTTATTTTATAATAATCAAATTTCTTTTCCATGCGGTGTTTGAAAATGATGCGGAATGCATCGAAACACGTCATAATAATTTTTAAGAAATACTGTATAACTTCGATATCACGGACTACTTGGGGGGAGAGGGTGTCCGTTTAAGTCAAAAGTCCGTTATGTAAAAATTGGTTGAAAATAAATATTAAAAAACCTTTTTTTATATAAACGCTGTATTTAGATATAAATAAATAATTCAAAACACAAACAAAATTCTATTAATTGTATTCAAATACTCGTCGTGAAATGACGTTGCTGTTTGTTATATTCGTGCTTGCTTTCGGTAATCCTGCTTCGATAAAGGAATCAAGTTTTATTTACACTTAACGCTCAAGTTTGCGTTTTTTTATAATCAACTCTAAAATTACGAAAATGCCCATAATAATTACTGACCGGATTTTTGTCCGTTACATCCGAACAATACTGTAGTGTTATTTACCAAGTAAAATTTAAATTTTAAAATCTAGTAGTTTATTCTACGCTCCTTAAAATGTTCTCAAATAAATATATTTTTTATTTGAGTCATTTCGAATTAAACAATCAAAACATTATCAAATAGTTAAATAATACGTGACAATAATACAAACCTATGTTTTGTTTTCTGGCAAAACCCGTGAAAGTATGACAAAAATTATCAAGTGCCGACCTATGTATGTATGTATATTTTGCGTAAATCGTGAGATGAATTAATTTTGTGATATTAGTTAGTTAGTTATGCATCGTATGCACGAGTAAACATACTATGGGGTGTCAAGGTCAATATGCGGTAACTAGCAGCTACTGAATTACCATAGGTAGAAAATGAAACACCAAACCGTAAGCCTATGTTTGCTTTTATTAACATTCTAGTCACTGAAATATTCGGGTGAAAATTCGCATGAAATCAAATTAACTATTTTATCTCGTATATGTGAGGAATAACATGATGATTTAAATTTAAAAATAAATTACTTGTATAAGACCACTTCTCAGTATTTATTAATGTAAACACGACTAGTTTTAAGAATTACAGATGGTCTCATCAACAGGTGTAGATAAAAGCAAAGATGAAGATGATGATGATAAATTGCAACTTAAATGTTTTGTATTTTTTTGTGAGTCTCTACTTATTGAAAGCTTTCCTATTTCCAATATAGATAGCTGTTGTGAACTCACACGTACTGTGTCACGAAATTGATCAATATATCTAGGAGTTTGAATCCAAAAATTTGAGTAGTGTGGTTTCCATGGGCAGGATTGGTGAATATTACACGTGTGTAAAATGATAACTTAACCAAGCCTATGACAGGTCGTTAGCCCTGTAAATGCTTAGACTTTCATATTCTTCTTCATCTCTGTTGATGTTAAAAAAAATGTAAAAAATAACTCGTAAGGGTAGATAATCCAGATTTATTAACAATTATTTGGACATACTCAAAATGTTGTAACATATATTGTTCTGAAAATAACTACTTGGATATATTATATAAATATACATAAACATAAGTTTATATTTGTACCTGTTGGTGAAAACATCTGCAGTTCTCTAAACTGGTCATTATTACATTAATAAGAGAAAAAAGTGGTCTTATACAAGTGTTTTATTTTTATACTTAATTAATATTTATTAATATTCGTGATATGAAAAGAATGATATTATTTTATCAATATTCATAATAGCAATATTCATAATTTGAAGGTATCATGTACATTGTTTAGTCAGTGATTCCCAATGTGTGAACCGCGACTTTCTGAAGAGCCGCGGTGTGGTTATATGCGGTCCTGCGAAATATTTAATTACGCAACAAAAAAATTATATAATTTATATTTGAAGCACTAACTTTGTGATTCTCCATTTTATAATTGAAATTTTCTTTGTTTTCATAGTATTTACTTTAGTTATTCAGTAAATTGATTAATATAAAATTATATTGATTCACTATTCACAATTTATGTCCGCCTCCGTAGTGTAATGGTCAGCACGCTCGGCTACCGTTCTGGAGGTCCCGGGTTCGATTCCCAGGAGGGGGTCAAATAAATATAAGTGATTTTTCTCTCCAATATTTTTTCAATATTACCCTGAACTGGTACCTGAAGCAAAAGGCTGATCACCTTTCCTTCTTGTGTTAACGATCAAGATAACACTGTGTTTATAATGCAGTGCTCTATGCACCATTGGGGTGCGGAAAAGGGTTTGAATGAATTATGGTCATTATAATTATTCACTATTATAGTCATCACTTTTATAGTGACTTTAAAACAAAGTTACATTTGAATTATAGAAAAGATTATACTATCTCAAGGAAAATAGGATTTTTTTTAAATTTTTCGCTGGTACAATAAATGGGTAATCGCTTTTTAAAATTTTAATCTTCGTATGTATTAACGGAGCTGCAAAGTGAAAAAGATTGGAAACCTCTGGTTTAGATTTTATTTTTGCATAGATGTAAACTCATTCCTGTAATAATTGTGACAGTTTATTAAAACTGCATTTCTGTACTTGGAAATTCTTATTCTTTGGACTTTCTTTATATTGTACTATACGAGTACCATAAACGACAGGGATAGTGAACCTTTTTGAGACTGAGTGCAAAAATAATAATAATAATAATGTGTCGCGTGCCATGGAAATAAAAATCCACCAAATGTTTGTGTAACTACAGATTTTTTTATAAACAAAGCATTAATACATCGAAAAAATAATTCATAACTTATTTATGCAAAATAAGATAAATTAATAATAAAACTGACTTTTAAAAAAAGTAGAACCCTTAAAACTTCATTATTAGTGAGATTTTATAACAACAAAAAAATCACCTCGGTAGCCTTGTAGCGTGCGGGAAGTATTAAACAATGCGATCTATTTTTTATAATAGAAAAGAGAAATATTTGTGTTTTTTCTTTTATTTACTCAAATATTTCAATTTCATACTATTTCTGTGATCCTAAGCAGCTCATTATTAGAAATAGGTATCGAATTGTGGTAGAGTGGGTTCGAACCGAGAAACTCTGAGTTAAGAGTCCGCGATACTAACCACGGGACCACAACCCGACACATATTTATGCATGAATATTGTCATATCCTTCGTTTCCGTCGTTTGCGCAACTATTGATGAACGAATAAAATATACATGGCTATTTAAATGTCCGCCTCCGTAGTGTAATGGTCAGCACGCTCGGCTACCGTTCTGGAGGTCCCGGGTTCGATTCCCAGGGGGGGTCAAATAAATATAAGTGATTTTTTCACTGTAATATTTATTCGATATTACCCTGGACTGGTACCTGAAGCGGAGGGCTGATCACCTTTCCTTCATGTGTAAAACGATCAAGATAACTCTGCGTTTATATGACGCAGTGCCCTATGCACCATTAGGGTGCGGATAAGGGTTTCATTTATTTATTATTGTTTCTAACTACATAGATATAATGTGCATAGGTATTGCCAGTATACTTCTAAATACCTTTTTAAAAAAGTCATTTTAAAAAACTCGTGTGTTTTGTATATCATTTTGTTTTTTATTCTTTTTAACAACAACAAAAAATATTAAATTCATTTTTAATTTAAGTTTTACTTAGTAAATACCACTATTTCTTGAAATCTATAATTTAAATATGTTTTGAAAATTTTATACTGTTTATAAAACTTTAAAAAAAAATATTTTCTTCACTCGCGTACCATGCAAAAAGGTCTCGCGTACCATAGGTTCGCCATCTCCGATATATGAATAAAATAAGTTTGTACTTTATATTCTCCCTCTACTTTTCACTGCATGTATCGTATTTCGAAGCTAATTTACATGCAATACGAATATCCCGTATTTTTCCATAAAGGGCAATTTTCCAGCTCGAATAATCCATCATTTTAAAATCCCTGACCTAATTCAGAATACTTCTGTTACACTTTTTTCCAACCTTTTGGAATTTATACGAAGAAAAACACTCGCAATATCTTCTAGTTCATTTGCTAGACGTCTAACCGTAAGGGGCGTATTGGATTAATCAAAACCGCAAGATATACCCATACATCTAGAATGTCAAAAAAAAAATTGACCCCAAACCACAGAAAGGGTGAATATCTCTAATATATTGTACCACCCATTCTTGCGATGTTAAATCGTTCAGTTAATAAATCTTCTGTTATTTATAATAATAACTAAGCGATGGACGTAATTTATATGTTTCCATTACTTAGCTTATTATAAACTAGCTTTACCAGCCCACAGGTTGCTGTGGCTCAGTCTGGTTAAATAATGAAAATAGATAGCACACATTTCAAGTATGTTTAATTTCACAATTCTTATGAAGCAGTTAAACTATGGAGCATTAATGCAATCAAAAACATTGAAAATGAAAAGTGACAACAGCTATTCAGTAGCACGACGTCCGCCACGAGAAATATTTAATATTGCATTTGTTGCTGTTATATTCAATAGATGACGCTGCCATTACAGTTAAAAGAGTGTTTTCTAAAAAGCATGTTTTTAGCTGTCACATATGAAAACACGCGCGAATTTTGATGTGGCATTATGTCAATGTCTAAAATAACTTTAGAAGATTTAATATTTTGATCAAATCTGCAGTTCAACTTTTTTTTTCAAAATTATCATACCAATTGTCATTGTGTGTGAAAATAATACGAAAACCTCTATTATACTTTTTTTATTGAATATTTTGACATTTTTATGTACGTTAAACAAACGTATTAAAGTTCGATGATATAAATGATAAAAAAAGTATTACTTAATTTATTTTTGTATTTTCGATTCGATTTATGTCTTTTTTAAAGTTTTTATTTTTCATAAATGTTTATTTGGGAATGAGTAACAAATCCAGGTGAGGTAATAAATAATGAAAAGTGAGACATTGTGCATTCGCAATGTAAAACGGATTTTTTTCAAGATATATTATCGTTATTTCAGAATTTAATTTTAATATGTAAGTATATTGTTTTGATACCAAAATTGCTGACTGTGGAAGTTGACGACCTATGCAACTATCTCGCCTAAGCACTAGTAGTATCTGTACTATTACACTGCTTTATTTTAAATACCATATTACCCGGGACTAGCAACTGAAGCGCAAAACTGATCGACATCCTTCCTTGTAATTTATGATCAGTAAAGCGCTCTAATACAGTCCTTTTATACCATTTGGTCCAGATAAGGCACAGACGCGGGCAGATCTTATAACTAAGTTCTGATTTTATTTTGAGCAAACAGTTGAATGATAAGGGTAGGTTTCAGTTTATTAAGCTTATCTTAGTACAGTTTCGTTATAAACTCCTGGTATAGTTTAGTCTTAGCAATCACAGGCGAATATTCGCTGTTTTACTGCGTAATTGAATTTGAGCATTTAAAGCTCCTGAGCTTTTGATGTACTTTTCATTTTATTTTAAATACCTACAATTCAACGTAATAACGTAGAAATTCAATTTGCTTATCTTAATCCTCGGCAATCAAATATTTTAACCCTCTCGTATAATATTTAAAATAAGTATTAAAAAATGCATATTGTGGAAATTATGTACACAGAGAAGTATGTTTTTTTATTTAAATATATAAATAAATAATATAAATTTTAGCTTATTTATTTTAAAGGGAGGATAATATGGTAATGAATATTTAAATGATATTTGATTATGTTTTTTTAGTAAAAAGCTTGAAATGGAGTGCTTTCGGAACCTTTTTTGTTTAAAAAAGGCCCAGAAAATATTTATCATTAAATAACTTGTAGTAATTGTAAAAGAGATTTTATGTATTTGAATGGAAAATTTGGGCACAATGGTTCTTCATTACATCGTTTGGGTACGTTATCCTCCCATAGCCCTTTTTGTACAACTAATTATTTCGAGTGATGAAGCAATTCTTTAAGTAATTTACTGCAAATAAGTTTGTAAGATAAGAACTTTTTTTTAAATTTGGTGGCACTTTTATATCGTTAATTTTAAGATCTCATGAGGGTTTAATGTAGATAAGGGTTAGCTGCGAAATATTGCACAAATTCATGCAACATTTTTAATTTCGCGAGTCTAATAAATCTCACGAAAAATTAACAAAAAACCAACAGTGGAATTCTCTTCTTAATACGTAAAAAGACTCGAGAGAAAACTTGCAAACTTATATATAAATTGTTACGTATACACATGTGGTTACGGGCTTTCATACCCTTCTCTCTAAATTCCAAAGAGTTCTGTAGTGACTCGAGAAACCCAATATTTCCTTTACCTATTTTCTCTGTTTGATTTTCAAGTTGTTAGGTTTTAACTGATTTCAATCAATACAGCAGTACTTTATTTTAAACAAATAATGAAACAGCACTGGAAAATGTAAGGTTTTCCTAACAAATCACAACTTACCTTGATACATATATACCCCTATCTAGACTCCATACCAAGGAATATATTTTTATTTACTTTGTTTATTTTTAATTTAATTTTAATTAACTTTGTTTAAAAAAATATATAAAACGAAATCCCTCGCTAAACACAAGTATCTACTTTATTAGAGAGGTAGAAACGTTATACTTGAAATGAATGTTGAAATGAAAAAAAAATAAAAAATAAAAACATAACACAGGTGAATATGAAATACTATTTATTTATTTAAATATGAATATGAAGAAGAATATGAAATCTGGATTACAAGGCATACGATCTATCATATGCTGGTTTACCAATATACACGTGTAACATTCACCATTTTACCCATTATTGACAACCACACTATTCAAATTTCGGAAGTTGTATTTATCCTTTAATTGACACTTTATTTTGCATGCGAGTTCTCGGCATCATATATCGCTCACTCCTTTCAACAACGTCATTTATCAAAAAACTTGATTTTTCAGGAGATCGTTTTTAAAGTTAAAAAATATAATCAAATGTATTAAAAATAAATATCAAGCCACTTCTTGAACTTTTTACTGTGCCACAGATCTTTTTACGTAAAACGTGAATGTTTTTTCTCCGTTTAAAAAATATTTAGTATATTTTTTAAAAAATAATAAAACAATACATTTTCTTCAAAATGCAAAAATAACACTTTCTGCCCTGTAGCGGATAAATATTTAGTTTAAAATATGCCGCTTTTGCTAGGATATAGTAAATTTTCTGGGCATTCCGAAAACATACACAACTGTAAATTGACGATTTTTGATATACGACGTTGTTGAAAGGAGTGAGCGATATGCTTGAGTTAAGTAAGTTTTCCATTTAGCAGAGATCTTCATGAAATGTATGTAAGATTCTCCCGAATTATTTTCTATACTAAGAGACGCTTAAAAACATAAAAAAGAAAAATATGAATATATCATATTTTTCTTTCTATGTTAAGATATTAATACAAAAATAACTCGCAAGTAGAAAAATCCATATTTGTGAACATAGGTTTGGACACACTCAAAATATTGTGGATAACTCGTTTTTATTCTATCCATATTTATCTCACCATAATTTGCGACACCTTTGTGGCTGAGGTTTTCAACCTTTTTAGCCCTTCTAGGGTATAAAATATGTTTAAATTACTCACTTTTCAAAGTAGGTGTCATCAATTTTCATTTGAATCTCCTTTAAATTGTTATCATAAAAATTCATTTTTCTACCAAAATTTACCTGGCACCATTTTCGAGGACCTAAACATGTATAATGCCTCAAACCACTTTTTACTCTTGATCAGCACTCTAGCTACTACTATCGTTTAATTTTTTTTTTATATAATGGTTTATGAAATTTTTAACGTTTTTTTAAACAACTATCTTACAACCGTCTTAGGCTGGTTTAAGTGATCACTTTATACACGTGTTACATTCACCAATACTACCCATGATTGACAACCACACTACTCAAATTCTTGGAACTTCTATATATAATGCTCACGAAACATAATGCTTGAATTCATTAGAATTTTACCAGAGACATATATGGTGAGATGAAAGAAGCTTTTCATTGAGCAATTCATTTGTATGTGTGGTCCGATTTTGTGAGGTCTCAAACCAGCCTATGACAGTCGTAAGCACCGTAAATGCCAAGACTTCCATATCCTTTTTCGTCTATGTTGAGATGTCAAAAAATAACAGTTAAAAAAATCATAATTGAAGATAATCCTGATTTGTGAACAATTATTTGGACACACTCAAAATGTTATAAATTGTGTTGTTCTAAAAATAATTACATGGATCTATTTATTATCTAAATTTAACCAACAGTTTATATTTTAAGCTAGCATTTATTTTAGGATACGGCAGGATTTGAATGGCCTTTTTTTAATAATAACACTTTAATCCTTCCAAAATTCGTTAAAATAAAAATGCTCATAACATATTTCTCTTATTTTGCCTTATCTTGAAGGTCCGTGAATTAATGAGAGATTTTCTAGGCCATAAGATAAACATCCATATGTCTGTAATGGTAGAAACGTGATCAAAATTATTATTATTACCAACCCTGAAAACCACTTACAACTTTTTTGGTAATAAAACAACGTGAATAGTACTAATTTTATCTAAATTGAATCCTTAGAAAATGAATCTACCATTATTTATAGTACTTCCTTTAAATTACCTACTTTAGAAACTTTTGTAGGACAATAGAAAACAAATAATATAAAATAAATATTTTTGTTATAATTTATTTATAAGTAGGCACTTTACGTGTTAATTTTAACAGTTTTTTTTTTTAATTAAAACTGCATAATCTCACATTTCCATTGTTTTAAGAAATTTAATTTTACGAAAGACTCTTTTCAATGTTAAATTTTGTTTAGCCTTCCATTGGTCTGACGATGTCAGTAACAACGAAACTCGGTCACTGGTCACAAAAATATATTTGTGGAAAAAACTATTTTTTATAACATAAATAGCCAAAAATTATCTTCAAATACAAATATTGTAAAATGTGTCCTCGGACGCGAAAACCTAGTTAGAAGAATTTATTGTGAATTGTAAATATCGCTCACTCCTTTCAAGAACATCATAAATTAAAAATCGTCAATTTTCAGTTGTGCATGTTTTCGGAATGCCCAGAAAATGTACTATATCTCAGCAAAAGAGGCACATTGTTTAATTATTTTTATAATATTCTGAATATTTTTCAAATGGAGAAAAAACATTCAGGTTTTACCTAAAAAGATCTATTGGACAGTAAAAAGTTCTATAAGTGGCCTTGATATTTAATTTTAATACATTTCATTATATTTTTAAACTTTAAAAACGATCTCCTGAAAAACCAAGTTTTTTTATAAAATGACGTTGTTGAAAGGAGTGAGCGATGTGTAAAGTAAAAATTAAATATAAATATTTTTTAATACGATAACAGCTTCATATCCTGTTATTTATCACGTTAGTTTCATGAACATTCTTCAGTACCTATCCATCTTTTAGTTCACAATTCATCCCATCAGTTGTACGAGAACAATTGAATTCCGTGTTCCATTTCCAAATGGAGATAAATGATATTTCTACCAACGCAATTTAAACGTGGCTTCATGATTTATTATTCCTTAAAAGAAATTCCCAGAATTCAGCTTATACATACACATAAATACGAGTACGAGCGAAGATTCGCATTAAAAATCATTCGCCATATTCATATCGATACTGAAAATCGAAAAGGCTTAAAGCGACACATTGTCGGTGAGCTAAGTGAGACAAAAAAGCGATTTTTGTGATGAGAATATGGAAGTCTGGGCGTTTACCGAGCTTACGATTAATCATCGTCATTTTGGCGTTGCGACGTCGCGACGCTGGTGATGTCACCAGGTCCTAATGAAAAAGGTCGTAAAAAATAGTAGTGATAAAGTATTACGTTCAAATATTTTGTGTCGGGTTTTTCTCCCGGGCTAGTGTCGCGTACTCTGAGTTAGTTTCTGGGTTCGAACCCACTCATTTTTATTAATTTTTTATTATTTATTAAGTTAGCATATATATATAAAATATAAATATATATATTTTTTCCAGCCAATATAAAATTTTATTTACACTTAATTGACATCATCTATATATATATTTACATCTTCTTACCATAAACAAAACATTTATTTTGACACTCTACCACAAATTAATATATACATATTTTTAATAATGCGCCATGTCACAAAAACAGTATGAAATCGAAATATTTGGGTATAAAATAATAAAAAAACACAACAAACATTTCTCTAAGAAAAATTATTTGAAAATTTATTTATTTATTCCAAATCTGGGGATCTACTACACACGGAAGTAATCTTTCGTGTGTAATCGACGCCCTGAAGGTGGATTCTGTAAATCTCTGTGTGTGATTTATTTTAATTTAGACGTATTAATGAACCTTATATTTAAATAAATTTTTTGACTTATTAATATTTATTTATTTTTCGTTTTATAAAATTTTATGCGAATAATATTATTTGAAATAAAGTTTTAAAATTATTTTATTTTCTAGTAATTATTGACGTATTTATTTATTAGAGTTTATAATATGCTTCCAGTATAAATGAACAACAACAAAAACATGTAAAAATAAAACGTAATGTTTACCGATGAACGAAATGTTGGATAATATTATTGATATAAATTATTGTGAATAATAATTTGAAAATAAATCTTAATATTAAAAAATATATAATGATTTAAACATTTGTAACTTATTAGACTACTTATTGAGTTTTTATTTCATTTCACACGACTAGTTTCGAAAACTACAGATGTTTTCATCGTTAAGTGAAAAGTCCGAATTTAGACATGTTTTGTAATATGTGTATGTAATAAAATGTTTTGTTAGTTTATTTTATTTTATCATATTTATCCAAGCTTTCACACTTTCCCTCATTCTCGTAGCAGCATTACTTCAAGCATATGAACCCAAACATATTTTCCCCTTGAATGCATTCGCACACGAAGAGAAACATTTTGAGGAAGCAGCAAATAGAAAACAATTATCTACCAATCCTTTGTACTTGCAGCGAAAAGCAAGCAAGATTAAATAAGCTTCACACTTACTCGTGTATACAGTAGAACCTCGATTATTTGGACCTCTATTATCCGGATTGATCAAAATAAAGTAAAAATATATGAATTTACTGATTTGCAAGAAGCGGCGTCTACCGTTGTTACGTGTTTTTTTTAAATAATTTTATTTATTTGTTAATAAAAACATAAACATACATGTATAAGTTAAAACGCAAACCATTTTGTGCGTTTCTTTTTGCCTTCTTGTCAACAAGGTCCTTCAAAGTATGAGTCATCTGCACAACATTCGCAGTGTTGGCGATTAGGCAGCTTAATAAAGAACTGCTGGCAGCCAAACATTCATTAAAAAAATGAATGTCCTTCCCTTCTTTTATCATGTATGATACCACCTCTCGTCAGAGTTCTTTATGAACTATCACGGATACGATGTCGGATAAGTAAGTCCTCACCCAGGGTCTTGCAATATAGATGCACTACTGCAATTATAACTACTGTAAGATAAATCGGTAGTGTAAAGGCAAAGGGGTATATCTGTTTCATACCAAATTTTACAGGAGAGAAAAAATAAACTTGTGAAATTAAATAACTCATTTGTTTTATGTATTTTTATATGTAAATATCTCAATAAAACTAAATAAGTATTGCAACTACAGCTAAATCCTTTTGCCAGATTATGGAATACACTATTTTAGACATTTTGTGGAACAAACTTAAAAAAATAAAAAAATTACAGATATACCCCTTTGCCTTTACACTACCGAACTGACACCTTAGGGCTTCCTATAGAGAATCAAACTCTAAACAAGATTCCTATATTTATCGTTCATCAAAATTGGTCAACTATGAATATGGTCAGCACTGAGATAGCTTAGATAGTAAGTCGATATTCATATCGTTGGGTCCCTATTTTCACATCATTTATCTTTGACTTGAGCTTTGATCTTTCCCTTTTCCCCTTTTCCTCCCACCCAACCCTCTTCCAGGTATTTATAAAAAATTACAAATTAGAAATTTTGTTACTGGAATGGTACAAATACCTGTTTTGTGCTACTGTATTTTTGTAACTGTTGTGTAAAATTTCCAAATAATATAAAATAAAAATAAAATGATTGAATTGGTTGTAGTTTTATTCAGAGCTATTTATGTATTGACTTGTGATTTCTCTTCGCTTCCTCGGTAATCAAGTGTAATCACATTTGCTTCAGATGCTCCGCAATTCAAACACATTTTCATGCAGTTGACAAAGCAATTTATATTTAACGCCCAACTGGATATTGCTACTACAGAGTATCTTAAAATAACTCTCAGTTCCTACGTCACAAACTTCAGTATGAATTAAATCATTTATATTATATCTACATATGCATAAATTAAAGTTATAATTTATTATTCTTATTCACAAAGAAAAAACTCAAGATTTTTTAAAGATATCTCAGGAGATACGATGCGACTTTTTTTCATTTCAATTCAGTACTCACATTTCTTGGTAAAAATAAATTTTATATAATAAAAAACAAACTATATATCTTTTTCCGCGTTTACTCTGTTTGACTGTTTTTGTCACTATTGACGTCATTGCAGACCAGTGATGGTCAGACCAATGTTTAATTATATAACTTATTATATGTAAGAAATGTGAAATACTAAATTTTAATATATGTAAATATTTCATTTTAAATTTAGATTCACTTGTTTAATACCACTATTTCTTGAAATCTTTTGTGACACGTGTTTCGATGTATTCCGCATCATTTTAAAATACCATACACGGTCACAATGGATTTTAAGAAATAGTGGTATTTACCAAGTAAAATATAAATTAAAAAAGGATAGATATTAGGTACCACAAAGTAACTTTCGTAATGTAAATATTTAATTTCACCAAACTTATAAAATTTATTGATTCGACATTAACATTGTACAATAACATGATGATTTGAATATAAAAATACAATATTTGTATAAGAGTACTTTTGAGTTTATAAATGCAACCTGGGACCTCCAGAACGGTAGCCGAGCATGCCTACTATTACACTACGGTGGCGGACAAAAATATTCATTTACATTGAAAATTAAATTACGCTCAATCGATATAAAAATTGGGTAATTGTGTCGGGTTGTGGTCCCGTGGTTAGTGTCGCGGACTCTTGAGTCAGAGTTTCTCGGTTCGAATATACCTATTTCTAATAATGAGCCGCTTAGGCTCACATAAATAATATGAAATTGAAATATTTTTGTAAATAATGAAAACATAAATATTTCTCTTTAAAAAAAAACATTTATAATTTCAAACTACCTCCGTCACTTTTATTGACCGCAGCTATGAAATTAGAGCTTTACGCCATTTAGTGACTGCTTTGAGGTATCAAATATAATATAGTTGTTAAATTATAATATGTACTAGTACCAGCAGATTTTCGTATCTACCCAAACATTATATATAATATTTAATTTTACAACCCCTTGAAGCTACAAGTGGCTTTCCACTCTCTAATTTATCTCGTCTGACAGACGCATTAAACATAATCATTTATTTCCCACCCTCATCATCCCTTAATATATCTGACCTAAATGAAAGCTTTGTATCTCCTGACTTTGTTTGAGTACGAGTATCTGCCGATGATGAAAGCGTTTACCAATAATAATAGAAAATACAATAAGTATAAACATTTTTTTTAAAAACATATCTTTAATGTAAATGTTAATAGTATGTATAATGGAATACTTTTTTTTTCATTATTCAATTTATTCTAACAAGGTGTTGTTTTTTTTCTTGAATGTTTTTTTTCAATGAAACTTTGCACTTTTTTTATAAAACAGTCCATAACCATCCCTGAAGATGACAATATGCTTGTCGAAACCAATTGGAGGAAAGTACAAAAAATAAATGTGGTTAAAATCAAAGTTTGAGTTTTATTTTTAAAAAAGTATTTTTATTATTGATTTACATGCTATCATCAACGGCAGATAGTCAAACACACAAAGTAAATTATATTTTTTGTACGTTTGATATATTTTTGACTTTTAAGTCTTTTTCATTTAAAAATGTGTATTTGAAATGTAATTATTATTCCTTAAATGTCACCAATGTTGCTAATGACAGCGACTGACTGATAACTTTTTTTATATCGCACAAAATTTATACTTCTAGTGGTTTATTTGCATAATGCAGTAGTAAAAAGGAAACATATCTCTGTGTATCATTAAAAGCTCATAAAGATACAGAATACAGAATCAGAATTCAGATCTCGAATCTGATACAAAAGCTCGAGGCTTCCTGAGAGATATCTCTTGAAAACAATTTAATGAATGAACTGAGTAACGAAAATTTCTAAATGGGAATCTGGGAAATAGGAATAATTTACAGGAAACCCGCCAGCACAGCGCAGGTTTTAAACTGTACTTCCGGTAATGATCAGTCTACTCAATGAAACTCAATATCACTGTATATCACTGAAAATCATAAGCTCTTCTCGATCAACTTGCATCGGATTGACTGAGAAACTAAATATCCGGGATGTTTTGTTTATCTAAATCAGTGTCCCTCAAAGGTCAATCTATCGATAAAAAATATGGACATCAATTAATATTTTTATCAGGGACCAAGGTTTGTACCACTCGAGTGCACTCTTTAAAGTAAAATAACTATTCTGACGGGTATACAACATACATATTAAAATTAAGATTTTACTCTGTGGCGTTTATGATATATATATATATATATATATATATATATATATATATATATATATATATATATATATATATATATATATATATATATATATATATATATATATATATATATATATATATATATATATATATATATATATATATATATATATATATATAAGTATGTTTTTTTGTATATTTCGTTACTTGATCCTTATCATTAAATTATTATTTTAGGGGAAGGATTTTATTCATAAATAGAAAATTCAAATCTTTTTATAAAACAGAAATGGTATTATAAGTTAATGATACTTATTTATACAATAATAACCACATTTCTTTTTATCATAGCCAAAAAGGCTTTACCTCCCAGCCACTCCTTCTTAATACAAAAGATAATATTACATTCTAGGAAATTTTCTGCAGAGCTATTTTCAGAATTCTTTTGTTATTTTTTTATTAGGTATTACGACGCGTTGCGCTAATCAAATAATGCTGGATATAAGTGAAATACAGAAGTATCTAATTGATACTACAAAATTAATCAGCATTACCACCTTAGTATGAGTATGTTTTAAATTTTGATATTTTAATACTTTATTGTTTATTATTACAATTCTAGAATATTATGTATGTAATTAGCAAGCTAATAACTTCAATGGGTGTGAATATTTCAAACAAATAAAAAATCTTATAAAATAAAACAACTTTGTTTTAACCACTTTTTATTAGTACATTTTCCCAACCGGTTTCGACAAGAACCATGTCATCATCAGGATTTATTTACAGATAAAAAGTGGTTAAAATAAAGTTGTTTTATTTTATAAAGTTTAAAAAATGTGCCACAAAGTATTTGCGAAAAACATTCAAGAAAAAAAAACGACTAGTGATACCATATTTAGCTAAATCCAAGACGTCTGCCTTCATAGTGTAGTGGTCTCCGCGTCTGGCTACATGTGCCAGGTGCCGAGATCGATTCCTAGAGGGGATAGAAATAAATATCAGCGATTTATCGCCTTAATATTTATTGGAGTATTAATACTTGTTCGACTGCAATCAATGCAATCGAACATTTATTTCGACTGCATTGAGTCTACTTTCATCCTTCTTTTGCCAACTCCGTGCTTCATTATTATTATATTAGGGTTTGAACCAAGACTCGTAATGTGTAATTTCTCTCCTAAATTAAATTGTGTATTGAATCAGTCTTTAATTATTTCGCCACCCGAATATGACACTGGCTATAATAAATATCGATCAATTTAGACCAATCATTTTTGATTCGTCATTGTTTTCGCTAATATGATTCAAGGCAATCAATAGGTCCCCACATGAAACTCCATAAACATCGTGTCTAAATGTCTTGGTTGAATATATTAGGTTAATAATTAGAATGTTGATATAAGAAGCATTGTAATATAATCAAAGCTAGTCAACCCCTGCGCTCTAGAATCTTCAATAATGATATCGCGCACTTCTTTCAACACGGTCATATATCAAAAATCGACAATTTTCAGTTGTGCATGTTTTTGGAATGCCCAGAAATGTTCTTTATCCCAGCAAAAGCGGCATATTTTAGCATAATTTTTTTAGAAAAGTTATTGTTTAATTTTTTTTTTAAACATACTTAATATTTTTCAAATGGAGAAAAAACATTTAGGTTTTACCTTAAAAGATCTGTTGCACAGAAAAAAAGTACAATAAGTGGCTTGATATTTATTTTTAATACATTTTATTATATTTTAAAACTTTAAAAACGATCTCCTGAAAATCAAGTTTTTTTTTTAATATATAACGTTGTTGAAAGGAGTGAGCAATATTTCAATGACACTTAACAGAGAAGTATTGCATTATTTTATTATAATGTCAATTATTCTTTCTTCCCTTAGACTTTATTTCCTATAAGGTTCTTTTTAACTGATTGATACAATGAAACTGGTGACAGTTTCCCTGTCAAGCTAATCGTTAGATGTCCCTGTCAAGCTAATCGTGACACGTGTTTCGATGCATTCCGCATCATTCTCAAACACCGTATGGTGTTTGAAAATGATGCAGAATGAAATGATGAAAGAAATGAAATGCGTGTCTTTTCTTAAAAATTTTTTAAAAAAAAGTGGTATTTACTAAGTAATACATTAATTAAAATTGATAGATTTTACCATGAAGTGACTGCCGAATCAATTAATGAAATTATTTTTTAATTCGTTAAAACATATTAGTTCTAAAACATAACTATGCAAGTATACTTGTAATGCTTATAAAAATAAAAATAATGATAATTTAAAATTAAAATAAATAATAATATCCTTTGCGCTTAATTTCACTGATAAACTTCAGAAGCTGTGAAAAAATCATCTGGAAATCAATTTAACTCGACATTTTGTAAATAAAATTGTAAATCGTGTTTAAAAAAAAATCAGCTTACAATTCTCACAGTTTTTATGGAAAATAATATAATTAAGTAATAGTAAGTGAAAACAGAAGGTGAGCAATATTGGTTGGCGGTCTCGAGGTAGAATACCAGTATTCGCACAGCTTGTATAACCAAACACTGCTAATTTGTATGAGTCCATTGAGGTACTCGTTCTTTTACCAAATAGACACTGGTTATTATTTGACCCTGAAAAATATTTTTTTAATTAAATAATCTAAAAAGATTTTAAAATGTTTTTATTATTATTTTATGTTATAATCTAATATAAACAACGTTTTAACACTGTTATGATGATTTCATATTATATTATGATTAATAGCAGCCCATATATAATATAATATTAGATCAAACAATTCCAATATGTTTAGAAATCAAGTACCTACTTCAATAACCCTCCTACAGATATAAAAAAATTGAAGACATTAAAATGCTAAAAAATAAATTTAATAATAAAAAATTAATTAATAAAAAAACCCGAGAAAAAAAATCTTATTAAAATAAATAAATTATATTACCAATAAACAAAAACAACAAATAATATTATTCTCAATATTATTAATATTTAAAGCATTTACTTTGTGCTTAGTCATTTTTACTTATTTATTTTTTTACAAAAATGTTAATAAAATTAGTATATAACCACTCACCGAGATTTTTACGTCTACCGGTTTCGAGACGTACCCGTCTCTTGGTCAGGACAATCACTAACACAGCATGCAAACAATACTACCCTTCACCACCATAGCACCATTTACACACTCAAAACTACACAAGATGCACGTTTAACCTCGGCTCGTAACGCATGTCTGTATTGAAAACTATAGTGCATGTTGGTCTTCGAGTCGACCGAAAATCGCATGTGTTAGACATTTTGTGTAGTTTTGAGTGTGTAAATGGTGCTATGGTGGTGAAGGGTAGTATTGTTTGCATGCTGTGTTAGTGATTGTCCTGACCAAGAGACGGGTACGTCTCGAAACCGGTAGACGTAAAAATCTCGGTGAGTGGTTATATACTAATTTTATTAACATTTTTGTAAAAAAATAAATAAGTAACAAATATTAAGTGTAAGTCCCTCTTCAATCACAAGAGCTTAGTCTGTTTATTGGAGAGAACTACGTTATTTATTTTAAGATTGTAAAAGTAGAAATGTCTATAAAAGGAATTAAAAGTTATTTTAAAAAAACTTTTGAAACTACATAAGTATATATTTTTTTTTAAATAACGCTGTTTTTCTTTGGGTCGATCGAACAGTCGATGTCAGTTGGCTTAACTTATATCACATGAAACCACATCGCCCCATAACTAATACTCTATGATAGAGGTGACATCCGATAGGGATTTTTATTAGCTCCGGTTATATATAGACGGTCAAGTTGACACCGCGATGATCCCACGCGACGCCACAAGTACAGTTGGGTGTGGATAAGGGTGGAAAAATAATAAATGTGTTTTAAACATGCAAACAAAATTCATAAGAATCGTTTAAATCAATTAACCGGCATCAGAAGGAAGACATATCGCTCACTCCTTTCAACAAAAAACTTGATTTTTCAGGAGATCGTTTTTAAAGTTTAAAAATGTAATGAAATGTATTCAAATTAAATATAAAGCTACTTATTGAACTTTTTACTGTGCAACAGATGTTTTTAGGTAAAACCTGAATGTTTTTTCTCCATTTGAATAATATTTTGGATATTTAAAAATAATTAAACGATACCTTTTCTTCAAAATGCAAAAACAATACTTTCTGCCTTGTACCGGGTAAATATTAAGTTGAAAATATGCCGCTTTTGCTGGGATATTGTACATTTTCTGTGCATTCCGAAAACATGCACAAGTGAAAATTGTCGATTTTTTATTTATGACGTTCTTGAAAGGAGTTAGCGATATGTGGAAACTCTCGAAATTTGAATGGAAGATTAAATTATTTTTATTTTTATTAAAGATATTTATTAATAAAAAAAATTGGAGATGCTACCGTTCATTCAAAGTGCATATTTTATTTATTTTAATTTTTTTAAAGTTCACTCATACACACATTATTAAGTTTTTCAGTAAATTGAGCGCAAAAGATTTTTTACTTTGTAAGCAATATAAGTGCTTATATTTAAAAATAGAGAAAATAACGTTTGAAAGATAATTTCAATTTTTTACCTACCATAGGTAGAAAAACCTACCATTTAAAAATATGCACGTATGTAAATGCAACTTTGTGTTAAAATTTCAAAGTAATTGAATAACTTTGAATTGTTTACAATAGTCATTATCTTATGGGTGTCGATTATATACGGGAGTTTCATTTATTCTGGCCCTTTCTAAGCCAATTTCTAAGAAAGTATCAAGATATTCTGGAAAATTGTCAGAAAGTTGAAACTCTTTATTTATTTCATGGAAGTTTTTTTTCCCTTAATATAAAGTTACCTTCACCACGAAGCTAAAACGATAGCTTTTAAATAGAATCCCTGCCCGAGAATAGCTGCACGAATGATAGTAATGATAAAAATTCTCCATTATATTTTGTTGTTTTTATATTTGAACAGTTGAACTTTTTAGTATCATTACAAAGTCAGAATAGAATACTCCAGTTTCGTTAATGGCTAGTATCCACAAAACTAACAGGGCGGTAAAACATCCCCTGCTCACTTCTACACAGAACACCCACGCCAACATTACATTATACAATTCTCCTACAGACCTCTGTACCGAGTATAATAAAACTCAGCGGTATTCCTCTCCTGCAAAGCTGATTTGGGATATTGAAATAGACGGGTAGATTAAGTGCAAAGCGTAAAAAATATCTATCGATCAACCAATACAGGTATGCATCAAAACATTGTCTTCTGTAAAAAGCTTCGTCACTCATATACATGTATAGTAGGTCAAAGAATATCTATCGTATCTGGTTTTTAGACCAATTTTCTGGTATAAAATTATGATCCACATTTTCAAAATGTTGTAAATAAATTAACTGGTCAAATTATAAGCTAGAAATATTAAAAATAAAAATGATATTTTCTGTCGTTTCTCATGGTATCGTATGTGATTATAATCCAGGATTCAAACCTCACATATAAAAGAGTTTCTGCTCAATAAAAAAAGCTTCTTTTCATCTCACCATTAGATATCTCTAGTGAAATTCTAGTAATTTAAGAACAATGTTTTGAAATTGGATCCTAAATATAGAACTTCCGAGAATTTGAGTTGTGTGGTCGTCAATCATGGGTAGAATTGGTGAATGTTACACGTGTGTAAAGTGATCACTTAAACTAGCCTGTGACGGTCGTAAGCCCCGTAAATGCCCAGAGTTCCATACTCTTCTGCATCTTTGTTGAGATGTTAAAAAATAATATTAAATTATGGTGTTTCCAACTTTAATTTTACTTAGTTAATACCGCTATTTCTTAAAATCTATAATTAAATATAGCACTTGGATTCCGCATCATTTCGATGCATTCCGAATCATTTTAACACCGTATGTGAAGTTCAGTCTCATTTTATGTAATACCATGAAAGGAACAATGCTTTTAATATGCTAATTACATTCGTGTTAGAACTTTGATCTGATTTTCAGAAATGCTCCACTGCTTATTGAATTAACTTATAAATTTTCACTCACAAAATGAATTTTTAATCTCTGTTTAAAAATAATTACTCTTCAAACTCCTTTACTCATACTTTCGTCCGTTATTTTCTCTTAAACAGTTACATATTGAATGGGAAAATAAACACCATTGTACATAGTATCTAAGAAAGACAGAATGCAATAACATGTATAACGAAGGGTCGCCGTCTAAAAGAGGACAATATTGCCCCAAACGAATGCTCCCACTGTACGAAGTTTCACGACTTGACGGAGAATACTAGAATAATAATTCAAGAATCTTCTAGGATAATTTACCAAGGACTTTGACCTGCGCTTAAAAGAAAATCATAAATAATAGTAATATAATATTGCTTCCTTAAAATACGTATATGTCTGTGTATATACACACATTTAGTAATATTTCATATTGGTAACAATTTTTTTTACCGATAATATTTTTTTTTTCATAAAATATGTAACTTTGGTGTGTAAGGCATATATGCATATGCAGTTATACATACTACATAATTATGGATTTGACAAGAAAATCCTAATTTTATTTAATGCGAGACATCTACTTGTATTTGGTACATATCCGTGTGTAAAATGAAGTATATCTGAATAATTATTATGATCTTTCTTCACACTGTCGTGTCGAGCATGTCTCTATATATTTTATATGTTTACAAAATCCTTATACTAAAATTAAATATCGATATATATATATATATATATATATATATATATATATATATATATATATATATATATATATATATATATATATAAATATATATATATATATATATATATATATATATATATATATATATATACATTTACAAATATGAACCAAAATATGAACGAATGTTTACTAATTGAATTTAAAATTTACTACGGCTATTTTGACAAAGTTGTTATTATTTAAAGTGCATTAGATAATGAATAAGATACCCTAAATCTCTATAAATAACCATACATTTGGTGAACCGATTTGTTTTATTTTATGGTCATTCTATTTCACTTGTATTTTTAATGTACGTTTTTGTTTTTCAACAAAGCTCTTTTTCACAAAGGTCCGGCTAAAATTTTGTTTGATTGCGAAATATTTTACAAAGGCAACCCTTTGATTTTCTTTTTACATCGTTTTATGAGTTTTCATGAATTGTTTTTCTTTATGGAACCCACAATTTGGTGTTTTATGTTTTATTACAACTGCTAACTGATTTTAATTTCCTTGCTTTAGTGAATTTAACGTGGATTTTATTATTATTTCCGGTACCATTCGAAAGTATTTTCAATATTAAATAAATATCGCTGTGAAAAGTCACTTTTATTTCGACACCCCTTGGAATCGAACTCGAAACCTCCAGCAAGGTAACAAAATGCCCTAACGCAGGCGATGAAAGATTATGGAACTTTAAGGCCGAGATGTCAAGCGTTCAAATTACAATGCACTCTGTCAATTTTTTTTCTCAATATACAGTGGTGGCCAAATGTATTAGGCACCCCCTACAGAATTGGTTTATATCTTTAAATACTGCGACTCTTGAAATTATTGCAATCTTTTCGGATTGTATCGTATTTTGATGGATTTTACCTGCTATCCTGACCTACGACAGTTAGGGGTGGTTTATTTAAAAACACTCTTTTTACTAATTTCAAGGGTCAGTTTTATATATGAAAAATTGCTCTCTCGTTATTTAAATCAGTGAAAAAGTGCATCTTTTTATACTTTTCATTTAAGTCTTCATTATTTTATATTAAAATGCCAAAAAAAACGTGATTTGAGTGAAACTGAGCGGTCTCAAATAATTTTATTGAATTCAGAAGGGTTGACCCGGGTAAAAATAGCTAAAAAATTAAATGCTCCCAGTGTGCGGTCTTTTTTAAGTTTTTTTTCCAAATTTTGTAATGAAGAAAAACTTTTTTTTTTAAGTTAAGTGTTACTTGGGTTTAGAGAAAATTAAGTTGCAATTTATCGTATATTGGGCCTCAAATACCAACGTTGTTTCCTGAACCCAAATATGCGTCGTTCTTACTGTAGCGAAGGGTAAATAACCCCCAAATAAAACACTCTGTCTGACGCGTTTAGTAGAGCGGGGTAGGGTTTGATTGACCGAGTAATTAAGGATTTTAATTGTTTTATTGGCGGCATGTGGTGAACTTCACCGATTATCGTGTTCCCCGACTTGCTTGCCCAAGTCAGAAAAACAAAATTTTCCAAAGCGTATTTTCATGGTGACACAAAATACCCTTTAATGTCTGTGCTGTTCGGATACAACTTAAAACATTAAAATGTCTGTAACAATGATGGCATCCCAGGGAGGATACTTAACCCCTCACTGCATAGTGTATCAAATTTGTTACATACCGAAAAGTTAGTGTTAAAACGTTCCTTAAAAATATAAGCAACCATTATTTGTTGTAACTGATAAAATACATTCACAACTCACGTATATAGTTCATAATTTAGCCAAAATATGCGCTCTGAACGCCAAAATATTTAACTTTACTTACCTCTCGAAAACGAACTGTCAATAAAATCATGCAGTCATTAAAAAAAAAGTCATGCAGTGAAGGGTTAAGGATAAATTGGTGACATTTATATTTTTTAATAAATTTTGGCATCTATCCGCTCCCAAGTTTTTTTAAAAAAAAATATTTGGCAGTCACCCAGTGAAAGGATGTTTCTGACAGTGTCAAGTATTATTTTTATTTACAATCAAAATAGTAATAGAACATAATAATTACAATTAATGCAAAATTTCATAGTTTAAATGCGTTTACCTTTATCATTTTTGAAATTATAACAGGAATTCTAGAATTAGGTTCAGAAAGAAGGGTGGATACTTGGGTGGGGAGTAGTGCATTTTCTTGTTCTTCTTACCTTTATCCGTACTCAATGGTGCATAAAGAACTGAATCGTATTGATGCAGTGTTATCTTGATCGTTACTTACATGAAGACAAGGTGATGACTCCTGCGTTTCAGGGACCACTCCAGGGTATTATAATATTAAATAAAAATTAAAGTGTAAATCATTTATTTTCACTACCCCCCCCCCCTGAGAATTGAACGAGGGAAATTCAACATTCTACCTTTGATTGAAATTCAACATTCTAACTTGTGTGTTTTTTCATCAATCTCATGACACAGTACATATGAGTTTACAACACTTATCTCCGTTGAAGTGAGAACAGCTTTTATTTAAAAATATGTATCTTATTATTCCGCCTCCGCAGTGTAATGTTCAGCACGCTCGGCTACCGTTCTGGAGGTCCCGGGTTCGATTCCCAGGGGGGTGACATAAATATAAGTGATTTTTTCACTCTAATGTTTATTTAATATAATCTGGACCGGTACCTGAAACGGAGGGCTGATCACCTTTCCTTCGTATGTTAACGATCAAGATAACACTGTGTTTGTATAATGCAGTGCTCTATGCATCATTCGGGTACGGATAAGGGTTTGAATTGAAATAATTTTACCAGTTATTTTTATTCACACCATTTTGAGTCTGGGTACACAGCCTTTCATAATCTTATTCATCTTTGTAGAGATGTCAAAATTTGAAAATAATTCCTATGTGGAGAAACCCCAGATTTATGATCAAGTATCTGGCTACACTTAAAATGTTGTGAACATTTTTTATGTAAATTATCAATTATATTTGTACGTTATTGACTAGATCGCATATAAGGATATAAAGCGTGGAAAAATAAATTGAGAGCGTTCAATCAACCCTTTCGCAGTAAGGGTAATTGACGTTGCATTACTCAGCGAGTATTGCCTCCAGGAAGGAAACGTGACGGATGGCATCAAACTCCCTCACACATCAAGGGGTCCGATTCACCCCACTTGTGTCATTACGAGTTAAATATCGACATTCGTTACCCGATACTGGCGGGAGAAATAAAGAAATAAATGTATTTTTAACAACCTATTTAGTTTCATTGAAGCAGTATTTCATACCCCTTATCTATTACGTAAATAATATTAAAAGTATAATTCTACTGCTCGAAGAAAAATTTGATTAGACACAAACATGATATACTAGTTTCAAAAGGTATAGACTTAATATTAGTAAAAAAGTTTTGGTTGGTAAATACCACTATTTTCCGCCTTCTTCGAACCCTCACCGCACCCAATGGCGCATAGGGCACTGCATTATATAAACGCAGTTTTATCGTGATCGCTAACCCATGAAGGAAAGGTGATCAGCCCTACACTTTAGGTACCAGTCCAGGGTAGTATTGAATAAATATTATGATGAAAAAATCACTTTCCGCCTTGGTGGTGTAATTATTATTAGTTTTTTCTTCATTTTTTTGCATTTCACAATATATTAAAATAACCAGTACAAAAAAAATATATAAAGGTATGGCCTGTGTGTGGGTATACATTTAAGGTTATAATAAAGAGCGTTGGAAAGAATACAATAGATATATAAATATTAAATGTGCTTATACAAATTACACATACTTATTTGATGTAAACAAAAAACAAAAAAAAATTAAAAAGATGAAAATGAAAATAATGGTAAGCGTGTTTAGCTACCGTGCTGGAGGTCCCGGGTTTGATTCTCAGGAGGGGATGAATATAAATATATGGTGATTTTAGATTACAATATTTATTCACTATTTAATTTTACCCTGAACTGGTCCCTGAAGCACAGGAGCGATCACCTTGCCTTCATATTAGTAATAATCAAGATAACACTGCGTCAATACGATGCAGTGTCCTATGCACCATTAGGTACAAGTAAGGGTTAGAAGAAGAACTACCACTATTTCCTAATATCTATTGTGACAAACATCCATTTGAAGTAAAACAAACCTGTATTATTCATGGAAATCTTTAGTTATTTTTAATTTTGATTGTGCTGTAAACCTTAGAACCTTAGAAACAAGCATAAAAGTGTAAATTCATATTTAGTACTGGCAAAAAATACTTTAATGACCTTCGTAATTTCGGCAAAACATGTTGAAATAAGCCATTCTCTTTATATGTCTAAAACATGCAACATTTGACCATTTACGTCACTACGATTTGGATGTTTGCAAAGTTACATCCTTTTGAAACACTTCACGTAATGTTATTATGGTTCCAGCTTTTATGATTTATCCCGACAAATCTCCACACATGAAAATGTTTTGTAAGGTTGGATATTTTTCCGGCGGTAAGAAGTTCCGATAAGCTTTTTGCACCCAACTCTTGTCACCGCCCCCGCAAACGAAGTCGCATTATATGGCCAATCGTAAACTTTCCTCAGGATGAAATTTTCATCGTGAAACGTGTCACTCGAACACTTTTCTTTTCACGAAAGACAACGCCAACTTTTCCCGCCACGATTGAATGATTTCCTTTTTTTGCAGCCATATTGAATCTTTCTATTTTCATAAAAAGAAAGGAAAAAAATAGAAAGATGAGAGTATATTGGGTGCAGTCGAAATGCGATCCCTCAGACGAACGTTCGGCAAAACGATGTACGATAGATGTTTGAATGGTAAAATAAGGAAGTGATGTTATAAGCATTATCAATAAAGCCAAGAAATGTGTGTTGAGATGGTTTGGATATGAGGAATGAATGAGTGAGGAAATAACAAATTTAGGAAGCAAATTCAGTTGAAAAAAGGAGCAGAGGAAGACCGAGAAAACTAGACATAAAAGGTATTTCAAATACTTGAAAGCGATCAGGTCAGGAGTTGAAATATTGTAATCGGCGGGTATGTATGAGGAGATTCATGAATGTAGAAGAAGCGAAGAATTTTTACAAAGACAGAGTGGTGCGGCGCTCTATTCTCTCTGCCTACCCCTACGGAGAAGCGGCGTGATGGTTAGTTAGTTAATTATATTTTATCTTTTTCTTGGGTCCATTATTTATTTCTTGGCGTCTATCTGCCGATTCAAAACTTAAATAAGTAACAAAAGATATCAAATTTAAATCCTTGAAATTAAATGATTCCATTTTTATTACAAATTCTTTAGTGCATCCAGTTTTAGTTGTGTAATTATTCGCAAAAATTGTAGCAATTTTTAATTTATTACGGGGTATTGAACTTTCATCCAAAAATGGCCACAATTTGGACTCAATCTTCTTTTCCTTAAATTGATCTGAAATTTTTCACCCTTAGTATTTTCGCTTGAAACTAAGATTTTTTTATAGTGTAGTAGAAAGTCACCCAAACCGAAAATTCTGTACATGGATACATCAAACCGCAAGCTTGCCAACGCAATCATACTATCACTGCTTGGCAGCTGATGACAAACCAATATACAATATAATGCTTGGTTTTATTGTATGTTTATTATTTATCGTTAAATACTGTTATATCATGAGTCCTATCAATTTTACAAATTCAAAGAATATGTATATATTAATTTTTTTAAATAAATATTTTTATCTCATTACACCCTTTCGTTTAAAAAAAATCATATTTTCATTTAAAAATAGTATTTACAGCAATTTTTTTTTCAAGGACTTCTTAACATCGCCAAATACAAAAAACTTAAGACATAAATATTGGGTTAGTAGAAGTTATGGTAATTAAAATTACTACCATCAATTGATTCCATTACAATATAGTTTTTGTTGTTGTTTTAATTTGATTTTTAAGTAACAATAAATTCTAAAAAAAAACTCTAAGGAACGTAACGAGAGTTTCTATGGTTTGATGAACAGTTTCTATGGTAGTCGAGTTATTCTACATCGTTAAGTGTGTCTGTAAAGGTAGTCAGACGATGTAACTATGGAAGAGGCGCTGGAGATTACAATTACAAATACATTAAATAATAACAAATATCTGTTTTAACAAAGCGTTTCAATTATCATTTAATTAACGCTCAGAACAATAGGCACGAGGTATTCATGACACTTTGTTTGATTTGAATCACCATTAATTATTTCCGATATTTATGTTGGCTTCAATTTGGCACCGTGATTCAACAGAAATCGTCTGGAGCCATTGTTGGAGGTAACGTCAAAAACGTGGTTAGATTATCAATCTCTTTATAATCGGATTTATAAATTGCAACACTGAAGTAATGGACTCTGCTGAAAACACATAAAGGATATGAGCTAAGACGAGACCAGCCTTCGGACCTTGTGATCGAGTTTTTACGATCAATTTTCACATAATTGTTAAACGCCAGCGACTAGTCACAAGCATTATTTAGATTTATGACGGATGAGTGGATCGTCACTGCTTTTTCTGATCCTTCTCTTCGCGACTAAAGATGGCGGACTCCTTGGCTATTGCACGTGTGGCGCATGAAGCGATACGTACCATGAGTTGAAATCCCATAATATGGGATCCCGAAACTCCTTGTAATCAAGCGCTTATTATAGTGGCATAAAATTTCTTGAAACTCTGCTTAAAAACCTGCTTTGTTACAAATGGAAATGTTTAACTATTTCATGTATATTAAAGGCTGCAAATGTTTCGTTTTGAGTATTTTGCTGTAAAGTTCAACAGATGGCGCTGCCATTATGATTTAATAAAATAAAAAAAATAATAACAATAATAATAAAAAATAAAATAAAATACAAAATTAAAAAATTATTGATTATGATAATAATAAAATAAGTGAAAAAAAAGCTGATTAAAAACATGATTTTGGCCCGTCAAGAATTTGAATACAACGTTCTGTCAAAATTTGAAAACTATCAATGAATAACTTCATAAAATAAAAGATTTTGAAAAAACTAGCAATTACATTTTTAATTTTTGACATCTCAACGTAGATGAAGAAGAATATGAATATGTCTGGACATATACAGGGCTTACGAACCGTTATAAGCTGGTTAAGTAATCATTTTACACACGGGCAACATTCACCATTCTACCCATGATTGACAACCACCCTACAAACATTTGAGAAGTCATACATGTATGTTCCATCTCATGAAGTTCCGTGATTGAGTTCACAACAGCCATCTTTGTCTACAACTATGCTGAGATGTCAAAAATGTGGAGAAACCCGAATTTGTGAACAAGTATTAGGACACACTTAAAATGTGTGAATCTACATTTTTATTTAAGTATATAGACAGCCTCCGGCTCCGTAGTGTAATGATCAGCACGCTCGGCTACCGTACTGGAGGTCCCGGATTGGATTCCCAAGGGGAGTAAAATAAATATAAGTGATTTTTTCACTGTTATATTTATTCAATATTACCATGGACTGGTACCTGAAGCGGAGGTCTGATCACCTTTCCTTCATGTGTAAACGATCAAGATAACACTGCGTTTATATGAAGCAGTGCCCTCCACTTCAGGTACCAGTCCAGTGTAATATTGAATAAATATTAGAGTGAAAAAATCACTTATATTTATTAAACCCCCCAGGGAATCGAACCCGGGACCTCCAGAACGGTAGCCGAGCATGCTGACCATTACACTACGGAGGCGGACATAATATATATATATATATATATATATATATATATATATATATATATATATATATATATATATATATATATATATATATATATATATATATATATATATATATATATATATATATATATATATAAATATATATATATATATATATATATATATATACATATATATATATATATATATATATATATATATATATATATATATATATATATATATATATATATATATATATATATATATATATATATATATATATATATATATATATACATATTTATATGTATATATATATATATATGTAATATATATATATATATATATATATATATATATATATATATATATATATATATATATATATATATATATATATATATATATATATATATATATATATATGTTTTGCAACGTAATACTAATTTAATTTACCGAGAAGCGGTGAAATTTAATTTGTTGAATAAGATATTCGTCTAACTAAGTTGGAATATGTAATTGAAATATATGCTCCGACGTACGAGTACGTGACAAGGACGTTATTGTCTAAAAGTCTCTACTTTTCTCTATGTCGGATATAAGGTAGTTCAAATACATCTCGAGACAAAAGGGAGGATATATGGTACATACTACAAGAGATATGCTTTAGTTTTGGGATTCATCTCTTCCTACATAATATACCTGGAAGATAAATTTCCCATTCCCTTAAATAAATAAACCCAAAGAAAACCTTTTATTTCGATTATAGTTTTTACTTTATTAACACCTCATTTTCCTTGAATGAATTACGTTCGTTGATAATTTGATGTTCATATATGAAATAAAAGTATAATTTAAATCTTTAATATTTTTCGCAGATACTTTGTGGGACATTTTATAAACTTTATAAAAAAAAATTAAAAAACTTTGTTTTAACCAATTTTTTAATGGTACACTTTATCTAACCGGTTGTAAAACAACATTTAGGAGTTTTTAAATCATATTTTTTAAATTATATTTTCGTATGGTGTACGGAGTGCATGGAAGTTTTTGGTAAGGGAAGGGAAATTAATTATGAGTATTTCAATGTTTTAGAATTTAGAACATAAACCCTGGTGATGACAAGGTTATTATCGAAACCGGCTAAAAAAAGTGTACCAATAAAAAAGTGGTTGAAACAAAGTTGTTTAATTTTACAAAGCATAATTTATATTTAAAAAATCATTTAAACATTATTTTTATTTTTTGACATCTCATCAAGATGAATAAGAATATGGAAGTCTGGGCATTTACCGGGCTCTCGGCCGTCATAGGTAGGTAAGTGATCACTTTACACACGTGTAACATTAAAAAATTCTACCAATCATTGACAACTACACGACTCAAATTCTTGGAAGATCTATATATGTGAACCAATTTAGAAACATGGTTCTCGAATCACTAGAACTTCACTAGAGACGTCTATTGGTGAAATGAAAAGAAGCTTTTTACTGAGCAGAAACTCTTATATTGTATTAGTACCTATGTGAGGTCCGAATCCTGGATTATAACATACATGAGAAACGCCTGAAAATATCATTTTCATTTTTATTATTTTAGCTTATAATTTGAACAGTTAATTTATTTACAAAATTTTGAGTGTATCCAAATACTCGTTCATAAATCTAGATTATTTCCAATTATAGGAGTTATTTTTCATATTATTATTTTTTTCCTGGTCGTCAGCCCCGTAAATGCCCAGACTTATATGAGAATATGGAAGTCTGAGTATTTACAAGACCTGTCTGGTAAAGTGATCACATTACACACCTTGTAACATTTGTATTTAATATGCACATTCATAATACTTAAGACGAAATAAAAAACTGAATATGCTATAAATCCTTGTTCACAATATGCAAGGAGAATCTTATGAAATTAATTAATATTATAAAAAATATAAAAATACATTGCTAATAATAATATTTTTTTCTTAAAGTTATGATTTTAACCCTTGCTATTAATAAATTTAGGTCACCTTATTTGTAGTGCTCAGTCCGGAAACGAAAACAAGGTGACATTATTTGGAAAATTGGTCTTCAGACTGATTTGTGGATCTATTAAGACCATGGCTGTACCATAATTCACGTAATTGAATGCGCAAGTATTTTTTTTTGCTTTCTTCTTCGGCGAAACGTGGCGCCTAAATTCATAAACCTAATACAAGAACTTGTTTACAAGATCATTATTTTTTTAATATGAAAATTATACAACAAAATACGTTGCGTACGTTTTAATAAACTCATAGCACAGGATAGTACATATAACTACTACTATTTTTACCATTACGCCGTTTCGCAGGGGTAGGCAGAGAGGATGGAACGCCACACTCATCTGTCTTGACATACACTCCTCGCTTCCTTCACATCCTTACATCTAGTCATACATGCCCTCCGATTACGCAGACTTTTGACTCCACCATATTTTAGGTTCGTATTGATCTGATCATGTCAAGTCTTTTTGGACATCCTCGTTCTGGTCTCCCGCTTACATTCGCCACATGTATTTTTTTACCCTTTCTCTAGGTATCCATTCGCTCCACATGTCCATACCACCTTAAAGAACTCTTCCTAGCCTTTTCAACTATCCCTTGTTCAGCCACAGGATAGTACATATTCATATATCGGGTATTTGCCCAATTCGGGAAAAACTATTTAATATTAATATCGTTGTCGTTGTATACTTTTGTTTTTCATTAAATAAAATTTTAATTCACAACATTTTGAGTGCGTCCAAACACTTGTTCACAATGATGTTGTCAATAAAAATAACTGGTCAAATTATTACATAAAAACATAAACAAAAACATACTACATAAAAAATTTAAAATCATGTTTTAAGGCGTTTCCCAGTAGGTAATAATAATCCGGGGTTCGGAGCTTGCATACAAATAAAACAGTCTCTGCTAAATAAAAGCTTTCTGAATCCAACATAGATGGCTGTTGTGAACTCATATGTACTCTGTCATTAATGAGTGCGATTAATCGTATATCTATAAGTTCCAAACAATTTATTACTGTTGTCAATCATGGGTAGAATGGTGAATAAATATTACACGTGTGAAGTGATCACATAACTAGCCTGTGACATGTCGAAAGCCCTGTAAATACCTAGACTTCCATATTCTTCTTCATCTATGTTAGGATTCCAATGTTTGCAATCAAATGTATGAGAATACTATGCTAGTACAATAAAACATGATTAAACTAAAAAAGACATATTTTTAATTTGTCATATTTTAAAATAAAAACTCGTCTAAAATTTATTTAAAAAATGGTTAAAATAAAACAAAATTTTATTTATTGTTTCGGCATTAACTTTGTGGTAAGACATGTTACAATGATTAAAGAAAACACTTGTTTTTTACCACTTGAGTTTTATTATAGACTACATGTTTCAGAAGTTAAACTTCCATCATTCAGGTCTGTATAATAACTAAAATATAAAAAATAAAAAATATAAAATTTTATATTTTTTATATTTTAGTTACTATATAGACCTGAATGATGGAAGTTTAACTTTTGAAACATGTAGTCTATAATAAAACTCAAGTGGTAAAAAACAAGTGTTTTCTTTAATCATTAAAACAAAATTGTTAACTTTTTATACGTATTTCATTATAGTGAGGGGTTTTGTCAGCTCATGCTAAAATGCAAATTACCAGTTCTCTTAGATGCAAGAAAATTCATTTAAACTTTTGGCAAATTAACTACGCTTACACAATGAAATTCCTTGTGCTTCTTACGGGTTATTATAAATATTTAAGTGTTTGAAGGATCTTCACATACTCTGAAGCTTAATATCAAAATATTATACGGGTTGTAATATTTTCGAGGTTGAATTCATCAACTGAGGTTAATTTGAACAAAAATTAAAAATGCTCATATATTTGATACGAGCATTTTTCATTTTTGTGCGAAAAAAATTATAATCAACAAATGAACTATGAAATTTTAAAAAAAAAGTTGGTTACTAAATTGGAACTTTTTTTAAAAATATATTAGTTTTTAAAACTATTGCTTTATAATTTGGACTGAAAAGCTATCAAGAAATCGCAACAACAACAAAATTTAAGTAAAAAACTGATAATTTCTGACTGGAAAGATTTGACTTCTCGCTACTGTATATTGGCACGTTCTTTCATATGTGAGCTCTCGGCAGCATCTATGGTTGAGTTAAGTAAGCTTTAATTTAGCAGAGACCCTCATGAAAATGTATGTAAAATTCTCAAATAATTTTACAAGCTGGGAGACGCCGGAAAACTTGGATTTTTTTATTTAACTTGTAATTTTACCAGGATTGTTAACTAGGATTCTGACGTTGTGATAATAATCATATGTCTGTGTGAATACCTAAGTACTTAATGCAAGTTGAATGCACAGGGGTTTCTATTGCATTAAGTACTTGAATAATCGCATTAAAATGTGTAAATTGGGTCATGAATCAATTAACGACATGTGCAAGTTCATTAAGTTATTTATTTTAATAAATTTAACATATTATTCGTTTCAATTCATTATCCTTTGAGCTTTAAACGTATTTGTGTTCCAAACTTGTATTTATTTACGAATTTGTGTCGGGTGGTGGTCCCGTGGTCGAGTTTCTCGGTTCGAATACACTCTACCACAATTTGGGACCTATTTCTAATAATGAGTAAAAATTTTAAACAACACAAGTTCTTACCTTTCACAGGTGGATATAATGATACTTGTATTCAAATGCAAAATGGCGATAAAATTTCAAAATAATGTTAGCTCTTCGCCCAAGAATAATCCAGTATTATTATTTATTACAAGCTGTGAAGCACGCTATCTGCCATGAGCAATGATTAGTATTGCGTGTGTTGCTGTAACTTTCAACAGATGGCGCTGCTATTGTGGTCTACAAACTTGTATTTAAAACAAAACAGGTTATCTTTCACAGGTAGATATAATGATACTTGTATTCAAATGCAAAATTGTGAAAAAATTTCAAAAACAATAACATAATATTTTGAACAAACGATAATTTACAGATTTTTTTTTAAATATAAACTGTCCATTGAAAATATTTTATAGACATCATGGATTTCTAAATTGAAACAAAAAAAATGTCTGCTTGAATGTTCATTTTATAAATATGATTTCTAAATGAGTGCATTCAATTTGATGACAATAATCATCCCTTAAAATTATTACGCTGAATTTAAGCTTACAAATATATGATATATCATACAAATTGGGTCGAGTTATATGAATGTAGGTAAACAGAGCAAACATGGCATTGTAAATGTTACGTACATGAAGCCGTTATTAATCCCTAAAAGTACAATCGCAGACGAAACACGCCTTTTAACCCTTTGCGTCAAATTATCAACCGTACATCCATTGCCCGTTCTTCTTCATCTTCTTTTAAAGCGTATCTGCACCCATTGACGTATGGGGTATTGTCTATTTGATTTTTATGGGAAGGCAATTTATCAGTCCTATACTTCGTGTACTGGACTAATGTCCAGGGTAGTAATAAATAAATATTACAGAGAGAAAAACAAATCTTGTAATTTTGACTCTGCTGAAATCGATCCTGGAATCTTTTGTAGATGTGTAGTTTTTTCTTCTTCATTCATTTGTTAAAATATATTATTCTTCTTCTTCTAACCCTTATCCGCAACCCAACGGTGCATAGAGCACTGCATCGTATAGAATCATGGTTATCTTCAGGTACCAATCCAGGGTCATATTAAATAAATATCAGACGGAAAAATCACTAATATTTATTTTGACCCTCTTGGGAATCGAACCCGTGACCTCCAGCATGGTAGCCTCCAATCAAATCTTTCATTCAAATGTATTTTGATAATAATGTGAAAAACTATTGAAGTATTAATTATATTTGAATGTATAAGTATTTTAATTTGAGATACCATCACAGAAACTATCAAAGGAATCATAAAATATGATAACTTTGGCATATTTTGATATCGTGCATTTGTTTGAAGAAAACTCCTTTCGAGTTACCTTCAGTGTGGGTATCGTGTCACCACTTCACGTGTGTAACTTTTCTCAAGTTATTACGTATCGGAATTGAAAATTTAATGACTTGGAATAGTTGGCGTCTAGAAAATAGCAGTAGGGGAGGCGGGGCTAGTTGTTACAGGGGCAAGTTGTTACATCCTAAATAACTACCTTATGACCGCTTGTGCACTACACGGAATTTTACTGCCCGGCAGTCCGGTTAGCATGAAAAAACGAATGGTTGGCTTGTGTCCGTCTTTCTTCGAATCGGTGCGCGATCACGGTGCGCGTGAACTCGATCACGCTTAACTGTCGTGGTCGCTTTTATTTAAAAAAAAAAACGGACTGTCAGACAGTAAAACTCCGTGTAGTGCTAAAGCGCTCTATGAGTGAGTAACATGTTTGCAGACCCAAAGTTATTTTGACAGTGATGATAATTTGTGACTAAAATTCAAATAATCAAAAGCGAATTAGATATAGATCATTTGTCATTAAAATTCAACCTATAAAAGTATTTTCGTGTCTCAAAGTAACTTCTGACTTTGACGGTTAATTATTCATGGACTACAAAATAAGAGATAAGTTGATTTAAAGAAATGGCATGAACTGATTCGGCAGTAACTTTGTGGTAAAATCTATTCATTTTTAACTTTAAGTAAAATAATGGTAATTACTAAGTGAAACTTAAATTAAAATTGATTTTAAGTAAATACTTAAGGCAGATAATCGATAGCCCGCTACATAATGTTCTTTAAACCCAGCTAAAATTAAATGTAATAGAAGTTTTTCTTCGAAATAAATATATGATTTGTTCACCTCTATAGTGTTGTGATTAGTGCGCTAGGCTACCATGCTGGAGGTCCCGGGTTCGATTTCCAAGAGGGTCAAAAAAAATATTAGTGATTTTTCAGTCTAATATTTATTTAATATTACCCTGAACTGGTACCTTAAGCGGAACACTAATTGGTCACCTTTCCCTTTTGTATATAATGATCCAGTTAACACTCCTACTATACGATGCAGTACCCTATGCACCACCGAGAGTTATCAAAAGGTTTTTCAAATAAATAGATTTCAGATTTTCAACTTTTCAACTTTATTTGTAGCAACTAGTTATTTTCCCTCCCCCACCTACCCATGGACGTAGTACCTACCAAAATTGCTGTGCATCTACCGCAAAAACCAATAAAATTTCATAAAACCATATTTATCTAGTAATCTTTGCCATCATTGCTATTAAGTCTAAATCTACATTTTCCAACGTTATTGTGTTAGTCGCAATTTCAAAGTATTACCGCTCTTTAGCAATCCAGAATTCTCGAAAATTTCTACATTTATCTTAATATTAATTTTATAATGATTTATTCTAGCGTCATTTTCGTACAGTACCCCCTGGATGGCTCTCATAGTACAATATTAAAACAAACGATGGCGATGTATGAGTACATGCATACCACAGACCGTTACATTTTTAGGACCCAATATTTATAACACCCTCTAACTAAAACCGTCATTGCAAGCAGACAAAAAAAAACATAAAAATGACATAAAAATAACACAACATATTATTTTTATTATTTTTTGACATCACAACATAGATGAAGAAGAATATGGAAGTCTGGATATTTTTTGTCAGCTTACCAGTTAATTTATTTACGTTTTGAATGTGTCCAAATACTTTTTCACAAATCGGGATTATCTGCCATTAGGAGTTATTTTAAATATATATAGATAAACGTATATATATATATATATATATATATATATATATATATATATATATATATATATATATATATATATATATATATATATATATATATATATATATATATATATATATATATATATATATATATATATATATATATATATATATATATATATATATATATATATATATATATATATATATATATATATGTGTTATATATATATACATATATAAAAAAAATTGTTTTAGAGAAATTAATGAAATAGATGAATTTTGAACAAACGAACTTTTACATTGTTATAAATACAGATAACTCGTGCCATCATAAAGTTTAATTATCAAGGTAAAAAAGCAACGATTCGATGGAGTGCCCTATGTACCTTTGTGTGTGGATGGGGTCATATATCGATGAACTGACGTGACCCTTAACGCCATATTCATTTTATTTACAAGCTATGTTGTTTTCTATAATAATTTTACCCGATTCACGTTTTTTGGATTAAGACAAGTAATCGCTTGATAAACATGTTTAACAGAGTGAAATTAATCTGAGTGCCTCGGGACTCAATTTCCGCCCACCACCCTTTTCCAAAATAGATTAAGCAGCTAAAAATATCAAAACAATAAAATCTGAAAGCCAACCAAATTTTAATTCCTAAAATTTTAAATAATACAAAGTAAAAGAAAAATTTTTACAGTGAAATTTCAGTATTTGAGGAATCCAATTTATCGTTTTTTTCTATATTTAATTTGGTTACAAAAGTTTTTTTTATAATTTTAAATTCATTTTTTTTAAATATTTCTACTTACATTCTTAAAATTAAAAACGCAGTTCTCTCCAATAAAGAGACAGCTTTGTGCTTGGAGAGGGACTTGCAATTGTTAGTTATGTTTGTGGGTAATAAAATTTATTTTTAATAATTTATTTTTTTCTTTTTTTTTGTAAATTTTTTTTCTTAGTTATGTATCTGTAATGGATTCTCAAAATACGAAGAATTTTCAATAAAAAAAGTATCGATATTACGAAGTAAAAACGTTAACATCCTTATGTAATCAATTCTATGGTTTTTAATGTGATTAAATGCATGTTTTTTTATATTTAAAATTTACTTTGTAAATACAAGTATTTCCTAAAATCTATTGTGACACGTGTTTCGATGTATTCCACATCATTTTCAAACGTGTGGAATGCATCGAATCACGTATCACAATAGATTTTAGAAAACAGTTTTATTTACCAAGTCAAATTTGAATGAAAAATGTATATAAGTATTGTATGAAACTACAGAGTAACTGCCGAATCAAATGATAAAGTTTTTATGAAATAATTTTATTAATATAAAATATATTCTTTTACGAGTAATAAATAGACTTTTAACTGTTTTTTTACGAAATTTATTTATTTATTTATTTTGTTTGTTGTGTTAGTTACTTTTTTATTAATCTATTTTTTTTAAACAGCGTTTTAAATATATATAAGAATACATCGCTCAGGCCTTTTAACGACGTCATATATCAAAAAACATGATTTTCCAGGAGATCGTTTTTAAAGTTGAAAAATATAATAAAATGTATTAAATTTAAATATCAAGCCACTTATTGATCTTTTTGTGCATCAGATATTTTTAGGTAAAACCTGAATACATTTTCTTCAAAATGCAAAAACAACACTTTCTGACCTGTAGCGGGTAAATATTAAGTTAAAAACATGTGTCTTTTGCTGGAATATAGTACATTTTCTAAGCATTCCGAAAACGTGCACAACTGGAAATTGACTATTTTTGCTATATGACGTTGTTGAAAGGAGTGAGCAACATGTAAAGGTAAAATATCTTTATTTAGGCATAGTATTAAATACGTCGAAACCAAAACGACTGCCAATCAAATCAATGATATATAAATATTAAATAATGTTTACATCGATCAAACAACAGATTATTGTATTTCTCAAATAGTTCAAGACATGGATTCACTCGAGAAAGACGAAAAAACTTGTTCAACTAATCGTTTAGTTATTTTATACCATTATTTTTTGTTAGTTTTTATCATTAGTTTTTTTTCATTGTTGGACATCACCATTTTGCGGAAATCACTATCGTCTGAAATAAAACATCAAGTTCATGTCAGACAAGTAGCGCAATTGATTAAAAAATAAACTAAATGATTCCCATTTCTTTGCATGTCCGAATAATTGATGATTTTTCGAAATGAAATACCCAATGTGAAACGTGGTATGAATTCAACCCGATTTTCCTTACAAAAAAAGTCTGATTTATTTTCTAGGATTCTACATACCATAATATGTATGAACTATATCTGGTTTTGAGAACACTATTTGTCAACGTTTGGGCACCCAACTCCCTCCTGAAGTCGAAGCGAATGACGTAGTCTTCTGGAATAAAGATAAACTTTTTCAAATCTCAACATAGAAGTTTGAGCATTTACAGAGTTTAAATCCTGTCATAGACTGATCACTATATACACGTGTAACATTCACGATTCTACCCATGATTGACAAATCATAAAAAGGTAGAATGCTCAAACTTTAAAGATGGTGCCGAGAAGAAGCATGTGAAAGAAAGGGTCAGTTGAAGCATAAATATAACTTTAGAATTTTGAGGATGATCACGACTCAGCAAAGGGGACTGCATTTTACTTCGTCAGCGACATCTATGTTTGAAATTAGTAAGTTTTTATTAAGCAAAGACCTGAAATGAAATGTATGTTAAATATTACATGCAATACAGGTTATAAATAATTTCATTAAAATTAAACACTTGAATAATCCACTTTATCGAGTTTTATTTTTATTTACGACTAGTTTGGAAAACGACAATTGTTTTCATCTTCTGGTACAAATTAAAACTAAAAAAACTAGTAAATAAAAATAAAACTCGATAAAGTGGATTACACAAGTGTTTAATTTTTATAAAATAATCATGTCATTCCACAAAGTTAATGCTGAATCAATAAATAATATAAATAATTTCATTTAGATATTCAATATTACAGTAATTCAAAATAAAATCAACCTTAATAAATATAAATAACATGTTTTTTATTACTTGAGTTTTAGATTTTATTACTAGTTTTGGAAACTACAGATGCTTCTATCTACAGATAAAAATATTTATATATTTTTTTAAGTTTAATCATGTCACATCACAAAGTGAATACAATAAATAACAAATATTGAAAATAGTCATTTATCTTTCATTATAAATAATTCATAGCATCATTTTAAAATAATAATTAAAAAAGGACAACTTTACTGTCAAATTTTTTACATTTTCTACCTTACAATTAACATTAAAAAATTAATTACACACTTCCAATATGTAACATTTCTTAATTAACATATTTCCTTATGATGTTTATCATTCACTAAGCTTCACTATTTTAAATAAATAACACACGTCCAATGTTAAACATATCTTAATTCACTTTTTTATTATGTTAATTATACACCAAAATAATTAATTACATATAAGTACATGTTTAAAAAATAAAAACACACTTAATTTCATTTTTTTTTAAATGATATCAATATTAAACTAAGATACACGAGATACCATATTACCCATAGGTACTATCTCAAATTAAACTGTTCAAAACCATTACACGTGCTCGTTTGCTAATAGATTTTCTAAATATAATATTCTCAGAAGGTCTTCAATAAATTATGATAGGGAGAATTATTCCCATATAAACAGAAGCGTGTTCATGTGAAATAATTGAATTGAACTTATGAAATCCTTCATCAATTTATAACACTATTAACGTCTGTAAATTAAAGTTAGAAATTCCAATACTTTGATAAAGTTCACATTGCGCAATTAGATCATAAAAACACTGAAAATACATTATTCTTTAATACCGCAGGTACAATTTTTTTATTTCTTTAATTGATTCGTAGTAACTTTGTGGTAATATTAATCCATTTTTAATTTAAGGTTTACTTGTTAAATACTACCATTTCTTAAAATCTATTGATATATATGTGTTTCTATGCATTCTGCATCATTTTCAAACACTGAATGTATTTAAAAATGATACGAAATGTATTGAAACACGTGTCGCAATATATTTAAGAAAAGGTAGTATTTACCAAGTGAAACTTAAATTAAAATTAATATTAAATATCGTTGGTACTCTTTAAATCGTATTCTTTGTATAACCTTGCTAACTGTGCAAGACAGTTTTTCCTTCTTTTTATTAATAAGTTCTTAATTTTTTTTTTAATGCCTCGTTAGGCTTATTTTATTTTTTAAATTTAAATTTTTTTTTTCCATTTTTTTACTCTCATATGTAGTAGGTATGGTATACACATAGATATTTTATTTTTATTTTACTTGGTGAATATCATTATTAACACTCTCCTTATCATTCATCATTTTTTACACTTTGTGTAATACCACTTTAAAGTGGTATTACACAAATTGAACGATGAATAAGGAGAGTGTTATATTACCATACCACAAAGTTAACAATGCTTTTAATGTACATAAAAAATATAATTGTTGCGTAAAACGTATTGTGACACATGTTGCGATGCATTTAACATCGTTATCAAACACGATAATTCCCTAGCGCGTACAGGCATGGTGTGCATAATATATTTTATTTTCCGCAATCATACATATATGTGTATATTTATACTTCTTTTGTTTTTTTTTAATAACTCGGCTTATATTTTATTAAAAAATCTCAAAGCAAAAAACACAGAACAAATATAAATAAATTACAAAGAATTGTGTAAGATATTTTCGTTCAGTTAAAGTTTAAGTCAAAAAACACAAAAAAATATAAATAAATTACAAAGAATTGTGTAAGATATTTTCGTTCAGTTAAAGTTAAAGTCAAAAAACACAAAAAAAATATAAATAAATTACAAAGAATTGTGTAAAATATTTTCGTTCAGTTAAAGTTACAGTCAATGTATATATAAAAGAAAAGAAATAAAAGCTAAAATATAAATTGATTTACTTAAAAAACTAGCCTTATGTATAATACGTATTACAAAATAAATGTCGTCCGTTTTAACGCTAACGTAATAGCAACGTTTGTTGAATAATTCATCAGATCACCCAACATCGGAGATTCATTTTCATTCATCTACTTTATCGAGAGCCATTTGCGCCTCTTAATGAAAATGTATGATTTTCATTTGCATAATGTAATCAATATTCATAAACGTAATGATTTATCAACAGAGAAAGCTAAGTGCTGTTACAAAATCTAATGTATAGAAAAGTGAAATGGACTATCCTAGTCTACCTTCATATCCATGCCTCTAGTCATACATGCCCTCCAGTTACGTAGACTTTTGACACGACAAGGTTATTCTAGGTTCTGATTGATCTGGTTGTGCCAATTCTTTTTGGCCGTACTCGTTCTATTCCCCCGTTCATATTTGGCAAATATACTTTTAGTCATTCTTTCGTTGACCATTCGCTCCACGTGTTCATTCCATCTTAAAGAGCTTTTCTTAATGTTTTCAATTATTCCTAGTTCAGCCTTCATTCCTTTCTAATGTCTTTATTTAAAATTCTATCATACAACGATTTTCCACACATTCGTACGCAATTCAACGGCGTTCACTCTACTTTCATCCTTCTTTTACCAATTCTATGTTTCGCTTTCATACATCAGTGTCAGTATTAACACTCCTTTATGAATTGTCCGTTTAGCTTCCAAGGCATATTTTTTATTTACAATCACTCTATTCAAATTATTATTTATTATTTTCCCTGCATTCACCCTTCTCTCAATTTATTTACTTTTCCATTATTGAAAACATGCTTTCTATTTATATTTTTTTGCACTCGTTCCAGGCATTAATCATGTATTCTGTTACATCTTTCTCTCTTTTACATACCTTAGTACATATCGCTTACTCAATTCAAGAACGTCATAAATCAAAAATCGTCAATTTTCATTTGTGCATATTTAGGGAATGTCCAGAAAATGTACTATTAAAAATCACAAAATGTACTATTAATTATCCCACCAAAAGTGGCATATTTTAAACTTAATATTTACCCGCTGCAGGGCAGAAAGTGTTGTTTTTGCATTTTTAAGAAAAGGTATTGTTTAATTATTTTTTTAAAATATACTAAATATTTTTCAAATGGAGAAAAAACCTTCAGGTTTTACCTAAAAAGATCTGTTGCACAGTAAAAAATTTTAATATGTGGCTTGATATGTATTTTTAATACTTTGTTTTATATTTTTAAAACCGAGTTTTTTTATTTATGACGTTCTTGAAAGGAGTGAGCGATATACAACTTTCAGAAATTTCAGTGATATGGTTGTCAATCATAGGTACAATACAGAATATTATACTTGCTCGTTTATAAACTAATCACTCAAACCAGGTCGTAAGCCCTGTGAATTCCCAGACTGACATATTCCCATCTGAATAGACTTCATCCTCAATATACGAGTATGTCGAAATATGAAGATCTTAATATAATAACGCCTAAATGGAGCGATTCACTCATTTAGGAACAAAATTTCGACACACAAAATAAAATATAATTCCGTTTGAAAAAAAGAAAAAAATTAATATTATTTTAGCGAGTATTTCTGAAGAGCAATATTTATTGCATTAACGACTGAAATTCAACACGTTTGTCTCAAATTTCGTGAAGAACTAAAAGAGAAAAGTATGAAACGGGGCAGTTTAAATTTATTTTATTATTTCAACGGCGTTATAAACTTTTATTACATTTTCACTCGCTCAAAAAATATAGTTTTATTATATTTGCTTCATTCAGTTTTATACACGCACGCCACATGTTTTGCGTGAATTTTTATGGAAGGAAATGTGTACTGAATGTCAATTATTAAAATCGAAAAATCGTATAACGAATATAATACGCAGACGTTGAAAAGCAAGCTTTACTTTATGGATAAATTATCCTGTTTATTTTTTTTACAACTAAATGTAAATTCATATCATCCGTTTTATGGAAAACCACGTTCATTGTTACAGAAAAAAATCGTGCCTAGATATTATTTTTGTTCTCTATCACCCTGTTTATTTTAGTATTTATTTACGTATGTATGTATGTATTACATTGCATATATTATTTTTAATAAATATAAATTATTATCATTAAATTATTAATACGAAAAGTCATAAGCTTTAATTCACTAACTAACCAACCATCACGCTGCTTCCTCGCAGGGGTAGGCAGAGATAATAGATGTGACTCATTATTGAAAATAGGTATCGATTTGTGGTAGAGTGGGTTCGAATCCAGAAATTCTGACTCAAGAGTCCGCGACACTAACCACGAGACCACAACCCAACATTTATATTACAATAGATTTTTAGAAATAGTGGAATTTAACTTGAACTTAAAATATAAATATTCACTATTCTACTTACATTATGGAGCAGCCTTTTAAAATAATATAAAATACGATATTGTATTTGCAAATACAATTCAAAATTGTTGTTTAATATTTTGATGCGACAGGTTTTTGTTGCTTGCGTCATTGTCCAGTTTGAAAAATCTAAATCCAAGAAAAAAATGTCTAGTAAAACCCGCAACAAATCTTGACTTTATTAACATAAATACCTTACTGTTACGTAGGCAAAATAGCTCGGTATTATTATTAGCTATAAAAAGAAATATCTGTCAATAAGGACACTGGCTTTGAAAACAACCAAAATTTTCTCATTTAGATAAATATATTACACATTTTTAGTTTTACTAATAAATACCACTATTTCTTAAAATCTATTATGACACGTGTTTCGATGCATTCCGAATCATTTTCAAACACCGTATGTGAAGCTAATTCTAAATTTTAGAGTTGGGTCCTTGGGACGTTGAAGGCTGAAGAGGGGGTAAGAGCTGTTCCTTATTTTTATTTATTTATTTAACTATTATTATTGTTATTTATTTCATATCAGTGGGAACATGGACATTTTTATTTTTAGGGGAAGTTTTAGTCATTGTCATGTTGTTAATTGTGGGTTTATTATTATTTTAATTTTTAAGAATTTATTTTGTTTCAAAATGTTGCAGTTTATGACTTTCTGTATCAATTATTTTTAGGATTTTTACGTTATTGTTGTTGAATTTGTGATCATTATCTTTTAAATGGTTAGAGAATTCTGAAAAAATATTATTTCTCAAACATAATTAAGAAATAGTGGTAATTACTAAGTAAATCGTAAAACCCAAAGCCGAATCAACTAATGAATTTATATTATAAATGTTAAAAAGTTTATTTTTTCTCTTTATGGTCATAGTTACTTTAATTTCATATAATTCTTGAGTAAAAAATTCTTGTCAAAAAATCTCTTATGAAAAATGGGTAACTTTCTTTGCGCCATTTATCCCACCTTCAAATGTATATTACTTTCCGAAATAAACCTGCTACCCGTTTATTTGAAGAGAAAACCCTGTTAAGTGAATAAATTATGTGACTTTCAAAAGAAAACTTGTATATTTCGTCGACTCGGTTGTATAAAAAAAGTAAGTTTTCTTAACTTTGACTTAGACCTACATATTAATTTTTTTTATAAAATATATTAGTAAGTTAAAAATACCAAAGTTGTATGAACAAAATAATGATTTTACTGAGCTGCGTCTGTAATTTTAAATCTAGAACCGAGTTATTCCATTTTTATGTTTGTTTTTGAGTTTTCGATCAATTGTTTTTTGGGTTCTCGATTTATATTACATACTAAAATATAGTTGGCAGTAATTTTGCACTGTTACGAAATAGGTGAATTGGTTGAAAGTCTGGAATATTCCGTAAAAATTGTACCCAGTCATATGTATAATCAAAGGGACAATCCAGTCTTGATATATAAACATTTAAAGTTACTTCCAACAAACTATGTAGAACAACAAACTAGACAAAAATATTGAAATTTTCTTGTACAACCATGATACACGATTTACACACAACGAAGGTTTGATAGTCCCAAGAATTAACAATAAATATGGGAGTCGAACACTGCAAACATGTTTAATTTGTATTCCAAACATTTCTTATTTGTTGCTGACGGAGGTTAGAGGTCAAAATAAAATATGGAACTAAGGCAAAATAAAAGAATGGGCAAATGATCAAGAGTTTATTCTACAAAAATTGAAATATTTTAAATTCTCTCTTTTTATGTGTATTTTAGGTTAAAATTGATAAAAACAATAAAAACTGTATGTAAAAAGAACTCCACCGACAAATCACACAAGATGGCTCGGTGGGTCTCTGCAAAAAAATATTTTTTAAATTGTTCTTTAAATAAATTTATATAAATAAAAATATATAAATTAAAAAAATAAAATAAAATGTACGAAGTATTTGGGTACCTATGAAGGTATTTACATTCAAATTATAAAATCATTCAATGCCATATTTTTTACAAAACACAAAGAAATGTGTTTTGCATATCGGATAAGATTATAAATTTGAATTCATTGTGTATATTTTATTAAATGAAAATGTAAATATTGTTTGAACTGTGCGATCTTTACGGATCACAAATCGAATACATTAAAAATATATCTTAAAATTCCTAGGGCAGACAGTATCAGTACATCACAACTCGGTTATAATGATCACAGAAATAAATGACATCTTGGCTGAATAATATTTGTACATTAAAAACTCCTCAATTTGAATAGGTTCATATACGCCTCCGTGGTGTAATATTTAGCGCATTTAGCTATGCTAGAGGTCTCGGGTTCGATTTCCAGGGGGAGTCATGATAAATAATAGTTTACCTACATTAGTTTTGACATCTCAACATAGATGAAGGAGAATATGAAAGTCTGGGCATTTACAGGGCTTACGACCGTCATAGGTAGATTTTAAGTGATTACTTTACATTCGTGTAACATTCACCAATTCTACCCATGATTTCACTCAAATATTTCTTTTAATATAATATTTCCCTGGTACCTGAAGCGGAAAATTGATCACCTTGTCTTCATGTATGTAATCTGCGTCAATACGATGCAGTGCCTTATATATCATTGGGTGCAGATAAGGGTTAAAATAAACATTCGTTTGCTTACAATGTCAAATTTACTAAAGTTATACACCGATTGCTTTGAAATTTCCGTATATATTTTTTTTCTGAAAGAAAAATATTTGTGTTTTTATTACTTACATAAATATTTCAATTTCATCCTATTTCTGTGAACCTAATCAGCTCATTATTAGAAATAGGTATCAAATTGTGGTAGAGTGGATTCGATCAGAGAAACTCTGACTTCGCGACACTAACCACGGGACCACAACCCGACACTTTTTACAAAGTATATATTTTTGTAGTGTTAAAATACAAAGACTTCCGGAAAAGTTTTTTCCTTTTATAAAAATTAACTTGATTTTGATACTGTTGCTTTCTAGGTTTGTACGTAAAACGTATAATGTTACAACCAAATAACAACTTTATAAAACTTTATTAATTTTATAAAACAAGAAAATCTGACAGATTTATGAAAACTTTTAATCTGATTACTTTTGACTTTGACTGGGTAGAGTTTTATTTTTCCGCCTCTGCTCATTTAAACTTTACAAGGACAAACTTAATTTTTTTAGATAAAAATCTTTGGATGGGATTTCGCTTAATGTTTTCGTGATCGCTGTAAACGGTTTATTTTAGAACTTCATTATTTTAATGCGAATATTATATAAAAAATAATACGAGATTTTCTTTATAGAATAAAACTAAAATTTTGTTTTTAACCACTTTTTATTGGTACTTTTCACCAGCGCTTTCGACAAGAACCTTGTCTAACTATGAATATTTCAAAGTTTTAGATTTAGTACATGTTTATCCCTGATGATGTTTTATTTTATCAAGTTTATAAAATGTGCCACAAAGTCTCTGCGAAAAACATTCAAGAAATGATATTTTCTTAACAACATTTTGAGTGTGTCCAAATACTTCTTCACAAAATCTGGATTATCTCCAATTACAGGAGTTATTTTCATATTATTTTTTGACATCTCATCAAAGATGAAGAAGAATATGGAAGTCTGGGCATTTACGGGGCTTACGACCGTCGTCGGCCCCGTAAATGCCCAGACTTCCATATTCTTCTTCATCTTTGATGAGATGTCAAAAAATAATATGATATTTTCTTTATTTAAAACGAGAAAAAAAAGGTTTTAGGTTTTATAAAATTAATAAAAATTATATTAAATGCAAATTGTTTAGTTCCATGAAAAAATAAGTGTGATAGTTTTATAAAAAAAGAAAACGTTAGATTGATTTTTTGATCCTCGTGTTTATTAATTTTTCATCATACATATAATTACAAATAACAATAATATGCCTTCACTGAGTTTTCACTTGCCGAGGACACGCTATATAATTGTGTCGCCTATTTTCAAAATCCGCCAGATCCAATTTTATAAGATTTTAAAATACATACCGTATCGATTTCGTTTGTGGGTTTTATTGTTTGAAATAATTAAATACTTGACAACCCTGCTAAAAAATACTTAAAAACAGCGTTGAATTTCAAATTCCTCTATATTCATGGAACTTGCCTTTTGACCCATATCGGCCAATCAGAGAGTGGAGATAGGTTAAAAATTAAGATGATGTCATTATCAGTTTGCGTCTTTTGTTTTTTTTCATTCTGAAAAATTTTCTTAAAAAATGGGAAAATTCTCGATTTCAAAATATTTTATATAAAGATAGACATCTTTTAAAGTGTTATGAAGAATTTTGCATTTTTTATAAAATCAACTTACATGGATCTAGCGGATTTTGAAAGTAGGCGACACAATTATTACACTTATTTCAAAACAATATGAAAGAAAATTGTTTATGACATACAATCTTTTTCAGATCTACCTACCTCCATTATCCAGTTTTGAATAGCTATTTTATTACTTAGTTTTGTTTTATTAATGACTTTATGTGTAATGGAATCAGGTTGTACAAATTTATTGCATTAACTCTTATCTACTATGGTGCATAGGACACTGCGTCGTATTGGGGCAACGTTAATTTAATCCTTAATTACAAGACAGCAAGACGACCAGTCCTGCACTTAAAGTATCCATAACAGGGTAATATTAATGAAATGTTTCAGCGAAAATCACTTATATTTATTTTAACCCTCCTGTCAATCGAACCCGGTACCCCCAACAAGGTAGACAAACGCGCTAAACAGTAGATTACGGAGGCAGATATATAAATTTGTTAAATTGGTATATCATTGCTACCCTAAAATGTGAAAATTCTATTTCGTTTTTTTTTATGAGGTAAATTAATTATATCATATTTATTTCTTCTGTCCGCCTCCGTAGTGTAATGGTCAGCACGCTCGGCTACCGTTCTGGAGGTCCCGGGTTCGATTCCCAAGGGGGGTAAAATAAATATAAGTGATTTTTTTCTCTGTCATATTTATTCAATATACCCTGGACTGGTACCTGAAGCGAATGGCTGATCACCTTTCCTTCATGTGTAAACGATCAAGATAACACTGCGTTTATGTGACGCAGTGCCCTATGCACCATTGGGGTGTGGATAAGGGTTTATTATTATTATTATTATTATTATTTATTTCTTAGGGGTGTGCAGAAAGTAGGGAATATTTTTATTCCAATCCAAGATTTTGCGTCTTACAGAAAAAACAATATAAATATTTCACTGAAAAAAATATTTTCACATAAATAATGGTGCTACGTGCTTCATCTCGTTTATTAACTTGATCATAAATACGACGATCCCCAAGGTCTTGGATATATCCATAACACGTTTGAAGTTAGTTACAGTACCCACCTTGTAAATACTCGCAATTCTAGTAAAGTTTTCATAGCATATTTTGTTGATTAGCGTACGAATAACTTTATTACATATAATTCAACTAATTAAAAAGGAATAATATTATCAATGCTATTTAATCGTTGTTTGTTGAATCGAAAGTAGAGCGGACACCGTTGGCAAAAAAAACGCGCTTGGAGTGTCAGAAATGACTCTAAGGAGCATAGCAGGCAAGAGTCTTCGACTTATTTACATATAATTCAACTAATTAAAAAGGAATAATATTATTAATGTTATTTAATCGTCGTTTGTTGAATCGAAAGTAGAGCGGACACCGTTGGCACAAAAAACGAGCTTAGAGTGTCAGAAATGACTCTAAGGAGCATATCAGACAAGAGTCTTCGAGATAGAATAAGAAACGCCAGGATCAGGGAAATATGCGAGATCGAAGATGTCGTTAGGTGGGGTAGGCAACAAAGGAGACAATGGTATGCGCATGTGGGGAGAATGGAACCATCCAGACTCCCTTACATTCACTGTACGGCTAACCCATTGTAGACGACTCCCGGGCAGAACACCAAAGAGATGGATCGATAGCTGGGAATCAACATCGCAGGAGGCTAATCCCTCTTAAAAACAGGCCACAAGGTCTACACCAAGAAGAAGAAGAAGAAGATGAAGAAATTATTTATTATATTAAATTAAATGAGGACTTAAACAGCATATCAAAGTGGCTTAAAATTGACAAACTTAAACTTAACGTTGGAAAAATTAAATACATGGAATTATAAAGAAGAAAGCCAAACCTAAGGATGAATGTAAATATATATAGATGACTATAGAAAAAGTTAATGAAATCAAATATTTGGATGTAATATTGGATTCAACATTAAATGTAAATTTTAAACATGTTTATAAAAATATATCAATAAAAAAAATATTTTCTTAGTAGATTAAGCAATAAGTTAGATAAAAATACTGCAGAACTCATTTATAAAAGAATCATAATTCCACATATAGATTACTGCTCAACAATATTATTTTTGGCAAATGAAATAAAATTTTAATAAATTGGAAATTAAACAAAATAAAGCGATGAGAAAGGTGCTAAAGAAAAATAGATATTGTAATATAGAAAAAATGAGAGAAGAACTAAACTGGCTATCCATAAAATAGAGACTTAAATTGAATATGCTGATCTTTATATATTAATTTTTAAACAATAAATTACCTAAATATTTTAAGCATAAAATAGTGTTAAACAAGAATTTTCATGAACATATTATTAGAAATAAGGATAAAATAAGACTGCCATTGTTGAAAAAAACCGAGTCACAAAATTGTTTAATGTATGATGAGAAGATGACTGAATGTATGAAGAATGAATAGAGTCTGAAAGAATTTAAAAATAAATGTTTTGTTTACTGAAAAAAATATATGTATATATATGATGTTAATTAAGTGTAAATAATAGATCATATTAGTGTAATATAAGCTAGTTAAAGAAATAAATAAAAATAAAATAAAATAAATTATTTATAAAATTAATGTTGTTAATAATCAACTGGTCAAATTAGAAGTATCTAAAAAAATTAATATAAAGGAGTTTGCTGTAATCTCTAGCTGCTTGTGTAAGAAAAATACCATATATTTATAGAGGTGTGACTAAACCTCTCTTTCATGTGTAAATTTATTATCTCTTTAAAAATGGTGAAGAGTCCAATGAACAATTTTCTTTTTTTTTTTAACCTATGACCTTTATTGTCAATTCTTATCTTTACAACGAAATATGTACCTACTTTACATTACAACTTATTGTAGAAATAAAAAAGGTCAAGGAGTATCAATCGTTTTATTTTTAACAGAACAAAAAAATGTAACAGCATGTACGTCCAAAATATTGAGTGTTTTGTACAAAATTGGTCAACGATTATTTTTAACTAACTAAAAAAAACATTACACCGCATTCCGGAGAGAATAAAACGCCACACCACTCTTGCTATTTTCTTGCCTTTGCAAACAATTTTTAATTTAAGTTTTACTTGGTCAATACCACTATTTAGAAATAATGGTATTTACTAAGTAAAACTTAAATTTAAACATATTGATGTTATTACAAAGTGACTGCCGAATCAATTGTTGAAATTTTCAAACAATCTTCGCCTCTTCCACATTCACGCATACCTGCTGATTATTTCAACTCCTGACTTAGGTCAGTATTTATACATTCAAGTAATTGACATTCCTCGGGTTTCCTCTGCTTCTATTACCAACAACATTCGTTTCATAAATTTGTTTTACTGTTCTTTCCTCACTCATTCGTTCCACATGTCCAAACCATATCAACACATCTATCGTAATTTTATCGATAATGCTTATTTCAGCTTTGTATTCTTTCCTTATCCCTTATCCCTGAAGCGCTGGAGTGATTACCTTGCCTTCATGTAAAATAACCATCAAGATAAAACTGCATCAAAATTATGCAGTGCCCTATGCACCATTGGGTGCAGATAAGGGTTATAAGAAGAAGAATCCATTCCTTATATCACTTTTCTGAGTCTGAGGGATTCCATTTCGTATTCTGCTACTTTCATCCTTCTTTTGCTGTACAGTACAGTAGTAGTTTGATAATGCCCTAAGAAGGCGAAACAATTATAACAACGAATTTCAATTTTAAAATATTAATTTTTTTAATATTCAACTTGGTAGACTCTAAACATCAGTGTTTGATTTTAATATTTAAAATATGAAATAATATCATTCATCATTAGGTAGGAGTACAATACTAAAGATATCTTGATCACTTAAGCAGTCATAAATACCCAGACTTCCATATTCTCCTTTGTTTTGTTAAAAAAAGAAAAATAATGATTAGCTATCTTTGCCTATTATTTACAAGGATTTAAAACATATTTAGTTTATATGTCTAAAAAATTATAGCGTATGTGTATAGTTAATAATAAATTAGTAAGGTTGAGCCCTAAAAACAATACAATAAATACAACAATACAATAGCCGCAATGGATTCAATATCTTATAGCAATTAAGATTTGTCACATAGCTCATTTATGTGTTTTATTCATTTTGTCATATTTTCTAAATAAGACACCACTAAATCAAATTCCTATTGCCTCATCAATTTTTGCTAACTGCATACATTTTTTTGCACATTCTGTTTCCAATTACAATCTTTCTTTTTCAAAAATTGCACATACCCACACTAAATACATCTTGTGATGACGTCTCATCACATTCACAAATAGAGTTTTGTCTAATTTTAAAACGGAAGAGATATTCTCAAAATGCTCCATGACCCGTAAAAAATTGAGTCAATAGTTCAATTTATTTCCCCGTTCTGCTTCTACAAGTATATATTGACTATTCCAAATATTTAACATTTTTTCTCGTACAAATTTCTTGGCAAAACTAAGAACTTTATCTATCTTGAGATGCCAAATTGTGGAATAATGTTATTCATCGTATGGCGAGTGTACAATACTAAAAGTGTCTTGATTTTGCAGCACGTGACGTACTACGTGGTGCGCAAGGCACTGCTGTTGCTGTGGACTGCGGCGGCCGCACTGACCTGCCTGCCCTTCTTGGGGTTCGGCATCTACTACGGCCGGGGCGGTGGCCAGTACCGCTGCGTGCGCTACCGGGAAGCCACCGAGCCCGTCGATGTTGCGTACGCCTATGTCGTGCTCACCTTCGGTACTGCGACCTCTTCCATCTACATACATAATCGTTGCCATCATTCTCATCGTTCGACAGCCACTCTCTTATCTGCTTCATAGCCAGCTTCACCTCCACGCAATCAGCAAAATAACACATCAAATATTTAATTTAAGTTTTGCTTAGTCAATACCACTATTTCTTCAAATCTATTCTCACACTTGTTTCGGTGCATTCCGCATCATTTTCAAACAGCTTGTCAAATACGGTGTTTAAAAATGATGGGGAATGTATTGAAACACTTCGGCTGTCCAAATTTAAAACACAGTAAGGGACATTTTTTTGTAGTAGGTTTTTTTTTGCATTTTTGGACTAAGTAGAGTGTACTTAGTCCATAAATGCAAAAAAAAACCTACTACAAAAAAATGTCCCTTACTGTGTTTTAAATTTGGACAGCCGACTTGTCACGATAGATTTTAAGAAAAAGCTGTATAACTTAAAATAAAAATGCATAGATTTTACCACGAGGTGACCGCCGAATAAATTAATCAAATTTTATTTTAATTTGAGAATTTTACAAAACAGTTACATGACGTCATTCTAAACTAATATTACAAAATAAGTACTTGTACTATTGAAGCTGCTTCCCCGCAGGGGTAGGCAAAGAGAATAGAATGCAACGTTACTCTGTCTTTGTGAACATTCTTTGCCTCTTCACATTCTAAATACAATTTCAATTTTCTTCTACATTCCACATTTGTAAATTTGAGAAAATACTCGGAAGAGGGACGGGAGAGAGGAAAAGAGGAAATGGGGAAAAGGTGAAAAGGGAAAGAGGGAAAGATCAAAGCTCAAGTCAAAGACAAATTGTACAAAACCACGCTTCGGATACACCACAATGTCAATGTCGACTTACAATGTTAGTGATCTCAGCTCTGACAATATCGAGTAGAACATATTCTACGTTAACCAATTATGAACAACAAATAAAGGAACTTTTGTTCTCTCGTGGGAAGTGCTATTCTGTAACATGTTTCGTATTATAAATGTGTTTTTTAATCACTCGTTTCTTACATACAGACTGGTGTGCGGCGATGTGTCCAAAATAACAAAATCAGTAAATGATATCGGATATAAACAAAAACAATTTTTTCATTGCTTTTTCTCGTATTTTCATATCGAATTTAAAACATTATTCTACTCTTCAATTTGGTATTAACGAGTTTTTTCTAACCATTGAAAATTTTAAATAAAAAAAAAACTGTATTTTTATGAGAAACCGGAATAATGAAATATTTTTCAAATTACGTGCAAATTTTATTTGTTGCTCGTATAGATAAACTTTTGTGTATGAAATGAAAGTATGCTTTGCTCTTAACTCGAGACTTACATTCAGTGAAATCTTAACTGCAGTACAGCAAATTATCAGGGATTTTTATCTTATCGTATCACACCACAATTGAAAATGGCCGAAAATGTTTGAAATGTCACATAATGATTACAATTGATTTACTGTGATTTTTATAAATCTCAATGTTTGCTTTCATTCTATCATCATCTGCTGCTTTACCATGACTTTTTGATCGTTTACTTTATTTGTTTACATTACATCAAACTCAATTCAAATAAAAACCTTTCTTTAACAATTTCTGATAAATTATTGATTATATGTATTTCTTAATCTCAATGCTTGCTTTCATACTATCGTCATTGGTATGCTATTCCATGGCTCTTAATTGCTTACTATATATGTTTACAGATTGTCTTATATAAATCAATATATAATAGCTGTATAAAATAGAATTATGAGACCCCATTTAATATGATTGCATTCCTTACTTTGCGTGATTTTCAGGGACACTTCTGTGCATTTGTTTGGTGTGGTGTAACTTGGCTGTCATCCGGGTGCTGTGCCAGAGCAGTTACCGAGGAGGCGGAGATCAGCGACTCCTCGTCAGGAGAATATCCAGGACATCGAGTAAAGGAAAAACCTTGGCTGCCAATCTCAACGAACCGATAGTCTTCAATACCGCAACGGCTGATGAAATAGCATTCAGCAAGCTAATGGCAACTTTGTCTGTGTGTTTCATCATTTGCTGGATGCCTCAGATGGTAAATATTCTTATAGTAATCTGATATCCTTTTTCGCTTATAAATTTGAAAATCTCTGTTAATCGCTCTTTTTAAGTTTGATCAAATAGTCTCAATTGTATAAATACAGTGTAATTATGCATTTTTGCCAGTTTTACTTACTATTTAAATTTTTTTGTTAAGCATAAATAGAGTTGTAACGTAATTAGATATAAAATAACAAATCTAATGAAACATATACCACGTTTAGTCAAAGGAACCATAAGGCGGGATAATCACTAGCCCGCACCTTCATTTTTTTTAAGCCCAGGTATTTCAAGTATTTTTGTATTGTAAAGAAGTGATTTTCTTTGAAACAAATATATGGTTTTGAAAAGAAAAGAATAATTGAAAGGTGAGAAGCTAAAAAAAAATATTAAATATATATTATCAATATGTATTCTAAAAAAACAATAAATTCCAAATTATATTCCAAAAAAAAAATGTGCGCGGACATACGTGTGGTTCCTCATACAGCCGGTCACGTACTGAACTGTATATTTGCGAGTACATCCCTAATTTATATATACTTTTATTGTTTATTTTCAGATCTCTATAATGTTGGCACAAATGAACCCACCTCAAGATAGACCCTTTCTTCACAAGATTGTTTTCCAACTGGCTGATATTCTAATGCTCTTGAACTATACTTTGGACCCGTACATCTATGTGCTACTTCGAGGCAACAGCAAACCTTTCCCCAAGTGTATAAAGTCTATCTTCCTCTCAAGAATATTTGGAAAGGTAACGGTATAGTGAATGCTTTAATTTATTTAGCTGTCTAAGCTGTTAACAAGTTTGGCTTGCATCATTTCTCTTTATTGACATTCGTAAATAATTATGTTTGAAAACTCACTTATTTCAAATGTAACACTGTCGTGCTAGGCCTAAAAATACCTTCGTAGTATAGTTGTTTAGGGTTTGTACCATGCTGAAGATCTCGAGTTTGATTTCCAGGGACTCAAAATAAATAAGTGATTTTTCACTCTAATATTCATTTAACCGGATCCACGCGGCTCGCACAACCGTATGTGTTTTAACAAGACATGCCCCATACGCGGCTGACATAAGCGTTTGTGTTTTCACTTTGCTCCAAGTTTCGAACCTCAGTTCAACTTGGAGGGATTTTTTCATGGTGTGGAACTTTGGATAAAATAATACGTCAATCCTCGGCCTTATGACATCTGTTGAAATATCTGACTAATAATTTGTAACATCACAAGGATAAATAAAAGAACAGATCCCTGATTTTTCTTGCGGTCGGTAATTAGTCCGCGCCATAATCATGCCCTATATCTGTCTCACTCTCGACGCTACGCATCGCCAGTGGGTAAGAGTGACACACGATGCGTGCTTTGATTTATTTATGTTACGATCTAATTTGTTTATATTACAATATATTTCAAGAATAATGTGACACACGTGTATTATAGAGTACCAAAAAGGCACAATGAATCCCATTGAACGTTTTTGTTTAGGAAAATAAATCGTTTCGTAACTAAAAACATGATAAAAGTAATCATTTAAAAAACGGCGAAATACAGCCGCGCATGAGCGTCTCTTAGGAACAAAGTTAACGCGTTCAAAAGGTTAATAACACTCTGGAGTGGTACCTGATCACCTTACCTTCAAGTAATTAACGACCTAGGTACCACTGCTTCAATATGATGCAGTACCCTTTGCACGATTGGGTGCGTGTTGAGGTTTGAAGAAGAAGGTAGAAGCCTTAACAGGAAAAGCACCAATTACCATAGTAATATAATGAAAAATCTATGAATTCTTTTTGTAGTGTCTACTTATTTTACATCAGGCAACACCAGAAAGTGTGAAGTACCACTTGTAAAGCCTTCCTTCAGAAACTATATGTATATATATGTCTAACAATTCCTTCTACCATATCTTAGCTCTCTAACTTTGTACAACCGCAGATGCAGTGGCTTCTGTAATACTTTATTCTTCTGAACCCTTAGTATTTTCTATTTTTTCAGAGTAGGGATGATGGAATAAACAAGGCCCCAATATCGGATTTGCCGCAAGTTAACACATCAACTGCGGCAATGTATTTCAATTAATCGTTGGGTAAAATATAAATACCCAAATCAAAATACCCATATATTTATTCGCAACTAACTAAAATTATCTTCCAGGCTCTATATGAATTTTTTCATAGTTGATCATATGCCTAAAAGTAGGGCCATCAAAAACTAAAATTTTCATTTTAAATATATAAAAATGTCTTGATATTATTATCAGATTTTAAAATTTACATATATTATCAATTTTATTGCGTGTTTGCTACCTATGATGTTCAATATAAACACAGTTCATCTGGATCACCAAAAACTATATTCGAACTTTGGGCATGCAAGATGACACATTTGATTTTATAATGCCTTTTTATGCATAGTAATAGTGGTTTTTTATCCTCATTAAGGCATTATAAATGTTCAAAAATTGCCCACTATTAATGTGTTAAACATACTTTTTTCAGAGATGTCCAAACCAGGATTCTCTACGACTTGCGAGCCTACACGATGGAGTCACGGCTATGACTATGATTGACATAACTCCGCCTGCTACGACCGTCAATTCACCTCCCTGGCCAAAAAGTCTACCAACCGTCAGCAGCATGGAAAGTCTGCAATCGCCGATGATTTCAAAAAAAGGATTCATCCAAAACAAATCCACTACACAAAGATCAGGATTTATTACAGATGATGAGAATTCAAACAACGAAAGCATCAAAAATGCCTTGAATTGTCTGGTTAAGAAATCTGATGATGCTTCATCTGTAGTGTGAATGATTTGTATGAAATTGGATATGAGTATTTTCAAAGTGATGACTTTTATAGTCATTTTGAAATTGGAGAAATATTATCCTCTCTCACGAATTTATGGCATGGTGATTAATGAAAAATATGTCACAAAGAGGAAAAGAAGTTCTCTTTTTTAAGTACAAAGTGAATATTTTTGTAGGCCTATGTGGCCCATTAATAAAAATGGAATTCAAGTTGTGGTAGAGTGACCTCGTGTCTGGAAACTCTTACTCAGAGTCCGCAACAATAACTAGTGGACAACAATTTGACTTATTACTTTGCATAATACATATAAATTACACAGAATTATAACTTTTTTACTTCGTTACATTATGTCACATATAAAAGAAAAACAAAATATTTTCATTGAAAATATTTTCATACCAAGACTAGTCTTTACGTTATACACATAACATATTAATATACTGTGAATATGATACTAATGCTATGGATATAATGATTGTCATAAAAATTATAAATGAAATATGTTGTGTACGCATTATTTTATAAACTAAGCTTTTGTAAATATGTAATTTAAATATTTAACATAAATGCATAGCTTTATGTATAGATTGTAATTTCAAATTATCAATGTCATCCATTTTAATAAGTTTTTGTCAGTTTCTGAGTATGGAAGCAATGATTCAGAAACGGTACATTAAAATATTGTAATATGTAATGCTCTCTTCTCCTGACTCCTTTCGGTATCCAAGTGGTGCATAGGACACCACATTGATTGTTATTTTTAAATTATAATGATTATTTAAAGGCTCCAGATTCATTGATACAGGAATGAAATATGTTTGAAAGGGTCCAGATTTCTAAATGGAAAAAGAAGACGTTACATTATATGAATGGAAGTGGAGGAAGAATAGTAGGTACCTACTGTTAAAGAGGATAATAGCACTAATGATTAGGGCACTCAGGGTTGCTTACGAGCCCTTGTACTAGATTGTTAGCGTTGTACACTGCTTATATGTATGTGTTATATGAATCCCATGTGGATAATAATTTCCAGTGTCTAAATTTGAAAAAATATGGTTTATATTAAGATATGTTTGTATGGTTTGCATCTATGTGTGTTTAATTTTAAAATATGTGTCATGACAACATTCCAAAATTATGATAAATGTGAATTAACTATGTATGTACATATATTAAAAAAGTAAGAATAGATTTTTGCATAAATACCAAAATAAATCATTATTATTTTACACTCATAAATTGATATGAAACAGTCGTACTCATTATTTAAAAAATTAAAATAGCATATATTTGTATAATATAAGTGTATTGATATTTCACCTAAATTTACTCAATTTATAAGCAGTTTTCTAAGTTGTAAGGAATTTCTTGTACAAATTAATAGACCACCCGTACTATGCTGTGTCTTGTTGTTATAGGAATATTTGAAATAAATAAAAATAGTGTTGATGACCATAAGCTTCAAATACAATTTATTTTTATAAATACACTACCTCTTGCATACAGGCAACATTCATATACTATAAACAACATGCACGTTTATATCATCATACAATTGCCAAAGAGTTTTTCAGTTTCGGTGAACGATGTAATAAACTATCCAAAAATGGAAAAATTGTAATCTTTTCAATTGGCCATCTCAACCTATAGATATTCAACTAAAATTTGTTAGCTAAAACATAAAAATGGCTTCTTCTACTTCTTACCCTTATCTGTACCCAATGGTGCATTGGGCACTGCAAATAGACATAGTTCTTGATTCTTAATTATGTGAAAGCAAAGTTATTAGTCTTGCACTTCTTCTACTCTAACCTTTATTAGCACCCAATGATGTGTGGGACACTAAATCAAAATTTTGCAATGTTGCTTCGATTATTTATTATATGAAGGCAAGATCAGCCTTGCTCTTCAGGTACTCGTCTAGGGTAATATTAAATAATTGTTGCAGTGAAAAAACACTTACATTTAATTCAACATCCCTGGGAATCGATCCAAAGACCTCCAGCATGGTATCTAAATGTGCTGACCACTACACTATAGAGGCGTATATCAAGTGATGCATTTAGGTTTTGCATTTCGGGTGATATTAAATAAATATTACAGTTAAAAATCACTTATATTTGTTATGATCTTCTGGGAATCGAACCCAGACCTTCAGCATGGTATCCAAACACACTAACCACTACATGAACTCGCGTTTGATTGTTGTTGTTGTTTTTTTTCAATTTCTTTCAATATTATTACATTGCTAACTAATGCTTTTCATCTAGTCAAAATACAGCAAATACTTACAAGCATACAGTAAAAAGTGCATATCAGTTGAGTATTGCTCGCACAAGTTTTCGTCACAGATAATAATAAGTTTTGACATCGATCCTAGCTAATTTCACCCAAAATTGCTCAAAAATCTACCTTTTGTTTATATATGTACCTACCCAATTTAATTAAACCATTTTCATTTAATTGCATCACATTGTCTCTCATACACTTAATATATTGTTAATTTTTAATACCATTAAAATATACAAACATATAAATATCTCACCTTTTTTTACAGTGTAAAAACTATTTCTATTTAAATATTGAATGTGTATTCAAATAAAGTTATTACTTCTATAAATAATAACGAGAATATTCTAGTCCATTTACATTTATGCTAAATAATTTATTTTAAGATTTGTATGGACCTTTGGTAAATGATAATCTTTATTTATGATAATTTCTTATTTAGTTGCATATTTGTCCACAACAAAAAAAAACACAGTCACCAAAATTATAAATAAGTGTGTAAAATTTAGTAAATTTTAAATTGTCGTTAATTTATTTACAATTTTAAATCTTGAATGTATGTCACTAAATAAGATTTTTCTCTTGTATGTTTTTTTATACACATACATTGTATAATATTTTGTCATTTGTGGTTCAATAATTCATACATTTAGAAAGTGTAATTTTAAACTAGGTATCCATTTCAACGCAAACATGCGTCACTCCACATATTTGGAACATCTTTATTGTCTGCTTCCAACAACTTCAAAAACGTGCATTTAACCTCTGCTAACATTACTATGTTTGCTGTTGAAGTAGGTTGAACCATTGCATGTTCGGAGCATGTGAATATATCCACAAGTTGCAATCACAAAGCGCTACTTGCTCATATATGTGGTGGATACATAGCTTTACAGAACATATAAAGTATTCATTGAATCACAATTAATGTTTAACCAAACCTAAAAAAACATGAGCTCCTTATAAGATCAATTTGTATGTTAAAATTACTGTTTGTTAAAATCTTTTTGTGTATTCTTTTATGAACATATGAATGATAATAAATTTTTGTAGAACACATAAGTTATGATTGGTTTTATTTTGAACCTTTTTTATCAAGAGGAAGTTTAGTTTTGAACCATACAAGTGAAGTATAATTCACCTACTTGTTCATTGAATTACAATTAATGTTTAACCAAACCTAAAAAAAAATGAGCTCCTTATAAGATCAATTTGTATGTTAAAATTACTGTTTGTTAAAATCTTTTTGTGTATTCTTTTATGGACATATGAATGCTAATAAATTTTTGTAGAACACATAAGTTATGATTGGTTTTATTTTGAACCATTTTTTATCAAGAGGATGTTAATAGTTTTGAACCATACAAGTGAAGTATAATTCACCTACTTGTTTGATTAACCTTTAACTGCTGAGGTGGGGGCCGCTCAGGCCTTGAGAAAGTATAATTGTTGAATTATTCCCTTCCCTACACACTCGTACCTTCTAGTACCTTCGAGTTTAGTTGCACGTAGGCTGTTAACGGCTGTGCTCATCTTTGCGTACGCAATTTCGGTAAGTAAATTCATTTTGAAATTTTTGTGGGCCTCTCTGACCCCACCTTAGTATTTACGTAATTTTTTGTAAAAAGTTTTGAATTAGTTTTCTTCTTTTTTTTGTTTCAGTTTTAAAATTTTTACAATATGGAACCCAGTACGATGTCCGGGGAAAAATGGTCTCGGTCATAATAAAAACCAACATGTAGGGAAAAATAGAAGAACCGTAGTGCCAGGAAACAACGATTCTGAGACAGCCGTGATGTCGTGGATAGATCGTGAAGACTAGTGGTTCAGAGGCCGAAGATATTGATGACACCTTTACACTGGAGTTTCACAAGCATGACTCAGATACATAGAGTGAGTCGAAACCTGAAGCAGGTTGACAATGTTGACAATGTTCCAGAAGAACAGACGTCGTCCGATGATGATGTTCCTCTGTCATCAATTCGATCCTTTTATGGGAAAAATCACTACAAATGGGTGGGTCAACCACTATCTAAAGCCGCTCGAGTTCCTCAATATAATATAATAAGACAGTTTAGTGCTACCCCAAATGAAAAGGTAAGTGTTGAAAGAAAGGTTGCCACGTGACCTACGTTTGAGTGTGGCACGTGTGCTGGGAAAGGATATGCCTGTACCTGACCGTCAAGAAGTTGACGAAGAAAAATCTAAAACAAGAAAAAGGTGCCACATATCGCTCACTCCTTTCAACGTCAGAAATCAAAAACTTGATTTTTCAGTAGAATGTTTTTAAAATATAATACAATGTATTAAAAATAAATATCAAGCCACTTTTTACTGCGTAACAGATCTTTTTAGGTAAAACCTCAAAGGTTTTTTCTCCATTTATAAAATATTTTGGATATTTAAAAAAATAATTAAACAATACCTTTTCTTCAAAATGCAAAAACAACACTTTCTGCCCTGTAGCGGGTAAATATTAAGTTTAAAATATGCCGCTTTTGTTGGGATATAGTACATTTTCTGGGCATTCCAAAAACATGCACAGTTGAAAACGACGATTTTTGATTTATGACGTTCTTGAAAGGAGTGAGCAATATGTCCTCATAATATGGCCACAGGTCTCTGAGGCCCCCATGTCAGTGGTTACGTGAAATTAAATTAAAGGTTAACAATTATTTATTTATTAAAATCAACTTATTTAGTAATGCAGAAAACGTAATTTTTTTCAATATATATAGTACATGCTGTAATATAAAGCTGTGTACATATTTTTTTTTTCTTCAATTTCCTGATTCTCATTTCCGCAGGATAATCGAGAATAAGTATTTTATTTATAAATATGTAGGTAAATTTATTCTTCAAAAAAAAAATATCGATGTCAATGTAAATCGATATTATAAAACGTTTGTACGTTACGTATTTGTAAAATGGCACAACGCTAAAAGATTATTTTCCAGGGTGGCCAAATTAAGAGCTTTTACAATTTAAAAACAACAAAAAACCTAATAAAATGGCTTCGGGGAGGCCTTCCGCCAAAGAAAGGTTTTTGTTTTACAACACTTTAACGGGTCTTGTGAAAGCTATTACAGGAAAAACAACAACAATAGATCTAAGGAATGATGCCTCTATTACTGGATATATCTCGCATGTTGACGGGTACATTTATACATTATATTTCGTTGCTAAAAGTTAACCTCTCAGACATACAAATACATCGCTAATAGTTTAATTTTCTAGGTTTATGAACATTACAGTCGATGACGCGATGTTTGTTGATTCAAGGGGAAATGAATACTTTTTTGATTCACTTTTTCTACAGGCACGGAAGATTCGCTACGTTCACATCCCGGAGTCCGTAAGTTATTTGAAATACCGCCATATTTTTGTCTATCAGCTGTTTTCAGTTTTGTTTGCGATTTGACGTTTGTCGCGTTAACGTCCGCTTGTTGAATAATCGAGTTTCCTATTTACTAGTGACTTTAAATTTGAGTTAAATCCCTCGGAATTCAGAAATGACTGCCCTTTAAGTTTAAAATCATGCAAGCCTACAGCAAAATTATAGTTACAAGGTTCGCGCGATCTTTACTCGAAGTTAACAGAGTGTCAACAAGAATTTGTCCTCCATTACGAAAGATAAGTTATCAGCAAAAGATGAATTCCAGATTTTCCGCCAGCACAATTCAAACAGGGTGCGATATATTTAACTTTAATAATTACGACTGCATCGGTTTCGACTTGGATAACACAGTATGCAGCTACAAAATCTGCAACATGATGACCATGGAATATGAAGTGCTCAGCAAATTCCTAGTAGACCACAAGGGATACGACCCTAAATTTGTGCTTCGCCCTCTCGAAGAAAATAAAGATTTTTTACAGAAAGGTTTAATCTTAGATTTCGTGAGAGGAAATGTATTACGTGTCGCGTCAGATGGATACATCGAGAAAGCTGCTCATGGAACCACTCTCTTGACAGATAAGGAAATAAAGGACTACTACGGATTCTTCAGAGAGTGGAATATGACTACTCAATATGTTCAAGACTTACTTTTTGCATGGAATGGCCCATCGGAAAAAGAATTGAGGACCTGTTTAGATTTTTTTGATATGCCGGCGGCGCTTTGTTTCGCCAATTGCGTCGATTCTCTCGACAAGAATGGAAAGTTAAAAGAGTATAATATCTGGCCAGATATCCTGGACGGACTGACGGAGATGTTCTATCGAGACAACTTCATTTTAAATAAAGGAGGATTTTTCCAGAACATCAAATCCAATCCCGAGAAATACATCAATAAATGCGGGGACTCGGTATTGTCTTGGCTAAAAGCTGCCAAGAAAAATAAAACTACGTTTTTAATAACCGGTTCCCACATTGACTTTGCCACATTTACTGCCACAAACTGCATCGGAGAAGATTGGAAAGATTATTTTGACGTTATCGTATTTTATGCCAGAAAACCTGGTTTTTTCACTCAGAACAGGCCATTCTTCGCAATCGAGGGCGCAAAGGAAACATCAGAAATCAACATAGTCCACGATTCTGGTCCGCATGTCTACAGCCAAGGTAGCTGGAAAGAGCTAGTCGGTTTACTCGGACATCTCAGTGAAAAGGCTGAACCGAAAGTTGTTTACGTTGGAGACAACTTGGTTCAAGACGTCTACACCCCGTCCAAGTTCATGCACTGCGACACGGTGGCCTTGGTGGAAGAGATGTTTGCCGAGGGATTGAAAGGAAACGACGAGATACATCCGGACCACCGCATCTTGAACTCCAAAATGTGGGGGTCTTATTTCAGCACCAAGGACTATTACGGCCAAACGATGCCGTCGCTGTGGAGTGACATTATTCACCGCCATTCCAAGATTTGCATTCCATCGCTGAAAGTCATCGCTTCTCACCCGTTGGATCACGAATATACAACTTTTTCAGAAAGCGAATTTTCCACAACGGGATTTTACCCCGGAGAACCGCTTACTGCAGCCCACTAGTTCTATCTCAATATCTTACTGACTGGTTATATCTCGATATCAATCAAACATGGTATATTTGTCAAGTTTTCTTTTTTATAATTTCTGCATGTAATAAATATAAGTTCTTACAGTCCGGTTTACGGTACTCACCTTAGCTAACGAATGAGCTAAAATACTGCATTGAAAAGAACCTCTTAACATTTTTCTTCTTCCTAAAAAAATATTTCCAGCTTTACACAAATTTTTGGTTTGATGTTGATGTTGATTTTTCTTGCTTAAAATGCTTAAAATATTTTATTTATGGACAATATAACAACAAAAACAAGGTTTTTTGTCATCTTCTACAGAATTTAATTAACCTTCTAAGCTATTTCTAAGTATTCCGAAAATAAAAATTATACCACAAACATTTAAAAAAAATAAGGTTTAAAAATGATTAGCTCTACATAAACACATAACCTTATTATTACAATAATTCAAAACATTTAATGTTTGGGTTGTGGTCCCATGGTTAGTGTCGCGGACTCTTAAGTCAGAGTTTCTCGGTTCGAACCTACTCTACCATAATTTGATACCTATTTCTAATAATGAGCCGCCTAGGCTCACAGTAATAGTATGAAATAGAAATATTTGTGTAAAAAATAAAAACAAAAATATTTCTCTTTTTTTAAAAACAAAAACAAAACAAAAGTTTACATTTGGTAGTTATAGAATTATAAAAACAGTTTGATTTTTTCAGATGTCGATACTAGAAGTAATAAAGAGACAATGCGAACACCCAGTACAAAATTCAAGATTTCCTCCAAAGGGAAAATCTTTGAAGGTGGTCGGAGCAATGAAAAGACACATGGAAACCGTTGCATCATTAGGGAAAGAGGATGAAGACGATAATGATGAAGAAGCGTACGAATGACTTGCCAACACCACATTCCAACTCCGACTATGTCCAACCAATCTACTTTAGCTGTACTGTGTAGGTCTTTCAAAGCTTCAGATTTTTTATTCTGCACATGTTTGAAATTACTTTTGAACTCCTATCCCGGTCAAGTTACGCACATTCCGGAACTTCTACCCAGGTAACATCTTCCAACTAACTCTTGAGAAGTGAAATTCATACGGTCGGTTAAACAAAGAAACTTGATCTTATACAGTGGAACCTCTCATAATGAGCTTAATTCGTTCCAGAATCTTACTCGTTAAGCGAAACACGGACTAATCAACTGGCGTAGTGACTCGTAGTATTTACATTGGAATCATTTTATATTTTTAGAAATTTATTTACAACTTTTTAGAAGATCTAGTAAATATCTAAATGTTCTTAATCATTTTATGAAAAAAACAACTCCCTTGGCCAGATTCCGTAATGAGTTTTGTAGTATATTATCTGCCCAGTTTATACATATAATATTACTAGATGATATATATATTATTATGTGTACATAAGTAATATTGAAATGTAACGCTTGGCACATTCCGCAATATTAACACTGTTATGGTAAATCTGTTTAACAACCATAAAAAAATAAAATAAATTTGAAGTGTATTTAAGTTTTGACATTTGACACCACAGAAAACCAGTTGCTAATTTATAATTTAGTGTAGCTAAAGTTAAATGCTTACCTCTTTATAATTTTGTAATAGATGCTATTGCAATGAAAAAAATCTTGGGTCAATAGGTCTGAAGTTTCAAAAATGTTTGATTATAATATTATCTCGTTTTTAGAAAATATATTAGTACCTATAATAAATGTATACATATTTATCTTATCTTTCGTAAGGAATTAAGTGCCATATGTACCTTTATAATTTTACTTAATTTTTATTTTTAATAATCTTATGAAGTATATTTAATGCATTCATTTATTTTCAATATTAAGTCTGGGAGTCCACTAGCAGCTTTGAGTTTCAAGGAGTCATTATGGAAAGCTGCAGTCGACCTGTGGGTGAGCTGAAATGAGTTTTTTTTCTGTTAAAACTGCAGAATACCCGAGTCTGGCAGCTTAGAGCTGTTGACCCCAACCGCTTCAAGCTGCTAGTGTATTCCTTTACTAAGAAATAATTTTATAACTCGGTCTATAGCAATGCAAGATGCACTAATGCACTTCGGGTCTCAGATTTCTTCACATTTTACTACATGAGAACATGTACAAATTCTTTGGCACATAGCCATAAGCCAGTGTTCCGCAAACTTTTTCTGTTCAAGGTACATCTGCCAAATCAAGAATTTTTAGAGGTAGGTACACCAAAGAAAAAAACAAATATTATTTAAAATTGACTTATTATTAAAATTCATATAATCTGAAAACATATATAACATATGTTTAATGCAAATTGTGAGCCTACTTAACTGAGCACAGGTGATAAAAATTTAAGCAATCGTTGATAAGGCTGCTCTCACCTCTATGTTGATCATCCTCAGGCGTTTTCTTTTTTTGTTATTTAATAGTCAGAGTCAAAAATCCCAATTCGCACGCTCTTCGTGCAACAAAGCGCCTTGCTCGTATAGCTTTTAGCTATTTCTAGGTGTGTTTTCTTCATGGTACACCAGTGTGCCGCGGCACACACATTGCAGAACACTGCCATAAGCAATCAATGATGAATTAATGCTTACTATAGCATACAAATGATTTGCTTCTTTATCTAAATAATAAATATGTCTAAATTTCATTCAGTATTAATGAAAAAAAAAATGCAGCATTGTACTTAAAATTAAAACATAATTTAAAAAAAAATCTAAGCAAAGATCTGAAAAATGTTTTTCTGTTTCGTTAAAACAAATTAATATTAATATTTAGGTGTAGGAAAAAACGTTATCAGGTTAAATGTGTGAATATTTGTTTTATTTCTCGAGATTTAATACTGAACATCTTGATGCTTCGAGATAACAGAATGTAGTTTCGTAGATAATTCTGAGTACAAATAAATATACAATTCCTATTATTTACGTTTTAATGATGGATCTGAGATTTTAGTGATATTTTCTAGATAAACATTTAAATAATACAAAACTGCCATTGTTATAAATTCTATGTATTATTATGAAGAAGAAATATATAATTCAACATCAATACACTTCTCCAAGCTTATCTGTTGCACGATTTCCGTCGTAATAAGAAAATCAAGGATGCCATAAAGTTTTGTACATTTTTAGATTGCCTATCAGAATTGTATCAAATTCAACTGTATCATCTCCCAGAAATTCTCCAGATAAGTCTGTGAAAGTGCAATTTATTGGTACTGGTGGACAACGGCGCTTTTGCACCTCAGAATAAAAATATACTCACTCCCTCATTATCTAAATTATTTTTCAAAGCTTTAGTAAAAAATATCCTTATGTAAACAAACTTATGACTGGTAAAGTGATAATCAAAATAATAAGATCATTAATTGATTCTTAGTTCGATCCTCTAAATATGTTGATAGGAAACATTTTTATTTCTTAAAATTATCTCCTTGATTGTAAGAATTTTTTAAATATTATTATCAACTGATTTTTTTTCATATCTCTTTAAAAGGGGAAAGGAAATATGTAATATATAAAGATTCTATGTAGGGGTAAAAAAAACTAAATGAGTTTATTTTGGACCTTTTATTTGGACCTTTTTTTTTCTTTTAATTTGGACCTTTTTTTTTTTGGACTCTTTATTTTGGACCTTTTTTGCATTAATTTTCTTTCTGCCTCTATCTACAGCCAATATATAATGTGACCATGAATTTTTGCGTAATAGTATGTTTATTCAAGAAAACACTTTTTTTTCATAGTTTTTTGTATTAATAAAAAGAAAAGGAATGTTGATAAAGAAAATAAGAGGAATAAATATGAAAAAATTATGTTGTTCAGGCTATCTGAAAACGGGACGGTCCCGTTCAAAACGAGATGTATGGTCACTTTATGTATACAGCACCACATTTGATAAACGCAACATTCAGTTCACCGTTACTTTATATGAAGGCTCAGTGAACATTTCTACTCCAGTTATTTGTATCTGGTGGTGGAAATATTTAAAGGAATATATCAATTTGGTGTGGATTAATTCCATTAAGATTTTATTTTTATTCTTTAATAAAGTTTATTTTAATTAAAGTTGTTTTTATTTTGTTTTTCCCAATTGTTCTTATATCTTTAGGATATTTATATCATTGGTGTCCAAATATTTAAAAAATAGATGTTCCATTACATACAAAAAATGACCAAAATTTACATGCATAATTAATGTCCGCCTCCGTAGTGTAATGGTCAGCACGCTCGGCTACCGTTCTGGAGGTCCCGGGTTCGATTCCCAAGGGGGGTAAAATAAATATAAGTGATTTTTTCACTGTCATATTTATTCAATATTACCCTGGTCTGGTACCTGAAGCGGAGGACTGATCACCTTTCCTTCATGTGTAAACGATCAAGATAACACTGCGTTTATATGACGCAGTGCCCTATGCACCATTGGGGTGCGGATAAGGGTTTTATTATTTATTATTATAATTAATGTGTGGTATTGCCATTAATGTTATTATGAACAAAGCGGTTTATTAATTATAAATGTGGGCAATATTTAATCTACAGACATGAAGAAAAACTCAACAGCCATAAATGCAATATTTCGTCAATACCCAACGCCAATGTCAACATATTTATAAGTCAAAAACGATTCTGCATTAGTTTACGAGTGTATGGGCGTTTGTCCACGACACGGAATATTACCGTCTGGCACGTCAGTTAGCATTTTAAAATGATGATTGGCTTGTGCTTTTGTCCATGTTTCTTCGGATTGGTGCACTTGATCAGTGCGTGAAAACGTTGCGCGTAAATTCGATCACGCTAAACCGTCGTAGTCACTTTCATTTTTCAAAACCGGACTGCCGGACGGTAAAATTCCGGGTAGTGGACAAGCGCCCTATCTCTTTCGCTTTCATTCCAATTTTATATATATACTTCTCTCTTTTCAATAACACTTCATAAAGTTAGGTTCGGTAAAAGCGGCATTTTATATTTATCTCTTTCACTATTGTCACTAATTTATATTTGTGTAAGGCTGAAAATATACACTGTACTTTTTTATCAGTCTCATTAAATATTTCTATATGCATCAAGAGATAAAAACGGATCTAGTGTTGCAACACGCCACGGCAAATGATTACATTTACATGTCAAAAAACTAAACAAAATCATTTAAAAAAAGTAATTCAGAGTGGCGGTGCAAGTATTATGGCAATACTGAAATGTTTACAAGTCATTAAACATTCAAATTAACAGTCTCAAAACAAACCATTCCCCCAAAATTTCTATGTATGCTCAGACGATTTTATAATTCTGATGCCAAGGATACAATAACATAATACAGTATTGTGTTGCCATCATAAAAATCAGTTGTAGTTCCCACTATCATTAATTTATTTTTTCTATATGCAGATTTGCATTTCATTGATTGAAAAAGAAAAACATTTTCTTGATAATAAAAACATCTCAAATAAGAATCACCAGAAATAAAAAACAATGACATGATGGAAAGGGTTATATTTATTTATTGTTAACTTATTTTATAAACAATCAACGAACCAAGTTATATGTATATAATATAATATATATAATATTCTCATAATAATAATTTATTTAAAAAAGAAGATAAAAACAATTTGTTTACTTCATTATTCCAGTAATTATTTTTTCTTTTTTAAAGTTTTTATATTCTTAAAGTAAATCATTGCTCCAGAATTTTACAAAATATCCAACACATCAATAAAAATATATTTTTTTTACTACCATTACCTCCTCATGAAGAACATAATTCCCTTAGATAAAACAAATAAATAAATTAAGGTGCAGACCTCATCCAGAAATATGGAATTTTAAAATATATTTTATAACTACTAATATTTTTTTGTTTAAAAATTTTAAAAAGACACAATTACACTATGTATATCATATTTAAGTTATGTAAACATGATCATATTTGCATAAAAATTTATATAAATGTAGTAAGCTAATTATATTGTCCGCCTCCGTAGTGTAATGGTCAGCATGCTCGGCTACCGTTCTGGAGGTCCCGGGTTCGATTCCCAGGGGGGTTTAATAAATATAAGTGATTTTTTCACTCTAATATTTATTCAATATTACACTGGACTGGTACCTGAAGTGGAGGGCTGATCACCTTTCCTTCATGTGTAAACGATCGAGATAACACTGCGTTTATATGAAGCAGTGCCCTATGCACCATTGGGGTGCGGTAAGGGTTTTATTATTATATTATTAATTATAATGAATAACTAGTTGGAAAATTTTTGTTAGTGAACTTATTTATGTATATAAAAAAAATAACACAATTTAGAATGACAGTCTCTAGTTCTGCAGTCATCGCCTTGTGCTATTTATTGTATGCCTTATATTATTTTTATAAATATTCAACAAATGGTAAAAACTATGCTTTAACAAAAAAAACATGTTTATTAATCTTAACGATTAAATCAATTTCTGATTTTAAACATGACTATTAACGAACATTAAAATTAATAATTGTAATGAATGTACAAATATGCAGTGGGTCTGAAAGAGTTAAGCCCAAGGTATAGGTTTGTTTTATTTAAAGGAATAAACTTGCAAATAACAAATACTAGCAAGTTAAACAAGTATTTAGTGTCAATCCTTAATAGCCGCAATAAAATATTCATCAAGTAAATACTGACCATAAATTTATATAAAATGAGAAAACAATAAAAAATATTATAACAACAAAGTCATGGTATTTAAAATAAATAAAAAATTCATTAACATCACCAAAATTTGGTTAGTTGGAAGTCATTGCGCTGTAGCAATAAGCCTGTCAATGTACAAATAGTTTCTAATTATAATATAATTCTAATAATTTTGATTAAACTTTTTTTTACTAAAAAGCAACATTGATAAAACATAGAGTAATATCGTAATTAATGTCAATCTTTTACAATACTGGCAATATCTTACAAATGCATCCCTCATTATCCGCAGTCAAGGGATGAAAACCACAAAAATAAATATAAAAATATCCACGGGCACGCTTAATTTCTAGCTTGATTCGACCCCACTGCCATTAATTACCCTTTTACGGAGAAACTTGCTACGGACGATTTTTGTAAAAAGTAAAAATTTATGTTTATTAAAGCCCCGTGCACCCTGAGCAAAAAAAAAGACAAAATAAATAACATCCTTTTTTCATCTAAACATTATATAAGCACTCAATAAAAATAGAGGATATCATGGTGTTTGTTGTTTTGATTTGAATGAAAATCATAAACAGTCCTTTTTTCATCTTAACCTTATGAAAGCATTCAATATTAACAGCCTTTATATTTCTTATGTTATTCAATAGCAACATTAAGTTTCTTGTTTTAGTTGAAATGAAAATCAATCAATCTTTTTTAATTTAAGTTTTACTTGCTAAATACTACATATCTTTAAATGTATTGTAACATGTTATCGATGCATTCAGTGATGCGGATAAGAAGGTTTTTAGCAAGTAAAACTTAATGTCCGCCTCCGTAGTGTAATGGTCAGCATGCACGGCTACCGTTCTGGAGGTCCCGGGTTCGATTCCCAGGGGGGTTTAATAAATATAAGTGATTTTTTCACTCAAATATTTATTCAACATTACACTGGACTGGTACCTGAAGTGGAGGGCTGATCACCTTTCCTTCATGTGTAAACGATCGAGATAACACTGCGTTTATATGAAGCAGTGCCCTATGCACCATTGGGGTGCGGTAAGGGTTTTATTATTATTATTATTATTTAAAACTTAATGTATAATTATTATTCAAAGACTAAGGAGAGTGATGCGATAGCGCTTCTTACTGGAAATCATTCTACTTGAAAAATGAGAAGTAGTGATTACTTCGGCTGTCTTTCGGGTACAGAGTTGGCAACATGTATATTTTTAGAATACAACTTTCTGATAAAAAATTTCAGCATTTTAGTCAACTTACTGGCAAAAAATGCTAAGTAGTAAATATAAAAATGTAAAAAAAAATGCAGATTATTCTAATAATATAAATCTAAACACCACCTACCAAATACATAACCGCAAAACACATTTCACCAAAAATGGTATAAAACTCATATTATTATAAACAATAGGGCGATTTCGTTGCCTAGGCCACATGCTTCGCATGCCTCCCGAGAACCTTAATCAAGCTTGTCTCTTTTACAAGGCATCAGGTTCCCGTCGCCCAGAATGTTCACTGCTGACAATTAGTTGGCAGTTCTCATTTGGACTTTGGAATGCGGACGTGATTTGGTAAGATGCAAAGGAGCTGGTAGCTGACAAAAGAGCCTGGAAGTAATTTGTGGACTTCATATACTCTACGTAGGGAGTGGATATGGATGTATGAAATTATTAACAATTATTTGGAAATAATTCTAAACAAATTAAAATACCATATGAGCCACACAACTCAAGCTAGTATAAAATAGTTTCACATATTTAAAAAGGAAATTGATTCATGGTAGGATTAGTTATTATGTCCTACATATGACCTCTTGACCCTTTTGCACATGAACATATTCAGGCACTACATATGTAATGCAAATGGGGAAAACGTAACATCACAGGTTTATGAACAGTAATAATTAGTAGCACAGTTTTGCAAACTTTAAACAAGTAATGCCATTTTTCACCATGCATAATAAAATATTTTTAAATAAAATTTTACGTAGCACCAAACTTCCAAAATTTTCACACATTTTTCATATTCAGAGTAACATAAAAACTCAAGTTTCATTAATTATTTGAATAGGAAATAATAAAAAGTATAAGTTACTATCTGGGTTTTTAATATATAAGTGGACAAAATTTATTTATTTATTTAAGCAATAATTTACACAATCATCAATCGAAAATATATATGAATTTACGTAATTAATTTAGATCCACATGCAATACAATGACTCCACGATGAGACATCTTTATTAAGCCACACAAATTGGTCAAATAATGTGTACATATGTATATTAAAACTATGCCGTCCGCACGTCTGACTGTGATTCTTTTATTTTGTGCCAGTAGGACTCGTTCAGACCATTTCGCTTAATGCCAGTGTTTTTTTCAGGATTTCAGAATATCATAAATTGTCAAGTTATATCTCATTGTCATTTTCTACGAATTCTCAATTCTGTTTGTCAATTTTCGAGGATATTGGAGTGTCACCGGCATTTGCTTGATATTTTTAGCGGGACACCAACGTAGTGCTATCAGACAGCATAGTGTTGATATAAACACAAAACACACATATTACGTACAGTAGACTCTTGATTTACGGGGATCAGTTTAACTAAGAGGTGATTGAAGCAAAAAGTTTAAAAAGTCCCAAAGACACACATTGTTTTAATATTACATAGGTCAGGTCGTGAGCTACATGACTCATGTAGGTCTCAAGAGTGAGCTATGACACAGAGGGAGGTCATAATATACCTAATATGGTCGCAGTGATATAAGGCATGCAAGAACCCTCGACCTCATAAATAAATAAAAAAATTATAATGAAAGATTCTGTAGTTTGTTTGCGTCTGCCGCAAAAAAAAAGAAAAGAAAATTGTTTTGTTTTCTTAAACCAGCTGTCAGCTGCGTCTTCTATTATATTATATGAGCAAGTCATATAATAGGGACTGGCCCACAGTCTTTGAGATAATGCGGTGAATATGTGCATCTCTGGGCACATTCACAATGAGTGTTATATTTGTATTGAAGTGTCTCTTATGTAAATCCACATACAAGTAAAAGATATTTTTGAAAATATGCATTTCTAAAAAAAAAATTATGTTTTTCTTCACAATCAAAACGAGTAAATAGAGAGTCTACACCATAAAATATTAACTTTTTTTTTAATAAAAATAACAAAAACGCAATACAATACTTTTCACCTGAATACTATAAGGTAATTTGAATACATACGTTATAAATAAATATATATCTTTGTATACATGATTTCAAAATTATGCACGAAGCAAGTTTTATATAGTAATATTTCATATAAATAAAACCCACTGTTTACCATCACGGTATTTCTGAGGTTATATTGTCATTTTTTAAATATTTATTTTAAATTCACTTATCAACCATGAAACATTTATTTGCCATAGAGATGCCGATCTCTATTTATATATATATATATTTAATATTTTAATTTTTTTAAATTTAGTTTTAAGTAACTTTGGTCACCATGATGTAAAAACAAATGATAAAATAGAATAAAGTACTAAAAAATGTCCATTCAACTGTAATATGCCATGTTGTCTAAGCAAAATGAATAAAATCGGTATAATTTTTTTAATTTTATATGTGGATTTGACCCATATGTATTCAACAATAATTATATTATTTTTTATATATCGTCATTTATACTCTATTTCACAGTTTGTTTTCTATCATAATCTGATTCTTAAAAATTTGACAGTAAGCAAAAACATCATGCTTACATTTTAACTGGCTGTACAGAATTTTAACATCATCTCATACTCTTTTATTTTATGTTTCGGCATTCGCTTTGTGGTAATACATGATAAAATTGTAAAAGAAAAACACTTGTTTTTTACCACTTGAGTTTATTTTATTATAATGACTAGTTTAGGAAGCTATGCTTGCATCTTCAGGTCTAAATATAAACTGTATATGATAGTTTATATTAAGACCTGAAGATTTCCATCTTAGCTTCCAAAACTAGTCGTTATAATAAAATAAACTCAAGTTGTTAAAAAAAGTGTTTTTCTTTTACAATTTTAGCTCGTACTTTGTTAAAACCACCTTTACTTTTCACCCTTTATTACAGCTAAATGGACAATACTTTGTGTGCTAAATGAATGATGAAAATCAATGTCTTTCAATTGCTATTGCGATACCCATCCCCCCTCCTATGCACAGTGCGGCGATTCCTTTGCGTCCATTGGTCCTTTCGAGAGCGTGAATCAATGTCACTAAAACACGACATCCTGCAACATAAAAAATAATTTCATTAGTTGATTTCTGCAGTCACTTTGTGGTAAAATCTATCCATTTTTAATCAATGTTTTACCTTGTAAATACCACTATTTCTACAAAAAAAACTATAAAGTTTTTATTTATTTTATGTAATACACCAGTCTGATGATGTCTGTTTTGACTAAACCCAGTCACTGGTCTAAAAAAATATATGTGAAAAAACTACACAGTTGTTATTTTGCTATGTAATACTTCTTCTTCTTCAAACCCTTATCCGCACCCCAATGGTGCATAGGGCACTGCATCATATAAACGCAGTGTTATCTTGATCGTAAAACATGAAGGAAAGGTGATTAGCCCTTTCCGCTTCAGGTACCAGTCTAGGGTAATATAGAAAAAATATTCAATATATTGAATAAATATATGTAATACACCAATCTGATAATGTCTGTTACGACGAAACTAGGTCACTGTTCCAAAAAATATATGTGAAAAAACTATATATGTAGTTGTTTTTTTTTATATATCGTGACGTATCCCTCTTCGAGCTTTCCCCTTTTCCTCCCTCCCATCCCTCTTCCAGGTATTTTTACAAATGTGGAATTTTGTAATTTGAACAGTACAAGTACTTAGTAATACTCGTATATATTAACTTAATGTTACTGATCTGTTAAATTCCCAAGTGTTTGAAAATGATGCGGGATGCATCGAAACACGTGTTACAGTAGATTTTAAGAAATAGTGGTATTTACTAAGTAAAACATTAATTTAAAATAAAAAATAGTATTTATTTATGACGGAATGAACAAAGTTATTTTGCTTCAGATTGATACTACTATAGTATAATCACAGAGTTGATTGTAACTACACAACTGTGTAGAATTATGCATAAATTATGGAATCATACACAAAACCTCGGGTTCGCAACCTCATTTTGGCTCACATGGGGTTTTCTGTGGAGTGGCCTGTCGAAACAGTAAACCAAAAAAAAACATTGATTTAAAAGTAACATTATTCATTTTACTGTAAATAATTTATTTTGCTCCAAACTAACCTTCTATGAGTCTTCTACGAATACTGTTAAAGTTAACACTATGTACTAAATTCATTCTTCTTCTATTCCTTATCTATATCCAATGGTGCATAGGGCACTGCATCGTATAAAGACCCCTAGAGGAGGCCAATCAGGACAATGCTTTGTCATGCATTTTATTTTTAGGTATACAACGTACTAATCATGGTACTGTCTTCTTAATACAAGTACTTGATGGGCATCTATCTCTTTTTTTCGTACAATGTGTTATGTTGTTCATCCCTCCAGTGTACAAATTGAGAAAAAAATATTGATATACACCCTTACTGTGCATGAAAATTCACATCACGTCTCGAAATGTGAAGTGAATTTTCAATAAGGGTCTGCTAGAGCAGTGCTCCACAACCGGTGTGCCGTGAGCTGGAAACAGGTGTGCCGCGATCAAATTCAATGTATTTGACATTTGACATTTTTTCACTATGTGTTTCATATAAAACACATAATACACAATTTATATAATACGCGATAACAAGTTATTTTTCACAATATTATCTTTTTTTGAAAATGTAGAATATACATTTTAATTATTAAGTATAATTTTTTTTAATGGTCCATATGTTAATTTTCGGTGTGTCGCGGAATTCTAGGAAGAATTTTATTGTGTCGTAGGAGAGAAAAGGTTGGTGCTAGAGGGATGAACAACATAAAACATAATATGAAAAAATGAGATAGATGCCCATCGGGTACTTGTATAAAGAAGATAGCACAATGATTAGTATGTCGTATACCAGAAGATGTGTTTGCACGATCCTGATCGGTCCCCAAGGTCTTTTTGACTAAATTATGGATACATTTCCTTCTACTATGATTAGGATCAATCAAAATTCTAGGAAATTCCATTAAACGGCATGAAATACTTGAAGTAATATCGTTATAACGACAACCTCAAACGAAACTCAAGTTCATATTATCAATACAACTCATAAACATTGCGTAAATTGTATTTCCTCAGTATATTAGCACCTAAACACTAAATACATACTCAATTCTTTTCCTGTTATTCACTATTGACACACAAGAATAACGTAGTAACTCATTTTGTAAACATACTAATAAAAAACGATTTAACACATTCACTAAATAAAAAAAATATCAAACCTCATAGAGAGAACCTGGATATTTGTGAATTTTTTAAAATGTACAACTTTGTTAAAAATCTAATTATACTTTCTACTTAAAACATCATATCAAGTATTTTTCTTTGTATCTTTAAAACACATGAGCCGGCGATGAATCCTTATCAGGAGACGTTTACGAGTGCATTAAATATACCAGGTTGAGCCAACTAAACGTGCATGCACATCACACGCTTATATGAGTATATCATTAAAACTGGCGTGAAATACTGACAAAAACTTAAGTGTATAGTTATGCTGATAACTTTCATGAACATTTGAACCGATGCTGCGATATTTACAATTTGATCCGTAACAAACTTAGTAAATGAAAAGTAAACGTAAAACTATTTATAGAACAATATTGATGAATGAAGTTTTGGCAATAATAGTTAAATATATAGCTGTGTTTCCACCATAACGCTGTATAAAAACCTCACATTAACATCCCATATTTGAATCGTAATGTTGTTCTCGCAAACGAGCAATATAAAAGGATGAAATGTTGAACTTCGGATATATGATCTGTCAAAATATTTTACCAAAAAAAGTGGCAATGATAGTGTACATTTTTGTAAATATATATGCATAAATACAATGTTGTAAATTTATCATTAATTTTCATAAATTTGAATAGTGATGATGGTTAAAAAAAATCCTCAGTGAATGTCATTTTTTAAATATAATTTTTTTGTTAAATATATATGCACATACATAAATACATTAATTTATAAATTCACAAACCTAATTGACATTCAAAACATTGTTTTTAACATATATTACCAGCAAAACAATAAAAGCGTGTATACAAAAAATAAATAGTAACCCTTATCCGCACCCCAATGGTGCATAGGGCACTGCGTTATATAAACGCAGTGTTATCTTGATCTTTTACATATGAAGGAAAGGTGATCAGCCCTCCGCTTCAGGTACCAGTCCAGGGTAATATTGAGTAAATATTACAGTGAAAAAAATTACTTATTTTATTTATTTTACCCCACTTGGGAATCGAACCCGGGACCTCCAGAACGGTAGTCGAGCGTGCTGACCATTACACTACGGAGGCGGACAGCCCTATAGCGGGTAAATATTAAGTTAAATATATGCCTCTTTTACTGGGTCATAGTACATTTTCTGGGCATTCCGAAAACATGCACAACTGAAAATTGACGATTTTTGATTTATGACGTTCTTGAAAGGAGTGAGCGATGTGTCATATTGTGCCAAGCCGAGCAATGCTCGCATGTTTCCACTTGTTTGCGTTACATCAGATAAACAACCCAACTGAGCTCGCCAGTTGCCACTTGACGCTCGTAGAAGTTTACCCAAATTTCTTCTATTTTAGCTTATTATCAACATTGTTGTCCGGCAGTTTTTTCATCAACCCCAACCCTTATTATTATAGTAATTAGAGTTGTATACGTAAAAAAAAATAGTACAAGGGGACTATAAAGATATCTTCGTACCTGATGCACCAATAGGATGGCCCATGGCCACAGCACCTCCGCTAATGTTGACTTTATCGGGATCAACGCCCAGTTCCCTGATAACAGCAAGGGCCTGGACCGCAAATGCTTCATTGAGTTCAAATAAATCTACATCCTCCAATTTCCAACCAGCCTTTGAAAGCTGCAAAGAAAAACAGACAACACAAATTAAGGCCTACTACTGTGAGACATCTTATTTTTCACAGTATATTAGGTGTGTCCAAATCCTCATTTACAAATCTGGGTTTCTCCACTTGAGAAATAATTTTTACTTTCAATGCAAACAAGTAGGAAAATTTGTTTGTATTTAATACAAAGAAATGGTGAATGTTACGCGTGTGTAAAGTGATCACTTAAACCAGACTATGACGGTCGTCAGCCCCGTAAATGCCCAGACTTTCATATTCTTCTACATCTTTGATGAGATGTCAAAAAATAATAATACAAAGAATATCGCTTTGTTTTTCCATGAATTATTATTATAATTTTTATTTAAATATAAAAAAAAAATTAGCTATTTTTTTTTACAGAGATCAAAGTGAAAAACAAATAGTTTTCCAAATACAAAGTTCTCGGCATATTGATTTGCATATGTTAATAGTGTTAACAATGTCACATTGGACCGCTGGCGATGGGATTTGATAATTATGTACATATGGCTAAGATCTGAACAAAGAGATTGGTATATAATATTCATATTAAAACATTGGATAATTCCTACTTTTCTGACTTTGAAATAAGGTGCAGAAGGTAAGAATAACCTTTCCTTAACCCTTCCCTTACGGTGCTAAAAACTTCTGCGGTGATAACTTCTGGTGATATGTATTTTGTACACCATATGAATATGTGTTTTAAAAAACGGGAAAAATGTGAATATTCCTAAATGTAGCTTTTATTGGTCATACTTGAAGTTAAAATGTTACAATTTTGTAATGTTAGCTCTGGTAAATATCTAAAAAAGGGGGAAAAAATTCATCGCAAGTACCGCAAAAGCTGGTGTCTGCGCTCTACGTACTCTGTGTATAGGTACACAAAGTACGCCATGCGCACACAGAAATGTTTATTGAATTTCATTTATTTCACATTATCTTGTAATGGTACCTGGAGCGCTGGTCTGATCATCTTTCCTACGTGTAACGATCAAGATAACACCGCTTATATACGATGCAGTGCCTTATGCACCATTGGGTGCGGATAAGGGTTAGGAGATAAAATTTTGACATCTTAACATAGATGAAAAATAATACTTCAGGGCTGCTTTACCTGTCATATGCTGGTTCAAGTGAGCACTCTATAATTATGTAACATTCACCATTCTACCTATCATTGACAACTACACTACTCAAATTTGTGAAATTCATTAATGTATATTGGTGATTTTATCCCAAATCTTCACAAATTATTTATTTCTGTCGCTGCAAATGAATATCTTTATATGTATTATAGTACTTTGATGTAATACATGATTATATTACGGAGGATTACAAAAATTCAGAGCCCGTATCTATTACATTTTATATTGATATTTCCGTTTTAAGAGTCGAGTTGTAGTAAATACATATCACCGGGAGGGAAAGGTTAACCTGTTAACCGGGCGGTCCACTGTCCAATTACGCAACTTGTAACGGGCGCGAATACTGATTCACGCCGTGTCTTAAATTCATGTCGAGACATGTATGGATGACTAATACCTTTGTTGTTCAAAAAATATACGTCCATATATATAATATAATAAACATATATTTCAAGGACGTATTCATATGTCCTACCCGTACTCGATATTGATTACGTTTGACGTATTTATGCTTCGCACCCGGTTAACGGGCTAAGCATCAATCGACCAAACTGGTAGAAATACCTTTCCCGTCCGAAGTGTGATAACAATGAGTTTTCTCGAGTTTTAGATGAGGTGATTATTTCTTCAATACCTACCACGTCTTTGACGGCAGTAACAGGGCCCATCCCCATGATGAGAGGATCGAGGCCGACTTGAGCCACCGCCTTCACAGAAGCCAAAACCTTCAAACCTTTAGCCTCCGCTGTTTTGGCGTTCGTCAGAACAACAAAAGCCGCCCCGTCATTCACCCCGGAAGAATTTCCAGCAGTAACAGTACCATCCTGTGAGAATTAAACAAATGATATAAAATTTTAAAAACTTCAATCTGCCTCTTATGGGTAGGTTATGTTGACATTCATATTGTCGAATGTTGTAATCTTCTTCAAACCCTTATCCGCACCCCAATGGTGCATAGGGCACTGCATATAAACGCAGAGTAATCTTGATCGTTGTTAACACATGAAGGAAAGGTGATCATCCCTCCGCTTCAGGTACTAGTCTAGGGTGATATGAATAAATATTAGAGTGAAAAAATCACTTATATTTATTTGACCCCCCCTGGGAATCGAACCCGGTACCTCCAGAATGGTAGCCGAGCATGCTGACTATTACACTATGGAGGCGGACAAATGTTATAAACAAAGAATGAATGTTATAAACAAAGGCAGTAAGGAAGTAAAATTTAGTTCAATACTTATTTTGACTTATTTGTGAAACCAGTATAGAATATAAACATCACATATGAGTACAGTAATATGGAAAATTGTATAGGTTGTTTTTGTTTTTGTTGTTTTTTGAGGTATACAAATTCAAATTCCCGCAAAAAAAAATATGGTGGCACCCGCCGTGTGGCATGATGCGCCATCTTGTTGAAATCACGGCTCTGTCACATCATTGCCATTCAACTGAGGTACGAAGAAGTAAGTAATCGAGGTTCTGTAGCGCTCTCCATTGACCGTAACGTTATGGCCGGCATCGTCTCTTAAAAAAAATGGGCCAATGATTCCATCTGCCCATAAAGCACACCAAACAGTGACTTTTAACGGATGTAATGTCGTCTCGACAAAGGCTTTTGGGTTTTCTCCACTCTCGATTCGGCAATTCTGCTTATTTATATAGCCATTTAACCAAAAATGTGCCTCATCGGTGAACAAAATTTTGCATTGAAAAAGAGGATCAAGCTGAATATTATTTTCGGCCCATTCACCGAACCTACAATGCGCATAATGGTCATTCAGTCTATTCATGGTGAAATGGCAAAATGTACTGACTACAAATCAGTTGTCAATTGTCAAATTGACAGTCTGTACAAACGATGTCGCCAGTTTAACCTTTCCCTTCCAGTGCTAAAATAAAACACGCGTCCCGGTGTTGGGTAGTCACGACACAATAATAAATTAGCGATTTTAAATCGGAAAGATACAGACATTCATAGCTAATCCCTTTAATTAATTATAAATGAAGTCAAAATTATAATGATTTAGATTTATTTGCTGAAAACATCAAAAAAACCATCTAGAAACGCTCACGGAACAAGCATAGGTCCACTCTTGTCGAAAGCTCAAGAGCTATTGCAGCTAACCCGCTAGCTAGCCAGAGAACATTGAGCTTTGAGCTCCTCACGCTTGCACAGTGCAAGTATGCAAGAGTGAGATGCGAATATAGAGTTGCGGTTCCGGAACACTCTTCATGCGCTGTTAATCCGCCAATTTGTTTCCGATATTCACAAAATACCTCCGATGTACCTGATAAATTCTAATTATTATTAATATTATTTTTTAAATCAATGTGTAAATATGTTACGGAGGAATACCTAAAAATCTAAGCCTAGTATTTACTATATTTATAGAGATATTATGGTTATTAGAAGCAATGTGTACTAGGTACACAATACCGGGAAGGGAGGGTTAAAAACCAAACCTTTAAAAAACCTTCCTACATATAAACCTAATTTATACTGTTTGGAGTTGGAGAAATAATGATCAAACTAGATCAAATAGTCGTTAAAAGCGCCTCTGCGGTATCTACTTACGAACATAAACATTGATAGAGAGAGTAAAAAAGGTGGATGAGAGAGAAAAAACACAAAGAGAGAGTGCCCAAAGAAATACCCGATATATGTAAAATATGCAAGACTATTACAAACTTTCTGAAAATGAATATACTACGAGATCTGTTTACTATGTATAACATTACCTTTTCAAAGCATGGTTTTAGTTTGCTCAAAACTTCTACAGTCGTTCCATGTTTGGGAAATTCATCAACAGATACAGTCACGGGTCCTTTTCTTGACGAAACAGTTACAGGGACTATTTCTTTGACAAAAACTCCATCTTTCTGAGCTTGTTCCGTTTTATATTGAGATTGAGTTGCGAATTGGTCCTGTTCGAGTCTGGATATGTTATACTTTCTTTGTATATTTTCAGCTGAAAATAAAAATAATTTTAATTTCATACTTATTCCTCTTCAAGTTATTTGCTAGGATTACATAAGATGCCACAAATAATAAAACCGTGGATATAAATAAAAAAGTTATAAAAAAAAACAAACAGTCATATTGTACAAACTAGATGAAGCACTAATGTACAGGCACCAAAATCATAAATTCAAAATTTCAAGCACCATGGTGTAGTTGGGAAGATGCTCGAATGCAAAACCGGTGATGTGGGTTCGATTCCTGCGAATTGCAATAATTCTAAAAATATTTATTTGAAATTGGGGTGTTTGTGATTTATCATCTACTTTCCCTTTCCTTACTTTCCAACCTGCAGAAAGTCTATAAAATAGAGGCTTTTCGGGTTATTCCTTTACATTTTTAAACATTTAAAAAAATATATATTACTGGGGAACATATATTTTTATGCGGTACGAGGGAGTTATCTTGTTTAGTTTTCTATTGTATGGTCTGTATATGTTTATAGTGTTTGTTAAGTTTCTTTTTAGAGTGTTTGTGTTTTCTATATTTTTAATTTCTAATGGGAGGCTGTTAATTTTTTTAATTTTGTTGGTTACTTTTTGTGTTGCATTTAGGTATTTTAAAATTATTTTTGATTGTTTCTAATTTTGAGTGATTGTTTTCTTTAAAAAGTTGTATAATTGACGATTCTATGTACTAGGAATTTTGCAAAAAAGGGTTTGTGTTGAGAATGTTGATTTTTGTTTTAATATTACTATAATAATTTTTCTTTGTACTACTTTTATTGACAACATTTTGAGTGTGTCCAAATACTTGTTCACAAAATCTGGATTATCTCCAATTACAGGAGTTATTTTCATATCATTTTTTGACATCTCATCAAAGATGAAGAAGAATATGGAAGTCTGGGCATTTACGGGGCTTACGACCGTCATAGGCTGGTTAAAGTGATTTATTGAGTTTATATTTTATTGAGTTTATTTTTATTGAGTTTACTTTTATTGAGTTTATATTTTGTATGCCTATCCAATTATTCCATATTGCAATTACAACCACAAAAAAGCATATTATATTTTAGAAATTCATAGCATACCTGAGACGCCCATATGTATTTTGTTCAAGGAGTCGATGAGTCCATCGCACAACATCGTGTCAGATAGCTCGCAGTTACCCATTTTGGTTCCAGATCTCATGTAGACAATGTGAGGTGTTAAACTCATACTCTCTTGTCCGCCACAAACCACAATATTCGATCCACATAATACAGATTGGTATCCGAGATACACTGCTCTGAAAATAAGTTAAGAATTTAAGAGAGGGGTTTTTAAATCCCCCTAAAATAATGTTTCACGCGAAATTTGATAATCATTCAAGCATTTTGATCCATATTTTTGCCATTTTTATAATAATACTTAGAAACATTTTGTTTTTTTTTTGTTTTAAAATATTCAACACGTATGATCTTTGCTTTATTGTTCTGATAAATATTTAAACCTCTTTAATTTGAAATACATAGAACCTTTGAAAAATTTATAATTTGGTTGTCAGTCATGACGTAAGGTAGTATGTCCTGTCGTATCCACATATCCTTCTCAATGACTTTTCAATCTATATTGAAATATATCTAATTTCAATAATTGATTCGGAAGTCACTTTGTGGTAAAATCTATCCATTTTTAATTAATGTTTTACTTAGTAAGTACCACTATTTCTTCAAATCTACTGTGACACGTATTTCGATGCATTCCGCATCATTACGGTGTTTGAAAATGATGTGGAATGCATCGAAACACGTGTCACAGTAGATTTTAAGAAATAGTGGTATTTACTGAGTAAAACATTAATTAAAAATGAAATATATCTTTATTAAGAAAATAAAACAAACTTTTGTTTGTGATGACAGATAAATATAATATATTTTTGTTAAGGTTGTTATTTTTATTGATAGAAACTATTCATGGGCATATGCTGTTTTTATTGAGTAATAAAATACGGCGTGTAGTACTTACTACATACAACACTATTAAAGAATTACCTTGAATGAAATCATTCTAATTCACGTCATAGATACAATGCGACTGTATTTGAAATGTATTTCTATGGCAAAAATACATATTTAAGACTTACTTAAGACCAGATCCGCATAGCATATTGACTGTAAAAGCTGGAACAGAGACTGGAATACCGGCTTTGATAGATGCCTGTCTCCCAGTATTTTGGCCTTGACCAGCAGTTAAACACTGAAATTAAATACAATCAATATTTAAAGGACTAAATTTGTGATTTTTGACTACAATTATATATATACAGTATCTACTCAATGAATTAGGGCCACGCAGAATTTCGCGCAATTTCTCAATTCAAACAGGAATAACTCAGAGAAAACCTTGAATAAAACAACATTGAATTTTATTTACACAAGAACACTTTATTACGCTTAAATTATGCATATATTTTCATATAAATATAGTTAGTATTTATTATTTCCACCTTTGGCAGAAATAACTGCCTCAATTCTTTTTGGCATACTTAAAATGCACTGTTTTATCGTGTTTTTTATTTCTTCGTCTTCTGACCTAATTTTTTGAATTTTTTTTTTAGACAGTCTACTGTCGGATTTGGGAATGAGTATACCTTATTTTTTAACATGCTCCATACGTTTTCTATAGGATTAAGGTCCGGAGAATTTCCAGGCCAGGGGAGCAAAGGCAGATTTTTGTTAGACAAAATTTTTATTATTGATTTAGCCCGGTGGCAAGGTGCCCCATCCTGCATGAAGGTGTATGGACCTTCTGTTGGGTCGAGTGTATGGTAGAAGGGCAATAAAATTCGTTCGAGGACCTGCTTATAGGAATTTTGGTTCATTGTTCCTTCCACGAAAAACAACGGCCCAGGTAAATTGTTAATAATACATGACCATATCATTGTTGCAGGGGGGTGTTTGATAACTTTAACCACACAGGCCTCATTGTAACGTTCCATTGGTGTTCTCCTGACGAATCGACGGCTCTCTGTCACGGCTTCTAACCGGCACTCATCACTAAAGATGACCTGAAAAATAATGAAAATTTAAGTTTAATTCAAATATATAAGTTTATTGACTAAAATGATATGTTGAAAATTCAATTTAAATAAATACCTTTTTCCAATCATCTACCGAGTAATTTCGATGTAGCCTGGCCCATTTTAATCGATCCGCTTTCATTCGTGGTGTCAATTTTGGTACTTTTACAGGGCGCCTGCATTTCAGATTTACTTCGTAAAGACGTCGCCTCAGTGTTGATACCGATATATTTATACCCTCTTCTTCCAATTTTATTTTTAATGTTTTTGCTGATGCACTTCGGTTTTCTAAGGCACTTTGAACGATTTTTTGATCAGTCCTCGGTGTTGTTTTTCTAATCTTACGACAGTTCTTTCGCTGATTGCTGGTGGCGGGTGACTGATTTTTTATTGATTTTGAAATTTTGTCCACTGTTTGACGAGAAACGTTTTCTTTTTTTGAAATTTCTCTATTAGATAGTATTCCTAATTTCAGTAGCACTATAACACTAGACTTTTTTTCCTCAGAAATGTCTTTACTTTTTCCCATTTTGTCCTTTTCCAAAAAAACACTTGTGTTTACAAAAAAAAATTATACTTTATGAACTAAAATTAAAAATTAAGTTTTTTTCACAAGACACGATAACTATATAACCTCTCTGAACAAAACAACAATCAGAACTCAAGAAACTTCACTAATAAATGAGATAGGGCTTTTTTTTGAACTTTCAACTATCTGTCTACCTGTGCTAATTAGGGACCTTTCTCAGAAAAAGGGTTTAAAATTTTGTAAACGCTTAAATAATCCAGGTATATTTTACATATTATTGAAGGTAATATACATGATATTAGATGTCAATAAAAAACTTAAAGTATTTATGTAAAATAAATGTAATAATCCAAAAGATTTCAGAGTATTCAAAAAAATAATGGGTGGCCCTAATTCATTGAGTAGATACTGTATATATAATATATATATATATATATATATATATATATATATATATGTATATATATATAGATATATATATATATATATATAACCATATCCGCTCCCTAGGTGGAGCATATGGAGTCCACAAACTGTCTCCAGGCTTTTCTGTCGGCTGCCAGCTCCCTTGCATCCTCCCAAGTCAGATCCGCGTCCCGAAGTTCTGACGAGAACTGCCGACGAATTGTCAGCAGTGGTCGTCTTGGGCGGCGCGAACCTGATGCCTTGTAAAAGAGGCAAGCTTGAAACATTATTTTTTGACATCTTATCAAAGATGAAGAAGAATATGGAAGTCTGGGCATTTACGGGGCTGACGACCGTCATCGGCTGGTTTAAGTGGCCACTTTACACACGTGTAACATTCACCAATTCTACCCATTATTGACAACCACACTACTCAAATTCTTGGAAGTTCTATATATATGAACCAATTTAGAAACCTTATTCTTGAATCACTAGAACTTCACTAGAGACATCTATTGGTGAGATGTAAAGAAGCTTTTTTAATAAGCAGAAACTCTTATATTAGTATGTGAGGTCCGAATCCTGGATTATAATCACACACATGAGAAACGCCAGAAAATACCATTTTCATTTTTATTATTTTTTTTTTAAGCTTATAATTTGACCAGATAATTTATTTACAACATTTTGAGTGTGTCCAAATACACACACTGGACACTGGATTTGGACACACTCAAAATGTTGTAAAAGAAACATTAATGATGTCTATTTCATTAAGCATTACATTGCACATATCGCAGGCTCAATTTAAAATTAAATTTTGGTAGGACTTAAATAAATAAAAAAAAATCTGGTCTGTGCTCCCGGGACTCCGGGAATATTAAGAAATTAATGCAGACATTATTTTGGGTAAATTTGTATAGTGTTATTTATCATTGTTAATGTGGAATTGTGTGAAACGATTCACTAATGTAACTCCACAATCCGTAACTCCTGACAGGTATTGAGAAGATAGAAATTAAAGATATGAGATCTATCCTAACATGATAAGTTAATCGCTTAAGTCTAGTCTAGGTTTTTATATTTAAAAAAAATGTAGATACACATATTTTAATGGCACAGTACCTACTACATCCCGTAACCCAAATTCATGCATTTATTACAAATGACGTTTGTTCTAAGGCACGACATTCCATAATAAACGCTCATCTTGAAGCACAAAGTGGTTAAGGATACATACAAGACCTTACGACATTGAGAAGTAGGAAATATGATCAAATAAAAAGGAGAAGAAAAATTTTATACAGATTTTTATTATAAACTTTTAAGATCGTAACAGGATAATTAACATATGTTGCTACTTTGAACATTGCAAAAAAAAACTATGTTAATTTGTTTACTTAATATGTGTGGTAAATACGAAACGAGTCAAAGTCCACTTACAGATTGGAAGTCTAGTTTTGATTTGACAGTTTGGACCACAGAAGTAAAAGTCGGCTTTTCATTCATATATTTTTATTAAAAAAAACTGATTTTAAAAAGTTTTTGGTATTTTTTCTAATGTGTAAAATCAAAACTTGGGAGCCAATTTAAGACCAGATTTACAGCTGATTTGATATGTCTTCTTCTTCTTCTTCTAACCCTTATCCGCAGCCAATGGTGCATAGGGCACTGCTTCGTATTGACACAGTGTTATCTTGATTGTCGCTTACATGAAGGCAAGGTGATCACCCCTGCGCTTCAGGGACCAGTCCAGGATAATATTAAATAAATATTAGAGTGTAAAATCACTAATATTTATTTCCCCCTCCCCCTGGGAATCGAACCCGGGAAGTCTAGCACAATAGCTAAACACGCTAACCATTACACCACGGAGGCGGACCATATATTTATATACATTGATATTTACCAACGCATTTCTTTCAATGGAGCATAAATATAATTTTTTAATTAATTCAAATTTCACAATACAACTGACTGCGTAATTACTTCTTTATAAATTTCTGATTTAACACATTCAAAGGAAATTTCAATATTTTTTTAAGGAAATTATAATAAATTCACATCTAAAATGACGCAATTTGTTCAGAAGATTCTCTGCACAGATTTGAAATTTGACTGTAAAATGCAAATGTCTTTTCCTATTGTAGTACACATATAGTAATAGTGGATAAAATATATTCTTTTGTGCTTACATGCCCAACGATGACCTCTGAAACCTCCTCTCCTTTAATATTAGCTCTAAGCAAAGCTTCCTTGATGACAATGGCACCGAGATCTGACGAGGCCATTGAAGAAAACACTCCGCAAAAAGAACCTAGAGAAATATTATATTATTGTAATAAAATATATCAGAATACATTTGGTAATAATGTTCGATTTTTTAAACCACAATACGAGATTGGTTGCCTACTTAGCAGTACAATGCACACAGTTATCCATTTTTACTGTAGAGCCTGTTTATCAGAACCTATTGTGGTCTTAAGTCTTTGATTTCTTGCAAATAAAGTTATGCACAAGAAGGAATGTGTATTTGATTACGCATTTTTATCGATTGTTGCGTGGTATGATCGATAATCCTGAAACTATCCGGAACATTGGTCTGTATGTTCCCGATAGTTACCTAAGACAGCGTCGGCATAGATTGTTTCACATTCCTATACACAGAACCAACCTGCCGATGGTTGTGCCTGTAGGAAGAGCTACCGCTATGTTGAACAATATCTCATTGTATATTGATCTGTTCCATGTGTCTGAAGGAGTTTTCCGAAGCGGGATTCTTCTATACCTTTGGCAATAGTTCTTGCATATTTTCGATTTTTGTATGTGTTTTAATGTATACGATTTAAATTGTCTAGTTTGTAATGTATATGTTAATTGAAAATAAATAAATTGAAACTGAATTGAAAATGCCTTGAAAATTTATTAGCCTCGGTGGTGTAGGGTAAGCGTTGAGGTAGGGGTTGGTTTAATAATCCACGTTTTAAACAAGTCCAAGAAATGATGTTTGGAATCCTAAGTACCGCCAAATAACACATTTATCTATCATATTTGCATAACGGATACACTAATGTAGTACAGACAATACTAATACTAAGGTTTGCCTTATTTTCCTCAAAAAAATTACCTGGATAAAAAAAAAACAATAATCGTATAGCATTACTATATTTTTAATATAGCTACATATATATATATATATATATATATATATATATATATATATATATATATATATATATATATATATATATATATATATATATATATATATATATATTTTTTTTTTTTTTTTTTTTTAAATATGTTATTTTAATTATTTATTGATTTTGCATAAACTTTGCGGAGTAACATGATGATTTAAAAATAAAAATACACTTGTATAAGACTACTTTTAGAGTTTATTTATATAAATGCGACTAGTTTTGAGAACAATGTTGACAACAAGATGTTCTCAAAAATATAAAACTTTGAAAAACTACAAAATACAGTTTGTATTTTCACCATTAGATGAAAACATCTATAGTTTTCGAAACTAGTCGTGTTTACATCAATAAATTAATCGGCTGGTAATAAAATGTGTCGGGTTGTGGTCCCGTGGTTAGTGTCGCGGACTCTTGAGTCAGTTTCTCGGTTCGAACCCACTATACCACAATTTGATATCCTTTTCTAATAATGAGAATGAAAAAGTATAGAATTGAAGTATTTTTGTAAATAATACTAACAAAAATATTTCTCTTTTTTTAAAAAAAAAAAGGTTGTATAAAAGTGTTTAATCTTTTAAACTAATATTTCTCTTTTTTTGTTTTATGTTTATTTTTTTTTTTTAAACCCTTATCCGCACCCCAATGATGCATAGGGCACTGTGTCATATAAACGCAGTGTTATCTTGATCGTTTACACATGAAGGAAAGGTGATCAGGCCTCCGCTTCAGGTACCAGTACATGGTAGTATTGAATAAATATCACAGTGTTTATGTTTATGTTTAAACAAATATTTCTCTTTTTTTGTTTAATGTTTAAACAAATATTTCTCTTTTTTTGTTTGATGTTTAAACAAATGTTTCTCTTTTTTTGTTTAATGTTTAAACAAATATTTCTCTTTTTTTAAAAAAAAAAGGTTGTATAAAAGTGTTCAATCTTTATATTTAAATCATGTTACTTTAAAGTGGTAAAAAACCTCCAAAGGGCTTTATAATCATATGTTAATCAGGTAAGGCGAATTGTAATGTTTTACAAAAAACAACTCAACAACAGTTTTTTTTCTAAATATTTACATAAACATCTTTCAATAATAATTTATAGATAGTAAAAATGTTTTGTTTCCTTATGCCATCTCTCAAGCAGTTATTAAATTCACATCTTAATAAAAATTAAAGTTTTCAAAAACATTTTCACACATTCATTAATAATGATATTATATATCAAAGTCCATTAATATTTTGTCTTCAATATAATACCAGACCATTATTTTATTACTTGTTTCCCATGAATTAAAATCCGTGTTTATTGAATAAAATACATTCCGGTGGGTAAATAAAGCCCTCGGAATGATTAATTATACTAGTGTGTCCGGTTGTGGTCCCGTGGTTAGTGTCGCGGGCTCTTGAGTCAGAGTATCTCGGTTCGAACCCACTCTACCACAATTTGATACCTATTTCTAATAATGAGCCGCTTAGGATCACACAAATAGTATGAAATTGAAATATTTGTGTAAATAATAAAAACAAAAATATTTCTCTTTTAATTAAAACTATAATAAATTTTTACTTAGTAAATACCACCAAGTAAAACTTAAATTAAAAATGGATAGATTTTACCACAAAGTGACTGACGAATCAATTAATGAAACAATATTCTAAATGCTAGAATTAATAAATGTTTTAAAATTATTAGCATTTTTAATATAAAATAATAAAGATCTATTTACTGTCTTTATTATTAATATACATAAATTACTAAAAAATAATTTTAAAATAAAATTTTAAGATGAAAACTTGGTAAATACCACTAATTACTTTTCCATACATTTAATTACCAAACTAACTTTAAAAAAATAAATGAAAAGATATTCAAAGTGACTGCGGAATCATTTGATGTAACTATAAATTATATAAGTATACCGCAATGTTCAAATCTATGAAATTTAAATATAACAATTACAAATATTAAGAAAAAAATATGGGATGCATTTGTTTAGTTTTGTTTCTATTTTTTTTATTTTATTAGTATATCTTTGTGATAAGTTTTGCGCTTCAAATGCCAGTCGAGGGCGAGATTTTTTTTACTATTGGTATCTTATAAGACAATACTAATAATAATTTTTACCGAAATATTTACTGTATGTAATCCCCTATTTAAATTTAATACAAATTTAAGTAAATACTTTAAATTCAAATTGACACGCATAACGAGTTTTCTCAAATACCACACGTAAACTTTCTAAATTTCTTTTTAGGATCACGAAAAATGTGGGTCAATTAAAAAATATACGCATGAAAACGGTTTACATGGCATAGAAAGATAATAATAACAATAATAATTCATATTATTTAAAAAAATATGCGTAACTATAATTATAAATACAAATATTTTAAATATATAATGTAATATTTAATATTTTAAAAAACTTCAAAATTCGAAAATATTATATATTCAATACATACCAATTGGACTCCGCGTGGCTGACACGATCACAACTTCAACATTAGCCATAGCGATTTTTTTTAAAATATTATTTCTCTCGAGGAAAATCTCTTCAGAAAATACCCTTAATGAAATTACGCTCACGTAGCACTTTCTGAAAGTATTGACAGTATGCTGAATTGTGATAGATAAATAAAGATATCAAAATTTACTATGAATTTAACACCAGCCACACGTAAAAAAAGAACGAAAATAATAATAACTAAATACGGAACGCAGGACGAACGAAAACTAGTTACACCTAACACGCCGACGACCGCTTACGGAAAGTGACATTAGCAGACGCAAGATTATATTAAATGAACTTGTCTGAAGTTTGATTTGGACAAAAAATTTTGCTTTCATGGGTACCACAATAATAAACAGATACGTTCTAGTTACACACGTTAGTTTTCCGAAAACGTTTTCTGATTCTGGAATTTGGAGATTTGGAAAAAAGTATTTAACTAACTAACTAACCATCACACCGCTTCCTGCAGGGGTAGGCAGGGAGAATCGAACGCCACACTGTCTTGTCTGTGCAAACATTCTTCGCCTTTTCCAAATTCATGAATCTCCTCATACATACCCGACGATTATTACGACTCCTGACCCGGCCGCTTTCAAGTATTTGACATACTTGACTGTGCCAAGTTTTCCTCAGTCTTCCTCTGCTTCTTTTTCCATTTATACTCGCCTCATAAATTTGTAAATTTGTTTAAACTTTCTTTCCTCACTCATACTTTCCCCATGCCAAAACCATCTCAACACACCTTTCTTAATTTTATCGATAATGCTTATCTCAGCCTTGCATTCTTTCCTTATTTCATCATTCGAACATCTATCAAACATCGTTTTGCCACACATTCGTCTTCTTTTGCCAACTCCATGCTTAGCTTCCATACATAAGGGTTGGAACCAGGACTCCGCTGTGTACTGCCAGTTAAGCTTTCACTGATAGATTTTTATTTGCTAAAACTGATTTTAGTGCATCATTCACTCTGTTCCTAGCATGCACTCTCCTTTCTATGTCTTTATTAATCTTTCCATTCCTAAAAAACATACTACCCATATATACGAAATCATCTACTTGTTCCTAAACTTTCCCATTTACCAATATTTCACACTTCATCCTACAATTTATCCTTACTAATGGTTCTTACTCTTTCTATGAGGATTCATACACACATTTTCCAACAGCACTCAAAATACTGATTGCTCCGTAGTTCCCACATTCCACCCTAGATCCCTTTCCCTTGTAAATTGGCATTTTAACTGCCCGTCTCCAATCGACGGAAATACAACTCTCCTCTTGACACCAGTTAAAGAAGTCTTCTTTTTATGAAACTTTCAGAATTTTGTGAGGAAAATTTTATAGCCAAGCTGCTAGCTTGGTCAGATTCATTATCCACGGAAATGAATGGCACCCGACAACATCGTCAAACAATATAGTTCATTTACGAACACGCTAATTTATCAACATTACATTGGCAGCAATGATAGGACATTTTTGAAAATCTTGATATAACTTCAGTGCAGTCGTTTTCAGTATTGGTTGATCGCGTTCCTTGGGCCTTGTTATTGTTTGTATTGTGAGTTTGTATTTCGAAAACAACTGAAGATTTCAACACAATTTATTATCTCAAGGAAATCCATATTGTTCTTTGAGTACTTGAAAATATATGATCTGAAATGGAAAACCAAGTTGGATCGGTTGGTGAATATTCTCCTAAATCTGTCTTCAAATCTCCTTTGAAACGGGAAGTTTTGAAAGAGATACCGCAAAATTTGGTATGTAATATTGTTATTCTTTTTGTTGTAGTTTTCATTTCAGTTAATGTAATTCATGGGTTTGCTTTATTTTTTGTTATTTACGAATGTCCTTGATTTTATCGTTACCAGTAAACGATTTAACTGTCACCGTTTTTGAAATTCAATTTTTTGTATATTCGTCACTAGATGGCAGTATACGCCGCTCGTTGTGATTGCCGGTGTCGGCCTGTTATTTTTGTGGTGGTGAAATTTCCTAATTCTTGTTTCTGAAGCTTCATAATTCATGTGCCTTAATTTTATTGATTTTTATTAAATGCCTGCTATCACTTTTATACTATTTTATTGTGGTGTTTGAGTTTTTCGAATCTCTACAATCGACATATATTGTGATCTTGTGTAGCAAATCCAGAATTGAGTTCTGTCATTCAGTGTTGTTTTTAATGATTTTTGTCATGTTTACTCAGTGTAATTATATTTCTTCCACTGGTGCTCTATTTTGATTGCTAAGGTGAGTGATTGTATAAAATATCTGAATATCTCTTCACATTTTTTATTCACCATAATCACTTAATGTAGTAGGTAGTTTCTAACTTCTATTAAAATTAAATTTATGCTTTAAAATATATACATTAATAGAATACTAAATTGTAGAAATTTTTAATGCATTCAAACACTCTCGAAATTCTATATAATGATGTCCATTACAAAGTTTGTTGTAAAGAATTTAATATGTATTTATTTTAGTATTCGGAATTACATACATATGTGTATTGAGAACATAAGATATTTTTATGAACTACATGCCTGGTATTATTAAAATCCTTTGATTTACTTGGTTTCTTGTAATAAACAGAATACTAACAATTCTAAAATTAGTGTAGAATAAATAAACTTAAAATTCAATATTAATATCATCGCTACCTTCATATTCGGTTCGTAGAACCCTCGTCATATCTCTCCCGAATCTCTTTTACATGGCCTTACTGCACTTCATTCTTTGTATGTAAATGTATATTATTATTATTATAATTTTTTTTTTGACATCTCATCAAAGATGAAGAAGAATATGGAAGTCTGGGCATTTACGGGGCTTACGACCGTCATAGGCTGGTTTAAGTGATCACTTTACACACGTGTAACATTCACCAATTCTACCCATTATTGACAACCACACTACTCAAATTCTTGGAAGTTCTATATATATGAACCAATTTAGAAACCTTGTTCATGAATCACTAGAACTTCACTAGAGACATCTATTGGTGAGATGTAAAGAAGCTTTTTATCAAGCAGAAACTCTTATATTAGTATGTGAGATCCGAATCCTGGATTATAATCACACACATGAGAAACGCCAGAAAACACCATTTTCATTTTTATTATTAAGCTTATAATTTGACCATCTTTGATGAGATATCAAAAAATAATATGAAAATAACTCCTGTAATTGGAGATAATCCAGATTTTGTGAACAAGTATTTGGACACACTCAAAATGTTGTAAATAATTATTCTTGATATCAATCATAAATATAATTTTTCTTTAATTTTTTTAGGTGAATCAGTATAAATATGCAATTTAAGTCTAATTTTAAAGAAAAAAATTGCCTATTTAAATTTATAAAACAACTTTAACACGATAGAAGTATAATTGATATTAACACATTGTTTTTGGGCAGTTTTATCATCAACCCTGACCCTAATTATACTTAGTCTGACAACCTGCCGCCCGACCTACAATATACTAATCACAAGTAACCGCAACACATAAGTGTTTTATATATGTATAATTTATAAAACACTTATGATTGTGTAAATACTAGATACATGCAATTAGATTATTTTTTTCTGATGGCGGTTTATGGGAGCTCCCACTCCCAATGGATTACTTTATAATTCATCATATGGGTGGTACATATTATCATTTTATCTGAGCTATCTCTAATAAATCACAGTACAAAGTGTGTTTCACAGATGGCGCTTTTATCGTTATGCTGAGATTTATAGAATTAATTCAGAAATTTTCACAAGTAATTTTATTTTATTTTTTATTTTTTTTATATTAAAAAAAAACTCAAAATCCTCTATCTTAGAGTCTTGTCTGCATGTAGTAAAGCATGCATAGGGATGGTTGATATGAAAAATACAACACGCACACTGAGACCTACTGAAAATAAATATTTTTCGAATTAATTTGGCAATTGGCGGTAATCGAACCCACGACGCCTGTTTCGCAGTCGAGCGTCAACCCAATTCCGCCACGGCGCAAATGCTACAAAATGAATTTAAATATTTTATTTTGATAATAAACTAACTAACTAACTAACCATCACGCCGCTTCCCCGCAGGGGTAGGCAGAGAGAAAGAACGCCACACCACTATTTGCAAACATTCTTCGCCTGTTCCACGTTCATGCATCTCCTCACACATACCCGCCGATTGTTTCGACTCCTAACCTGACCGCTTTCAAGTATTTGGCATACCTGATCGTGCCAAGTTATTTTGATAATATATTTATTTTAACGTCATGTGCAGAAAAATAAATAAGTACATTGGCGTGCTTATTGCTAAAAAGCAATATCTTCCAACCGACCAAAAACAGACTAGTGATATTGGTCAAAACGTTTGATACCATATAATTATAGCTGTTTGCAATCAGAGGGTAGATAGTACTTGAAAATAAAAAATATATAAATTGGTGATAATAAGGAAGGGAAAGGAAAAAGGGAGTTTAGGGAAGGAGTTAGAGGGAAAAACTTAGGGAGGAGGTTTGATGGACAGTTAGGATTCTAATGATAGTAATGTCTCAGACGTTTCTTAAAATTTATTAGAGAAGGTGCATTTTTTATAAGGAGAGATAATTCATTCCATAGTCTGGCCGCTTAGACAGAATAGGAATTACTGAAGAACGATGTATTATGGCGAGGAATGGAAAGTGTTCTTTCTTAGGAAGAATGTATTATATTAATAAATTTAAAAAATCCAACTTTAGGTGTTGCATATGATAGATATGTATGAATGTATTCACAGGATAATATTGAATAAATAGTGCAGTGAAAAAATCACTTATATTAACCCGGGACCTCCACAACGGTTGCCGAGCGTGCTGACCATTACACTACGGAGGCGAACACAATTCACATAAACTTAATTTTTTGTTTTTTTTTTTTTTAAATATATTTGGACTGGTGTTGATATCTACGTGTGCATGTATTTTTTATGATGCAAGTAATAGTTTTGCACAAGAGAAGTAACTACCGGCTTCCTGTTCGTTACTTTTTGTTTTATTTGCAGAAACGTTTGCTCGACTTCCGTAATTAAAATGGTCATTCGACATGAAGTGAAATGGTCATTCAACACGAGTACATTTCCATGAAATACTATTTAAATATCCGCAAACTGTAAGATTGAAGAGAAATTCTGTATTCAACCAAAAAAATCATCCTGAGAGTAACCGAGTCGGAAAAAAAATTAATGAGAATTGTAATGGTCATAAAAAAAATGTAATAGTTATAATTCATATTTTCACCAGGGATCAAGAAGAATATGGAAGTCTGGTTATTTACAGGCTTTCTTATTCTCACTCTCCTAATCGTCCATTGTTTACTTTGTGTAATACCACTTTTATAAAAGTGGTATTACACAAAGTAAACAATGGATGATAAGGAGAGCGTTTTATTACCATACCACAAAGTCTTCAATGCTTTTAATATAATTTTTTGTATTTCTACACACACACACACACACACATATATATATATATATATATATATATATATATATATATATATATATATATATATATATATATATATATATATATATATATATATATATATATATATATATATATATATATATATATATAATGTAAATAAAAAATAAATATATCCACTAAGTTAATGTCGAATCAATAAATATACGCGTGTAACATTCACCATTCTACCCATGATTGACAACCACACTACTCAAATTTGTGGAACCCAAAGAGTCTTAGGTATACAGCCGTTTGAAATTAGAGGGGGGCTGATAGTGCTTCTACATAAGCATAAATGAAGAAAAAAACATAAATTACAAAATTTAGATCCCTTTCATCCCATTACAATATTTAGACCTATTCGTCCCTCAGGAGTGTTCGAGCCAGTACCTACATTAGATATTACGTTGTTGGCAACTGGCGCATATTTACGTGCTTTTAAAAACAAACAGGAATGCAACTATAATTGCTCCTAGACAACCGAGAAAAAAAAGAAGAAAAAATCTGGCACATCCCATGAAGACATGACTTCATCCATTAAAACGTCTTTATTACATTAATTCTAAGAATTACTGTTCATTTACTTTTTTAGGTTAAGGTCGTGTAATTTTCCTACTCATAGCGAGCGGATATTTGTCAAATGAAATATTCATACTTTTGATAAACATGTTAAACATACAAAAACTAATTTTTAAAAATATTTTTTGGAATTTATAAATTCAGCCACATCACCCCACTACTTCACCAACAGCACTGGTTACGCATTCCCGAAAGGGTTGAGTATAAACTCTATTAAAAAACCCTTATCCGCACCCAGTGGTGCATTGGGCACTGTATCATATAAACGCAGTGTTATCTTGAAGGAAAGGTAATCAGCCCTCCGCTTCCAGGGTTATATTGAATAAATATTACAGTGAAAATAATTACTTATATTTATTTGACCCCCCCTGTGAATCGAACCCGAGACCTCCAGTACGGCAGCCGAGCGTGCTGAACATTACACTACGGAGGCGGACTGCCTATTTCTTTATTCAATTTAATTTATTTTATCATTCTGACAATGGAATGATGACGTTTCCTTAGTTCTCACCGTCTCATTGTCTCGCATCCTGTAGAACGAGTCTCAAATTACTTTAGGACGCTTTTCCTGTAAAACCTGTACTCGCAAGGACGACGCATGACTCTGAAATGACATTAATACAGACGCCGGGAAAACGGAATCACATTTTCCTAACTTTTGTTTGTTATCATTCCCTCTCAATTTTAATGCTGATCTCCATTTCCACAAACTCAAAGAAGAATATTGAAGTCTGAGTATTTACAGGGATACGATATATCATAGACTGGTTTCAATGATCACTTTATAGTGTAACATTCATAACAAAACAATGCGTTTTTGTACTTTTTTTCATTGTGAAAAAAAAGAATATGTGTATGTTATATATTATACAATATAATTTACAACATTTTGAGTGTGTCCAAATACTTGTTCACAAAATCTGGATTATCTCCAATTACAGGAGTTATTTTCGTATTAAAAAAATTATCTGGTCAAATTATAAGCCTAATAATAAAAATGAAAATGGTATTTTCTGGCGTTTCTCATGTGTGTGATTATAATCCAGGATTCGGATCTCACATACTAATATAAGAGTTTCTGCTTAGTAAAAAGCTTCTTTACATGTCTCTAGTGAAGTTCTAGTGATTCAAGAACAAGATTTCTAAATTGGTTCATATACATAGAACTTCCAAGAATTTGATTAGTGTGGTTGTCAATAATGGGTAGAATTGGTGAATGTTACACGTGTGTAAAGTGATCACTTAAACCAGCCTATGACGGTCGTCAGCCCCGTAAATGCCCAGACTTCCATATTCTTCTTCATCTTTGATGAGATGTCAAAAAATAATATACAATATAATGTTTCGTGGCCCGATTAGTCACACGATTCAGCAGCTGTCGTGGGTTCGATTTCCACCGGTTGATAGGAAATCTCTGTAAATTTATGCATTTTTATTTATTTATTGTATGCATTCGAATAACTTTTCTGTATTGCTACGGACTGTCCACTTTCTTATAATATGTTATTACATGTATGTTGCTTAATATCTTGTCATGTACTCTTTAATTTAAAATTTATTATATACATAAAAAGAAGCAGATAAAAGTAGAGGCAGACCGAGGAAAACTTGGAATTATATAGTATTATTCAGGCCAGAGGTCGAAATAATCGGCGGGTATGTATCAGTAGATGCATGAATGTGGATGAGGAGAAGATTGTTAAGACAGAGTGGTATGATGTACTATTCTCTCTGCTTACTCTTTCGCGGAAGCGGCGTAATGGTTAGTTAGTTAGCAGACAATATATGAAAAAAAATAAACAAGCAGTTTAGTAATTGTATTTTACATACTTACCAATACCCAATTGACGGTTTTTGAATTTAATTAATTTTTAAATAAATAAATTCATTTTCTAATGTAAAATTCTTCATATTGTTTTTCGACATCTCATCAAAGATGAAGAAGAATATGAAAGTCTGGGCATTTACGGGGCTGACGACCGTCATCGGCTGGTTTAAGTGGCCACTTTACACACGTGTAACATTCACCAATTCTACCCATTATTGACAACCACACTACTCAAATTCTTGGAAGTTCTATATATATGAACCAATTTAGAAACCTTGTTCTTGAATCACTAGAACTTCACTAGAGACATCTATTGGTGAGATGTAAAGAAGCTTTTTTACTAAGCAGAAACTCTTATATTAGTATGTGAGGTCCGAATCCTGGATTGTAATCGCACACATGAGAAACGCCAGAAAATACCATTTTCATTTTTATTATTTTTTTAAGCTTATAATTTGACCAGATAATTTATTTACAACATTTTGAGTGTGTCCAAATACTTGTTCACAAGTAAGTAAGTTGTTTTGTGAACAAGTATTTGGACACACTCAAAATGTTGTAAGTAAAATTCTTCGTTTAGTAAGTAAACATAAATTTTAAGTAAAGAGATTACATTTCTCATTTAAAATCCTTTCATCCACGTTTTAAATTCTAAAAGGGAAGACGGTTCTGTTTTAATTTCGTTTAATCTGTCCAAGTATTTTTTTCTAGACTTTTCTTTGTTTTCATTCCTTTTAGTGTGCGCCTGCGCGCGGGCAGCGTGACAGCTATGTACAGTAGTGGTATTATTTATAGGTCCTAATGCTCTTGTGTGTTTACGTCAGCATGGCAGATACTGCAACTGACATCTACTGAAGACCAAACTACATGTTTTATTAATTAAACCTGCATTTGTTTTGCACGAAGGGATTTATTGCTATCGCTATTTTTTCAGCAATATTAATATTATATTATTTTTATCTCATCAAAGATGAAGAAGAATATGGAAGTCTGGGCATTTACGGGGCTGACGACCGTCATAGGCTGGTTAAGGTGATCACTTTACACACGTGTAACATTCACCAATTCATGGTCATGCAGTGTCCTATGCACCATCGGGGTGCGGATAAGGGTCTGAATTGAAGAGATATTTATTAAAACCTTGATTTTGAAAGGGTCTTTTGATGTGCATTTACTCAAAATATTGTTAAAATTTAATTTAAAATATTTTAGGGGACAAGTCTTCCATACATGGATTTCTCTGCCTATAAATACATTGTCTAACATTTTTGAAAATCTGAAGAAACCTGTCATTAGTTAGAAAAACTCGATAAATTCAATTATACACGATTTCCGATTATCCTTTTCACAATTAATTATGAATATTGATTAATATGAATATGGCTTTTGGCATTCCTAATGTCGTAATCATTTCCGTCGTGACAATGCATCGTTCCGTCCATACCTGCTTAGCATACCTACTTACTCCGACAATAATGTATTCATTTTTAATATAAACAAATTATTGATTAAACAGCGTTTAAAAAAAATGTATTGGTTTCCCAACATGAAATCAACCCTTGCATGATTTTAAAAAAATATATCTTTATTTTGATCCCTATTTTATCTTTAACTTATAATTGTGCATAGAGCATCGTATTGGATCGACGCGGTGTTATATTGATCGTTAGCTATATGAAGGCAAGGACTCTCTAGATTCTTAGGTCTAGAAGTGAAATGTGAAGAGATACATATGAAGGTAACGAAGGAGCACAACGCTGACAAAAATGACATTACTATATGGTAAAGGAAATGGATTAGAAATAGTCGGTCTTATATTTAATATAAAAAAGAGAATAGTTTATTTAGAAACAACGGTTGGGCATTCGGGGTTGCATTCCTGTTCTCTTATAGCTTATCGCTCACTCCTTTCAAGAACGTCATAATTAAAAAAAACTTGTTTTTTCAGAAGAACGTTTTTAAAGTCTAAAAATATATTACAATGTATTAAAAATAAATATCAAGCCACTTATTGAACTTTTTACTATGCAACAGATCTTTTTAGATAAAACCTTAAGGTTTTTTCTCCATTTGAAAAATATTTAGTTTATTAAAAAAAATAATAAAACAATACATTTTCTTCAAAATTCAAAAACAACACTTTCTGTCCTGTAGCGGGTAAATATTAAGTTTAAAATATACCGATTTTGCCGGGATATAATACATTTTCTGGGCATTCCTGAAACATGCACAACTGAAAATTGACGATTTTTGATTTATGACGTTCTTGAAAGGAGTGAGCGTTATGTAAGACAAGCTACCACTAAGGTATGCTTATCCCTTAAGGTAGAAAGTTATTATTTAAATAGGCTAAATTAATGGAAATCGCCCTTTAAAAATATTTATAAATCAGGTTAAAATACAGTTTTAAAAAGGTCTTATCGATAAAAATATACTGTAAATATTTTTTAATTTAAGTTAATGAGTTTTGTGTAATCGTTTGATAAATAAATCTGAATAGGAACATGTAGATTGTGATTGGAATGCATTACTGCACTTAATTGGCCATTCGTGAAATATTATGCAAGGTTGAGTGCAAATTTGAAAGGAAAAACCGAAATACAATTATGTTAACATAACTCATAACTCTAGTTTTTTTTTCGCTACAAATCAAAAATCAAAACTCGACAGTTTTATTCCCTACCCGAATCCAACCTAATATCTATTTGAAAATAAAAATATAACACTTGTATATTACCACTTTTGAGTTTATTAATTTTAACACTAGTTTCGAGAACTACATATCGCTCACTCTTTTCAAGAACGTCATAAATCAAAAATCGTCAATTTTCAGTTGTGCATGTTTTCGGAATGCTCAGAAAATGTACTATATCCCAGCAAAAGCCGCATATTTACCAGCTTAATATTTACCAGCTACAGGGCAGAAAGTGTTTTTGCATTTTGAAGCAGAAGGAATTGTTTAATTATTTTTTTAAATATGCTAAATATATTTCAAATGTATAGGTTGTTTTTGCATTTTGAAAAAAAGGTATTGTTTAATTATTTTTTTAAAATATACTTAATATTTTTCAAATGGAGAAAAACCTTCAGGTTTTACCTAAAAAGATCTGTTGCATGTAAAAAGTTCAATAAGTGGCTTGATATTTATTTTCAATACATTGTATTATATTTTAAAACTCTAAAAGCGTTCTCCTGAAAAATCAAGTTTTTTGATTTATGACGTTCTTGAAAGGAGTGAGCGATATGTTATTATCGACGGGTAAAAATGCTAACAAAAAAAAAACTAACAAGCTTTTTTTTTTCTTTATTGCAATAAATCTTTTTTTCTTGTTTTATATCTTCGCCTGTTGGTGAGAACATCTGTAGTTCTCGAAACTAGTCGCGTTTACATTAATAAACTAAAAAAAATATCTGGTCTTACACGAGTGTTTTATTTTTATATTAAAATGATCATGTTACTCAACAGAATTAATGCCAAATCAATAAATTATATAGACGTTGCGTCTATAATTTTATACCAATTGTAAAAATAATGTTTGTATTTTGTAAAATTATTAAATTGGCTCTGTTTTTACGTCGCACCATTCGCGTAACCAAAATTCGAGTTGATTATCACGATGACATCATTACAATTGTTGAGATAAATCTTCCGGTCATCATAGGTCGAAATTACTGGGTGTCACGGTTATTTAAATTGTATATTTTTAAATACATGTTGTCAAGTATCACGCTAAACCTTCATCTTCGCGAAAACCCTGTTTCAATATCTGTAATACGTTCGTAGGTTTTCAGCTTTTCATATTTCATTGTTTTTTATAAATGTAAATGTTTGTTGGTTAAAAATCTTTAATCTCCTTTAAAAGTTATTTGCCGATTTCCTTGAAACTTCGAGTCTTTATATAATTGCGACAGAAGATTTTTTTAATTAATAAAAAAGAAAAAAAAAACTGTTTGCAATGGCAGCGCCATCTGTTGAACGTAACAGCACTACGAACGTTACTAGATATTGCTCAGTCAGCTGTTAAAATATTGTGTACCCGCAAGCGTGCCTTGCTTTCTCTCTTCTTTCTTTTCTATAAAACCAGAGTGAACCGTAGCCAACCATGGGTATTCAAATATTTTCATACGTGAAGTCGTACGTCTTTAAAAAAATCAAAGGATTTGAATACTATTTTCTTGCATTTAGCATTTTAATGAAACGAAAATAATGGCTTTATTTATTTATTTTAAAATCTTAAAAATAATGCAAATTGAAATCGCGTACGATAATAAGCTTCTTACTTTCAAACCACGATTGATTAATCCAGTCTCGCGATTCGAGGTATAATCAAACAGTTTTCGCAAACACGTTCGCAATTATTCGATTAATTTCTATTCATCTCGATGATTGTTTTACACTTCAAACGCTTTTGTTTTTTTAATAACCCGGCAATAACGATCTAATATCTTATTTCTAAGCAACCAGCTAACAAACGGGCGGACGAGAGTGATACATCATCGCTTCGAATAGCGTCCAAAACTTATTGTATCGTATCAGTTAGACCAGTGGTCGACAAACTCATTTCTGAACAGAGCCAAATATCCACAGTGCAACTTTTAAAGTTCGTTTTGAGACCCAAATTTCTTAAAAACCATATACACTAGCGCATTTCTATTATCCCGCTTCGTCAGTAAAATTCACAAATAATAAATTTAAGTAATTTTCAGTGAACAATGGATTTTTGTTAAAACCTATTGTTTTCGCCTTTACAACGTCCGCTAAATTAGATTGTTTGCAAAAAAATCATCCTGTGCTTAATTTTTTTTAGAATATATTTTTCTTGGAATTTAATTTTTTTATTTAGAAAAAAATGGTTTTGTATATTTATTTCGGTACAATTTTGTCATTACGAAAACGGTGTATTAAGAAAAGAAAAATACAATTACGTTAAATGTTACCTGGGATAATATTGGATATTTTATTTCTTTTTTAGAATAAAAGTATGTAGAAAAAAACCATACACACTTGTATATATTTTTAAACTCATTATCTTTCAATATCTCTTTTCTTTTCAAAACCATATAATTATTTAAAAAAAAAAACTTGTGTTTTCAATACAAAAACGGTGTTTTAAGAAAAAAATCAATTACATAAAATGCTACCTGAATTTAGAGAAAATTGAGTTGCGACTTAATGAATACTGGGCCTTAATGTTGCATTTTTTGTGACAAAGAAGTACCATTGGGTTAAAAGGATCCCAGTGCGTCATTTGTTCCTTGACCTTCAAAGACGTTCACCAGACCATTTACGTCTTAATTCTCAAGCATATGTATTAAACCCTCTTGCAACCATTTAATTGCACGGAAGGCAAATACATCAAGTCAATTAGGAAAGAGGTGACTGAAATGTACTGTACAGTGTATATTTTTGTCAGTTGGTACATCCGGCGGAACTCGCTTTTTGCAATGCACAATAAAGCAGTAAAAAATTATATTATCCCTTCCGTTCAGCGATTGGCGTTATTTATTTTGAATTATTTCGTAATTGAAATTCATTGGAAATTTCTAATAGATTGCTTTGCGTTCTCATCGTAATAATATAAGACCATATCGACGCCGGAAAGCCTTGAAAGACTTCGATAGTCTAAGAGCAATAATATAAATTGTCAATGTGGTTTTGATTGATTTTTTTGTGGATCAAATGTATTATTAAATGCAAAATTAATGAAAGCAAGTATGTTATACAGTATTTTAACAGCGACCGAATTTCGTCGTTACCGACATTGTCAGACTGATGATGGTCATAAGAAAAATAAATTAAGTTTAAAAAGCTATCCATCATAAGTACTTGGTATTTTACTAATTTTATAAAATGCATGGTGATATCTCGTAAAAGGTTAAAAATAATATGAAAAGCTGGGTTTACGAATTGTCGTAGGCTACCATAATACCATTCTAGCCATGATTGGCAACCACACTTCACAAATTTCGGATGTTGTTTTTATGCTTTGACACCTTCTTTCACATGCGAGTTCTCGGCACCATCCATTGTTGTCTCTCTCTGCCTACCCCTACGGGAAACAACTTGATGATTAGTTTTTTGGTTAATAATATATGAAAAGAAACATAAAACACGCAGTTATGTTTTACATACAAAAAAAAAATATTTCGGGTTAAAGGTCTCGAATCTAATTTATTTAATTTAAAAAAAACATTGTCTTATGATGTAAAAATTTCCCTTTAGTAAGTAAATATAAATTGAAAGTAAAGGAATTGCTTTACAACATTTTAAATGTGTGTCCAAATACTTGTTCACAAAAAACAAGTATTTGGACACACTCAAAATGTTGTAAATAAATTATCTGGTCAAATTATAAGCTTAATAATAAAAATGAAAATGGTATTTTCTGGCGTTTCTCATGTGTGTGATTATAATCCAGGATTCGGATCTCACATACTAATATAAGAGTTTCTGCTTAATAAAAAGCTTCTTTACATCTCACCAATAGATGACTCTAGTGAAGTTCTAGTGATTCATGAACAAGGTTTCTAAATTGGTTCATATATATAAAACTTCCAAGAATTTGAGTAGTGTGGTTGTCAATAATGGTTAGAATTGGTGAATGTTACACGTGTGTAAAGTGATCACTTAAACCAGCCTACGACGGTCGTAAGCCCCGTAAATGCCCAAACTTCCATATTCTTCTTCATCTTTGATGAGATATCAAAAAATAATATTTAGGAATTGCATTTATTATTTAAAATACTTTTATCCACGCGTTATTATTATTTTTTTGCTATCACGTGTGTATTAGCCTGGAAAAAAATGAGAAAATATAACTAATCACTAACACAAATATCTTTCCATAAGGTATATTTTCAGTTCACTCATTTTGGATCCCTGACTTGGTGTTATGTTATAAGATATGTCAGGCAGCTGGTTAATTTGGGTATAGGCAAAATATTGCAAGGACCTTACTTTAAACTTAGGTGAGTTTATCGGCTTCACATGTATTTTATTATGTCCTCGTGTATTATAATGTAAAAAAAAATCTGTTAAAAATCGGATCGAGTCGTTTTAAACATTATTCGAAGCATCGTATTTGTAATCTCATATGTTAGGAGAATGTCAAAAGGTATTATGTTAGCGAATGATAATGAGGAGCTCATACAATCCTATCTTTGCCCATAGCGCCGAGCGGTGGAGCGTCGTTGTGTTCGGTCATTGTTTGTTGACGTTTTCAGCGGACGGCATCGGTCCGCTCGCTTCGTTTTGTGTTTTCAGTCGCCAGTACTTACTTGCCTGTCGCGTACCGCGCAATGTCGTCGAGTTTCACCTGAAAATCGTCATTTTCACCGCGTTTCGGGGCAAGGCGCATTGTAAAATCGGACTGTTTTTCGTCTGGTTACGCGCGCGAATTTCTGCTCGTGTACAAACCATGTTCATCTCTTTGATGAGCGGCGTGTGGACGGTAATTGATCTGTTGACGGTTAGTTTGCGATATTAGTGCGGACACATCTCGAATGTTATCGCCTTTTGTGTGTTGAAGCGTATGGATTTGATTGACCATTTCCTCGATTTGCAGAACGTGTAGTTTAAGCTTTGTTTGACCGAATGTTTTTGAATCGTCGCGAGCATTTTGAAATTTGGTATTTCCATAATATGAACATAACATAAAGATAAACAAAATATATTCTTTGCTCCTGTTTCAATTTCATTTTTAATTCAAGTACTCGAGTGCATTTTTAAAGCTCCTTGATATAATATAAAAGTACATTTTGCATTTGATTAGTTTTTAATTGCAACCTTTTTTAAAGCATAGTATTATATACAGTCATGTTGCATGGCAATGAAATAACGATTGAATAAATTGTTTGCACGATTATATGTATCATATTTATATTTTTAAATTTACGCGTCAGTCTAACAATATACTAATTACATATTGATATGTTTTATAGATAAAATATTATCTTATTCAGAATATTTTTTTATTTGCTCGGTCGTGTTTGATTCGTTATCACACACTGTTTTGTTTTCTTAATTTTGTCATGTGTACTTTATGTGTATGCAGTATCCTAATGCAGCATCTCCTGCTTGCTATTTAAATTCAATGGTATCTTTTAAAATAATGTACGAGTAATTTCTATTTTCGATTTAGTTGCTTTACGACTTTCGGCGGTAGTGCGTATTCGGGCTGTTGATATCAGTGATGTTTTGTTTTAGTTCTGATCTCATACTGTAGTGTAAATATCGCTCCAACAATAGTGACTATTTCATGTGATTTAAAAAAAAATTGTGTTGACTTGAAACAGAAAATGGGATCAACTTTTACTAAGGTACATTGGAGGGACATTTTTTTTCATAAATATTTCATCATTTTTACTGTAAAATAAAACATTGTAAATAACACTATTGATAAATGTCGTGAATAACATAAATAACCCAAATCATTTTTTTTACTAAATTCACTTTTATTAATTTGATTTAAAAAGTGTCTTTAAATAAGATTATCTTCAAAAATACTCAAATTTGTTACACACGAAAAGAAAATGTTGGGGTTGTTATTATTACGTACAAAAACTTTTATTTTAGTGTTTTCTTAGTTGTGTATTTTTTTCTAAATAACTGTTTTTGAATATATCCATATCTTAGTAAACAAATACTGAATTTAATCCTCGAGATATTTTTATAAAAATATATATTATTGCTATTTCGTGAGAGATGAAGAAGTGATCTTTCTGCCCATGATTAAACATCTACATAACTTAGATTTTTTTGATTTTATATATTTTTGTTACGCAGTCTTTAAACTGATAATTTAAACCAGCCGATGACTGGCCGTAAGCAAATGCCGAGACTTCCATAATCCGTTTAACAAAACAATTATTCGTCACTTTAGAGATATTTGTCATCTTCTTGAAAAAAATGTGATTGTTGATTATTCATCCTTAGAAAAATCTATGGATTTTTTTCCAATTTTTAACTAATCAATATGGCATTTGCGTGTGCAAAATTATTAAAGAGATTCTCAAAATATTTTATTGATATTTTTCGGTATTTTCAAAATATCTATAAAAATGCATTCCTTTTGAAATAATACTATTTTCTTAGTATTTGCATGTATGTAACTGTGTGTACGTAAATATGTATACTACATTTACAAGTCATGGTGTTTATTACGTTTTAACAAAATGGTTCAATAACCAAGAAACGTGTCAGGATTTGACAGTCGATGAACCTTAGTTTGTTTGTTGAACGTCAGGACAGCTTACCATAGAGCCATTTGTCCAACTGTCAATGCATAATGCATTATGTACATACCCAATATTATCATACTTAAATGTGTTGCGTGTGTAGGTATAGCATGTTTTATTATTTTACAATCTTAGTGTGAGTGTGAATAATTTGATATGTGCTAATGTTTTTTTGTACATTTGTTTACTATTTAATAAAAAATTGAGGGTTTTAATAAATCCATAGTATATGTGAAATTAATTTATAATCAACGGAAATTTTAATATCGTTAAAGTTGTATATTTTATTAATAGGTAGAAATCTCTTTACAATTACAAATCAGCTTATATAATGCAGTAAAATTTGCCTATGCTGTACTGTATTTAACTTGGATAACATTTCTTAGCGGAACTGTATTTTATAGAATAAAATAACAACTACTTAAGTATATAGTTTTTTCCACATAAATTTGATTTAACTTGCGACATCAGACTGGTGATGACCAGCCTGATGATGTCTGTTACAATGAAACTCGGTTGCTGGTCGAATAAAATGTATGTGGAAAAAAACTATATAAGTACTTAGTTGTTATTTTATTATATTTCAAAATAGGGCCTGGATCGATGATTTCCTGGAGATAAAGTAGACTCTAGGCGGAAATTCAACTTGTCCGAAAATTGGGAAAACGGTGCCGCAATAGATATTTAGAGTTTCACAGGCACCTGATCAAAAAAGTTTGACAACATCTGATCTGGAGCGTGATAGATCTCCGTTAAAAATATCGCATAAAAATATATAAAATAATTGTATTTCTACGCTTCTTTATCTATTTGTGTCCCGGTTAGTACAGATTATGTTTAAAATAGAACTTGTTCTTATGAAGATTGCTAAAAAATGTTTATGTCGGGCTATAATGTATATAAATAGTTTTCTTTTATTCCTGGGTGGCCAAAGCATTTCAAAGCTAACTGCGTTATTCCTGATGGCCGAAACTCGTTGCGTATGTTTGTCTGCATTCATTACTTATTCTACGCATACGATTTATTTTAATTAATCAAGCATTATCAATAAATGGCTTCTGTGTTCTGTATATGGAAGATTTATAAATAAACACTGGACGTATTTCCTTATTATTTCGTAGTTTGATAGTTTAGTAGGAAGCAGTCCATAATATGTATGCAATATATCGTTCCCTAGTAAATATATCAATTCAAATTCTCTGATATCGATGTATATTTTTTATAGTTAAAGTTTATTCCTTGAAACTCATCGAAACGCGTTATGTTTTGCTGATGTATTATTTTCTTTAAAAAATATATCGAACTTCCAATAACTGATTTCTCCCAATATGTGATAGACGTAGTAAATTGATGACATATTCATGGTAGTAGCCTTAAAAATCCCATTAAAAAATATAATTTTATGGCATTATGAATTATGAACGAACTGTAATCACTATATTCCTACCTTATTTTTCCGTCAATCACAAGCTTATTTAATTATTGCAATATTGGGAAAGAAGTGGATTATTATACATAAATATACTTATAAGCAGGTGTGTAGACCTAGCACGTGAGTGATTCAACGCCATTTATTAAGATATCGAAAAAAAGTACTATTAAAACCAAATTATCATACTGCTTCAATTGTAAAGTGTGGAATTATGTTACAGTATAAAATGCAAGTGATTGTATTTTTACGCTTGAAAAAATATTATATATCCCACTAAGAAAATCAACCGTTCTCCTCATCTTACTTTTTTTTTAGACTTATTCTTATTTTCCCCCTTCATTGTTATTTTAATCCATTTTCCTTCCATACAGGAAATAGATGAAATAATTTTCAGATACGTGTGTGTCTCTAGTGCATTCCTAATAGTAATATGTTGTTAAAAAAGAAATGCTGTCGGTTTAATGTAAGTACGTATATTCTCGATAGCCATCTTTCAGGGCCTATTCCTTCCTGTTCAGTTAGGCGAGTAACATCCCTCTGATTTATTGCACTATCTGTCTCTGAAATGTTGCATTTAAATGCACCGGGATGGCCGCATATCTGAGGTTCTCATTTTAATCTTAGATCAAAGATGTAAACAGGCGGGGCATGATCAAACTAATACGATCTGGCGTTCCTAGAAATCCTGCCGATAATCTAAACAATCTCCAATATTAACTGCATAATCTTGCACCCAGATTGTAAATCTATTGCGTGATAATTTATGTCCGGCGATGAAAGCTCCGATGCTTACGTTTTTGTAGCGAAATAAATATCGGTACAAATGTGTGCTTTGTATCAGACGATAATTTTTGTTCGCTTATTTTCGTCATAGTTTATTAAAATGAATCATTGTAAGAAGATACCACCTCCATAGTGTAATGATCAGCGCGCTTGGATACCGTGCTGGAGGTCCCGGGTTCGATTCCCAGGGGGTCAAAATAAATATGGGTGATTTTCGCTCTCATAGTTATTTAATATCACCCTGGACTGGTACAAGAAGCGCAAGGCTGATCACCTTGCCTTCATGCACTTAATAATCAAGATACTGCGTCGCTACGATGCAGTGCCCTATGCATCATTGGGTGCGCATAAGGGTTAATAAAAAAAGAAAAAAAGAAGATACAATGTTATGTAGGTACAACATGTACATAATAAACCATGAAAGCTTTTTGATCTTGATTTATGTTAGGTACTTATTTATAATAATATCCAGGGTTTTTTTTGTTTTATAATTGTGAATACAAAAAAAAGTCATTTTAATTTCTGTAGGTTTACGAAATTCGTCCTAGGCTTATGGTATTTTCGTTCCAGAGCCCTGAAGCTTAGATAAAGGATATCGGAACATATTATTTGATTTTTCCGTAATATCTTTATTTACGAATGATATATTCATGGAATTAGACCTACTAATATGTACTGATAAATAATTCATATTATAACATATGAATCTAGTTTCAATATCATATATTCAATACCTACTATTGATTTGTCCCTCAATTTTTTCGTAGCTCTGCATGTTGCGAATATGAATAACTTTGAAGAGAAACAATACAAGTTCTTAATAGCTGTGCGTGAATAAAGTTTGACTCACACTTATTTTTATTTTTGTAAGTTTTTTTGGAATATGTTTAAAAAACTAAAAGATTATGGTAGAATAAATATGTATGGAAATACTTTGTTGCGATACTATAATGTGATTTTTTATAAGTCTGTCTCGCGCAAACATCGGGCTTCAATTAATTTTATTTGGCCTTAAAATCATGGTCCGCAGATGTTTTTTGGACAAAAGGTCATGAAGCACGATCATATTTAATAAGGCATCGCCAAATGTAGAATCGTACGTGTGACGTGTGTACGAGTACATAGAAAATGTGAAATCCATTATTTTGGTCGTGTTTAATGCACTCCTCCGTTACATTAGAAACGGTGTCGGTGAAACACGGATGATTGACGTTTCGCGAATTTAAACGTCTGCAAACATACGAAAAAAGCTCACAATACTGAGAAATTTGGCGGATATGCTTTTCTTTAAAGGCGTATTCCTTTTTTCTTAACCCAAATAAATATATTGAAATAATACGTTGTTATCCGGTGGCGTTATTTTTTGCATGGATAGTTCTAGTGGCGTAGTTTATTTTCAGAATTAAATACAGTTAAACCTCGATATAACGATTGTTTATAATTGGATTTATATGAAAAAAAAATTTTTTTCTTCAAATATTAATATTGTATTAGAATATAATGAAGCAATACAAAACACAAACAAAATTATATTTATTGTCTTCGGACACTCATCGTGAAGTGACGTTGCTGTTTGATATCGACGCGCTTGCTCTCAATAATAGGAAAAGCTTTGAAAAAGGAATCAACTTTGGTATGCACTTTTGAAGTTTTAAGATATAATTTGTGCTTATCATGGGCTAAAAATCGCTTATATGCGGGGACACTTAAGTTTAAGCGTGTAAAATATTAAAATAATGTTTAAAAAAACAACATTTGACCGGATTTTTTGTCCGTTATATCCGAAGTTCGTTACATAGAGGTCCGTTATATCGTTTTGCTGTATTGCGAAGATGATGGTAATTATTATATTAAACCTTTTCCATTATTTAAATAATAATAATAAAATCCTTATCTGCACCCCAATGGTGCATAGGGCACTGCTTCATATAAACGCAGTGTTATCTTGATCGTTGACACATGAAGGAAAAGTGATCAGCCCTCCGCTTCAGGTACCAGTCCAGGGTTATATTGAATAAATATGAGAGTGAAAAAATCATTTATATTTTTTGACCCCCCCTGGGAATCGAACCCGGGACCTCCAGAACGGTAGCCGAGCGTGCTGACCATTATACTACGGAGGCGGACAAAAAAAACATTTAAAAAATATAGGATTTTTTAAAGAATTTAAGCAAATTTTTAATTCTTATGATAAAGATTCGATAAAGATTCGGTAATTCCGAATTGAATTAAAACGGGATTCCCGGTAGTCTATTAGGAAGATTACTTCTAAAACGACCATAAAACTTGTGTCTCCATTCTTCACTTTTTTTCCATTTGTGTTTTAGTGGCAAGTCATCCGAGACAGACAATGTAATGAGGATGAGTAATTACGGCACTAAGTGCTATCACTATCCTTGCGTTAATAGAACTAAATTAGCGAGCTGTTTAACCCTTCGTTCAATTTGGAGAAGCAGTGTATCACTAATGATTTATGTAATTTAGATTGGATTTTCTCTTTCATGCAAATCAAATGCTCATTTGCAGTTTTCTTTCAAATTTACTCAGTCGGATTTTGTACCAAAAACCTACCGATTCCATGTCATTAGTTAACCGTATTTTAAACCACAGCATTCGTTAAGTTGCAACTTAATTTTCTCTAAATCCGGGTAACATTATACGTAATTGATTTTTTCAAAATACCGTTTTTGCATTGAAAAAATAAGTTTTTCTTCGAAATAGTTATATCGTTTTGAAAAAAAAGTGTTACTGAAAGGTTAGGAGTCAAAAAATTGTAAAAAGATTTTTCTAAATATATTCTAAAAAAAAATCAAATATCTGATATTCCTTTAAAAAATCGAGCGTGAAGAGACATGTGACCTCTCCGGTGGTCTCCGGTGGAATGAATGCGACTAAACGAATGCTGGGCCTTAATATAATTTCTAGTTTTAAAATATGCATAGTATTTTAATGAATATAAAATATTTGATTATGTTTATACAATAAAACCGTGCATAATCTCAATTTGACGATCAGCGCTTTTGATATAATTTTTTTTCTTTTTGTATGCTATTTTAAGAATTACGTACGAAGGCCAACTTAAAAACAGCGTATCGTTTTTCTGGCAAAAAGTAGCCTTTTGAATTAAAAAAAAGTACCCCTTTGAAGTTGTTCATTGCTTTTTGTCCAGTGCTTCCTCGTTACAAATACGCTAGCGGTTCGTTGGACACAGAATGCAGAATGATGTGTCTAATTTTGCTGATAGTAATATTTGGCCGTGGCGCTGACAGCCCCATATTGTGACCGCGATCCGCGAGGTTAAGCACCCCTTGCTCGGAAGATCGGATCCGCGTTTCCACAAAAATCTCCACAAATAGAAGTTCTGCGAGGCAGAGATTCTCAAACATTGAGTAAAAATGTCCTAATGACGTAGCGTTGTGTAACTGTGTTGATATTTTGTATTTACAGTATTTTGAGTGTGTCTAAATATGAATAAAATAACTGGTTAAATTATAAGCTGCATAAAAAATGATTGAAATGCGTTTCCCAGTAGGTAAAATAACCCAGTTGGGATCTTGGATACATTTAAATAAAAGAGTCTGCTAAATAAAAACGTACCTAATTCAACCATAGATGGCTCTAGTAAACTCTTATGTACAGTGTTATGATATTGTTGATATATGTAGGAGTTTAAAAAAAAGTAGTGTGGTTTTCAATCATGTGTAGAATAGTAAATGTTGCATGTGTGTAAAGTGATCACTTAACCATCCTACTGTGGGTCATAAACTCTGTAAATACCCAGACTTCCATATATCGTACTCGTACAGGAGAAAGTGACTAACAAAATATAAAAAGTTTAGCGAGGCCATTTGAGTCACTTTTGTATGGCAAGAAAGTAAACATCAATGCAGTTTGTCATTTTTAACAAGTCAACTTTTTAACAATTTTTAACAAGTTATGTACTTCCAAGTTTAAATTCGTTTTGGGATTTTTCAGGGCAATTTATTATGTTTATTATTATGTTATCAGCAATATCATCTCTTTCGTTTTCGTTTCTCTTCCTCATCATAGTCACATGCGTTATATTTAAAATAAATATATACATTTATTTTACGCCATAAATATACCTATTATTAGATATGCGTATGCCATTTCTTATCTCAATCAATTATATAATTTTATTGTTTTTATAATCCAAAATTTAACATTGGTATTTACTTTTTAATTCCTAATCTTGATATACATACCTACTTACAAGATTATATATACATTTTAAATCTCATCTAGCATTGATAAATTGTTAAATAATACAATAAATTTATCTGAGATACGTACTCGTATATCACAAGAAACCTGTATGTGAGGGTAAAGAGAGATGGATAAGAAATGTGAATAGGTATAGAAAAGTACTAGAAGTGGATATCATTTTACTATAGAATAGCAAGCCGTTTAGCTAAGTTAGCAAGAATCTTGGTAGCAAACTATTGTAAAATGTCACAGCTGAGTTCTTTATAATATGTTCTCGTATGTATTATATATATATATATATATATATATATATATATATATATATATATATATATATATATATATATATATATATATATATATATATATATATATATATATATATATATATATATATATATATATATATATATATATATATATATATATATATATATATATATATATATATATATATATTTATATATATATATATATTTCATTCATTTAAAAATATGTAAACACATTGAGAATTGAAGGATGTTTTATTTTGTCATTTATTAGAATCTCGTCTGTCCCCTGATTGGCTGGCAATAATTTGTTATTGCACCGCATCCAACCGCGACGGCACCACGTAATGTAGTGACCAGAGTCCATACATTTTTTGCTCTTTGTGCTGGCCGAATCATTATTTTGCACCTACCTATCAGACGTGTTTACTTGGAGCATCAGATTTTCCAGCCAAAAAAAAATAACAATAGAAGATCGAGTACCATGGTTGAATATATCGTAATGTTTTATTTTTATGTCATACAGAGTGTATACATAACAATATAGGTCTCAATTACTTCTTCAAACCCTCATCCCCGCTTGATGGTGCATAGGGCACTGCATCATATAAACGCAGTGTTATCTTGATATTTAACACATGAATGAAAGGTGATCAACCCTCTCCTTCAGGAACCAGTCCAGGGTAATATTGAATAAATATTATAGTGAAAAAATCACTTATATTCATTTGACCCCCCCCCCTGGGAATCGAACCCGGGACCTCCAGTATGATAGCCGAGCGTGCTGACCATTACACTACGGAGGCGGATAAAAAAAAACAGTTTTGCGCTTAAATTATAATTATTTTTGATCAATTTCATTGTTTTAGGATACGTATCTAAAATTATACACGGAAGTATTTCGTAAAAGTTCACTCAAATTATAGTAAAATCGTATAAAAAATGGAAAATTATCATTCAGAGTGTTTTGCAGTACGGACGGCTTTCAGTCAACTTGCTGGCAAAACTATTTCATGTCGAACTGAAATCAGTAAAAAACATACGTACCGTAGAACGGGGCTACTTGAACTTTGATGTGTTACTTGAGCCCATGACATGATTCGTTGTTTCCCTGACAGGTGACACTTATTGTCACGATACGTTAATTATTGTAGACCAAATACAGATTTAAATCTCTTTTTTTGTACTGGGCTTCAAGTAACACATCAATGTTCAAGTAGCCCCGTTCTACGGTACTTCGGTGTTTCACAGCACTCTCACGGTAATTTTTAAATTTATCTTAATTTTGTTGTTGCCTTCGAACCGAGGTTTGAGAATGTTCGGCAGTCCGGCATCAAGTGACGGAATTGGCTTTCCTTTTTCCCGACGCGGTATTACAAGTCTGGAGGAGGCGTCTCCATTGATGCGTCTGCACATGAGGACGCAGGACGGCACAGTCCAGTTTTGTCTTTGTCACCAGTCTGTGACAGCTGGCTCCAACTTGATCCTTTGTCTGGTGAACTCGTGAATTCCACACCAGTTTCGAATCACCCTCCGGGGAAGAGAGATCGCGAGATACACTCGGTCGGATTCAATTTCTGTTTTCCTGATCTCGCTCGTTGAATTTCCCCTTATTTTTATGTGGGTCTTATCGAATCAAATGCTTTTAATTCGTTATCGGTGATGCGGTTTGTTTATCGTTAAAGTGGAGGGAAATTTAAATGGAAAAGAAAGAACCGGGCGGTTTCGTTTTCGCCGGAGATCTCGTATGGAAAATGTGCATTTCGAACGGGGGATATCCTAAAAATTACATCAAGTCTTTGGAGGACCTTAGAAATATTACGACAAATAAGGTACATATATTATACAAGCATTTAACTATCGCATGATGTGATAATAGTCAAAACATTTATTTTTCACGTGAAAATCGAATTATTCTCTTATTTAATTCGCTCGTGTTTTACGGGTAGCCAAGAATCATTTCGGTGGATATTAAAATCGATTTCTTTATATTATTTCTACCGGGTGATATAATTTTTAAATCACCGTTTCACCTGACAGAGTATCGTTATTTTATTGGATGTCAATTTCATAGAAAGACGTACCGGCTGTCAAATACATTGCCTATATCAGGGATGGCGAACCTTTTTTGGGTCCGCGTGTCGAAAATCCTCAAATGTTACCTCTTGGTTGTATGACGTGTCCATGCAGTATTTATTTTTGACATAAAATAAAAATAAAATTAAAAAATTATCAACAAGCTTAATAATTCCAATATACAGTTTCCCAGAAATAAAGTCTTAATCAATAATAATACACTTTAGTTATTTATGAATGAGATTTTTTCTGTTGTACATTCGATGACAAGTTCTTAATATCTGGTTCATATTTCGTCACATTTACTAATACACACGACCAACTTGATTCATCGTTATCTTTCTCTTTCCGGACGACCGTTATACGTGCGTATAAAGTGATCTCTTAAGCCAGCCAAATGCGAGGTCATAAGCCCTGGGATGCTAAAATTTCCTCCTTCATTCATAAAAAAAACTTTAGGTGTTTCATCTCAAATACTGTTACTTGACTTACGGATTAAAAATAATCTTTTTTTGCTTCCTGTAAGGGATAGATCTACTTTTTTGTAGTTTAATTAGTAGTTAATTTATTTTTGGACGTGATCGATGTATTGTACGCACATTATAGCTTACCGGACACGATACAATTAAGGAAAAGTCAGCTATGCTGCGATTTGCTGTCATTGCTTCCATTATTTCGACATGCGAACCAATATGATATTAAAATGAATTAGAATATATGTAATACATACATATTACTGTTAGAAAGCGAAAGTGTCGGGTGTAGTCCCGTGGTTAGGGTCGCGGACTCTTAAGTCAGAGTTTCTAGGTTCGAACCCACTCTACCACAATTTGATACCTATTTCTAATAACGGGCCGCTTAGGCTCACATAAATAGTATGAAATTGAAATATTTGTGTAAAAAATAAAACACAAATATTTCTCTTTTTATTTAAAAACATAATAGGTAATCGTCGTTTTGGGATTTTGAGCTATTTTTACAACCAAATAAACCTAAGTTGTAACTTCATAAAAAATTCATATTTTTAAGTCTACAATCTTTTTTAGTCCCTATTGTTTTTTTGGATGGTCAAGTATCATTTTTATTCTCATTATTTAATATTTAAATGAACGCGTTTTATCAGCCCTTTGCTCACATTTCTGCGTTTTCAGGCTAAATATAATTTTCAGTTAATGACCCGTGGAAACAGTGAATATTTTTCAGGAGTCAACCAAAACCTAATACGTAACTTGCAGATACTTGACGCCAATGTGAATGTTCTTTTTAGTCGTGTCTGTCAAGTATTTTTGTATGTCGACTGCTTAACTACATTCTATTACAGCAGACTCAATTTACAAGTGTCTCATAAACTGTAAATCGATGTCATTTCAAGAAGTGAAAAAAAAAACGAATTCTAAAAATGAATGATTTTAAATAAATTTGTTTGTATATATATATAAGAGAAATTAATTAAATATGAATTTATGTTAAATAAAAAAAAAAAAGACCATTTGACTATATATGAAGGGGATACAACGTAACACAGAACTCAATCACCGGCCGACCGCCGTAGAGGTAACACGTCTTTCCAATCCTGATTTTTATAAATAATTTTTATTGGATATTTTTTTGTTGTTTTAGAAGATATGAAGATTTTTTGTTTCAACTCCTAATTCATTACCGTAGAATGGGGCTACTTGAACTTTGATGTGTTACTTCAGTCCAATACAAAAAAATATATAAGATCGTGGTATCGATCGAAGTATCGTAACAATAAGTGTCACATGTCAGGGAAACAATGAATCGTGTCGATACGTTCATTATTGTAGACCAAATACAGATTTAAATCTTCTTTTTGTTCTGGGCTCAAGTAACACATCAAAGTTCAAGCAGCCCCTACGGTAACTCTTTTATTTTCAAAACCATATAATTATTTCGAAGAAAAACTTATTATTGTAGACCAAATACAGATTTAAATCTTCCATTAATTATTATTGTAGACCAAATACAGATTTAAATCTTCTTTGTGTTCTGGGCTCAAGTAACACATCAAAATTCAAGTAGCCCCTACGGTAACTCTTTTATTTTCAAAACCATATAATTATTTCGAAGAAAAACTTATTTTTTCAATCCGAAAATGGTGTTTAAGAAAAAATCATTTACGTAAAATGTTACTTGAATTCAGAGAAAATTATGTTCGACATTCGAATTCGACAAATCTGGGTATTAAAGGAAAATGTATTTATTTGAAGAGCGCGTTTTTTCTTTATTTGAATAAAGATTGTGTGTTTGAACACACTTTGACGTTTCAACGTAGACTTATCTGAAACGTACCATGATTCGTTTTAAACTTTTCCAACAGATGTAGGTAGTGTAGCCAATCTATAACGTTAACAGAGTCTGGTTCGATTCTTTGGTTACTTGAGATTATCGATTTGGCCCGGTGCCCCTGTGAGTTGACTTCTCTATTGTGGTAGGTCTTATGCGCCTGCGCACAGCAACGACAAACCCTCTAATTTCACCCATAAATACAAAAAAACCCAAGTTCATATCGTGGCGGTGTGTATGTAGGAAAAAAGCGAGTCGCCACAAGTGTCAAAATGCGTTGGAAAGTTGAGTGCACCAGTGCCGTCTATACAATTTGATACAACGGTGAATAGCAAGCAAAGTGTGGTGTTTGTTTTGCTCTGTTTTGTGATGTGACGTCCGCTCCTCGCTTGCGTTTGAAAGCTTTAAATTTGTGTTAGCTTAGGTGCGAGGTTTACGGAGTGTGACAAAGTACGATCTGTAAGGAACGGACGGGGCTCTTTATTTTATTGTGTTTTAAGAAGGCATTGTTCGTACGAACTGCACCTAATTTTCGTTCCACAAGGTTGATATTATTAATTATTATTGGCTCTGATCATTTGGTTGATCAGTTTTCTGATGCAGGGAATAAAAACTAAAAGACATCACTTCTGCTGACAAGCTATGGTATTTATTTTTGAAATATAACGTTTTAATTTTCAATTTATTTATCCAAAATAACATTTGTTGTTATATTAATCACGTATACACTTAGAAAATTCTTATTTTGTATGTAAATATTTGTTTTTTTTTTACTGTTATATATTTTTTTAAATTAACCTCTAACGTACTTTTACACTCGTAAAAATACAGCACACATGTGTAATTGTGAAAAAAATATCAAATCACCTGATACGAAAAAATATGTATTAGACTGAAAAGTCAGTCAATAAATAGATTTAATTTTTTGATTCTTACACAATATATTTTAAAATTCCACTTATAACACTATTCATCAGATTGAAGAAAATATTGAATATACGTCAAGTTAGGAGTATCGGCGGGTATGAATGAGGAGATGCATAAACGTGGAAGAGGCGAAGAATGTTTGCAAAGATAGATGGTGTGGCGTTCTATTCTCTCTACCTACCCTTGCGGTGAAGCGGCGTGATTGATGGTTTGGTTAGTTAGTTAGTTTGAATATACGAGTACTTATATATATATTTTTAATGAATTTCCAATTTCGTATGGATTCGAACCCAATTGCTTTTCACAACGTTCTGAGAGTCAAAACATTTGTACACGAATGCCGGATTAGCTCTACCTAGATGCCATTTATATAAAGATTTAAACCAGCCACGTTTAAGCCCATTAAAACCTCCAATTTCCATATTTCCATCTCAATAAAAAAAATCTTTCGAAGTGTCAACCATTTTTTTAAAAACAATTTATTAAACAAATTGATTTTCTCAATTAAATTAAATTTAGAAAATTTCATGAACGCTGAAAGTCTTTTTTTACCGGTAGCTTGAGAACGTATTCAGTCTCCCATAGTACTACATTATGATGAATTATCTCTCCATTGTTAATAGACTTCGATATTTCAATTTTTATAATTCAGTCTTGTGCGGGCCATGGACCCAGGAGGAGCTTACCGATGTCTCGTGAGTTTTCTTTATTATAATCTCCATATTTTAGAAGAAGAAAAAATCTCTGAATTTTTTTTCTTGAGCCTTAGACATGTTATTCAAAGTTCTAAATTCGTATTCGCGCTGTTTTGAAAGGCAATTAAACGATAATTTAAATATATTTAAATATTTTTAATTTTATACTGAAGTTACATTACTCAAATAAAAAAAATGCATTTCGTAGTGCATTTCGGCCATTTAGTTCTGTAACACATTTTCGGTTCTAATATCGTAACGCAAGATCTAATTTATTATTATTTAATAATAAAGTGTGGTGGCGCATTTTCAAAATATCGCTCACTCCTTTCAACAACGTCATTAGTTTATCAAAAACTTGATTTTTCAGGAGATCGTTTTTAAAGTTTAAAAATATAATAAAATGTATGTATTAAAAATAAATACCAAGCCACTTATTGAACTTTTACTGTGCAAACAGATCTTTTTAGGTAAAACCTGAATGTTTTTTCTCCATTTGAAAAATATTTAGTATATTTTAAAAATTATAAAACAATACGTTTTCCTCAAAATGCAAAAACAACACTTTCTGCCGTGTAGCGGGTAAATATTAAGTTAAAAATATGCCTTTACAACATTTTAAATGTGTCCAAATACTTGTTCACAAAATATAAGTTTGTATAAGCTTAATAATAAAAATGAAAATGGTATTTTCTGGCGTTTCTCATGTGTGTGATTATAATCCGGGATTCGGATCTCACATACTAATATAAGAGTTTCTGCTTAATAAAAAGCTTCTTTACATCTCACCAATAGATGTCTCTAGTGAAGTTTTAGTGATTCATGAACAAGGTTTCTAAATTGGTTCATATATATAGAACTTCCAAGAATTTGAGTAGTGTGGTTGTCAATAATGGGTAGAATTGGTGAATGTTACACGTGTGTAAAGTGATCACTCAAACCAGCCTATGACGGTCGTAAGCCCCGTAAATGCCCAGACTTCCATATTCTTCTTCATCTTTGATGAAATGTCAAAAAATAATATAAAAATATGCCGCTTATGCTGGGATATAGTACATTTTTTGGGCATTCCAAAACATGCACAGCTGAAAATCTACGATTTTTGATACATGACGTTGTTGAAAGGAACGAGCTTTATATGAAATTGTAGTTTTTTTTATAACCTATGACGTGAGTACATAAAGGATTTGCGCGTCACAGTTTTCCGTAAATATGTATTATGCTCAAAGTTTTTTTTTATATATATGGCATAACCTTCATATCATTGGTTTATTTTAGCCTGTTGCTAGCAATCTTACTAAATCTTTACGTAGTATGGAGCGAAAAATAATCCCGTCGTATATTGTTTCGCCTTTCATAATGTACCGTGTAAAGCCCTATAAAATCTATACCACGTAAGTTGAAAATTACGACTTAAAACTTCACGTGTGACTTGAAGCCAGTAAAAAAAGTTAAAGTAGGAATAATAGTAAAATATCTAGTGGGAGGGGTATTGCTAGTATTTACACATTCACCAATCAACAGGTTGTATAATTAATTTAAAATATCTTTACAATTTCTTCAATCAAACCAAAATTTTGCTGATGGTCTTGGATGTTTGGTTCTATGAAAAAAGCAAAATAGTTTTTCGACTTTATTAATGTGTAATGAATTGCTACTTAAATTTAATAATGCCTTTCAATCAATTATCGTTTAGCCCAATTTAAGAAAGCATAAAGTAGCCGTCTCGTAACAGTCTTCAATCCAATTATCCTGTTAAAGCTGTCCCATAATGGCTTTGATACCAACGTAATACCCCAAATTAACCATACATATACATATGTGTTTTTTTCATGAATTGTTGGGATTATTAATACATTGATTCACTAATAAAATATATGAATGAAATCCTCTATTTATATTATTCCCTAAAAATATGATAAACGTGACTGCAATTTTAAGAATCTTTATTATATGCGATTCATGTTAATGGATCTTTGTCAGACGGGAGGAATATCTAATTTAACATACTCAACTTATAAAGGATTGTATTAGACTCGTTTTGTGTTTATAACAGCCAATATAATTAATATTTTCATCCATTATTTTCTTTTGGAAAATTCGCCCTCTAAAAAAACGTTATTTTCGTAAGTTGGCAATGAATGACGTCACAGAAACGATGGTGTTATTTTAATGTTGGTGTCATTGCTGAATTATTGGCGGCTCTATTTGTTGATGTTTGTGAATTTGAGAAATTATTATAATATTTATCATTAATGCCTACACATTTTATTTCAATTGCCGTTAGTTTTGTGTTGTGATTTATTTCGTTTAATTATAAGAGACGTTTCAGTCGCTCTTTTTCAACAGTTAATAATGCTACGATTAGTTTGAAACATAAGATCCGCCCGGAATGGTTAGTTTTATTTTGGTCAGGACAGAATCCCTCATTACTTGGAAGCTGCGGGATACAATCCAACACCCTAGTAGATTATCTCTACACGTAATAACGCGACATGGGACGAATGTTTAGAGTTAATTGCGTTCTAAAATTAAGCATCGCGAGTGGAACCCCTTAAACTGTGCTCCATACTAAAAATGTACGATAAGAAATTCGGTTGGGTTTTGTTACTTTCTTCGGAAAGTAACAAAAGGTAAGGACTTCGGTCCGGCGTTACTTAATTTCGATTGCAAATTAACAAAGTATTTCAACCTTCAATATGGAAAAATCGCAAAAACCATAGTAAAAATATATAACTTAATATTCGATTCCTATAACTATATTTTATTTCAGATATTTTAATGAATGTTATTATATTGTTATCGGGGTTGTTAATTTTTTCCCTGTTGTTTTTTTTTATACTCGTTTTTTATTTGGTAATGCTTTTTTCTGGAATTCTATTTACAAAAATGATCTTGCAAATTATAGTTGATAATTAGTTTTTTTCTTCTTCGTTTTCTGACCCATTTGATGTATAGCGCATTGCATCAGATCGACGCCATGTTAAGTTGATCGTTAATTATGTAAAGGCAAGGTCCAGTCCTGCGCTTCAGGCACCTGTCCGTGGATATATTGGTTCTGTTTTTGTTTTGTTTTGTTTTTTTTTTCAACTAGATGCAATTGTGTAAAAGATAAGTATATGCGATCGTTTATCATACTATATAAAAAAACAGAATGATTGATAGACAGTTTTCATTTTGGCATAAAAGCGCTCATGTTCATTGACCTGTCGTGTTTACTACCGCCGCTTTCTTTTCTTCGTCGCGAGTGGTGTTTATTCTGTATTCCCACGAGTATTCCCGCCAGCCAACAGCTGATCTCGGCACCCGTCCACCGGTCCACCGGTCCACCCGCTTGGCAGTCTCCCCCGCACGCTAGAGATAGTCGCACCGCACCGGCCGACCGCAACTGTTGGCCCGGCGTGCCGTTTGTCATTTCAGTACCTCGGGGGTAGCCAGCGTCGCACTTAGCTCTCACACTGAAATAGTAATTGGGTTACCGCTCGCAAAATGGATTTCCTCTCGCGGCTGCTGAGGAAGAGTCCGGCGAGGGAGATGTTTGCCAGCCTCCTGGATCAGGACCCTGCCCAGGTTAAACGATATATCGCGAGTGTTATCCGAAGATTTACGTCTTACTAATAAATCGAGTGATTTTAACCATAACTCTACGAAATCGTTCTTATTTTTGAAGTATATATTTTTATGTAATTTGTGTGCCCTTGTTGTATTTATAATGTTAAGATTTTGAGACCTTTTGTATCGGAAAAATGTTTTTGTTTTGTTCCTTATAACCCAGCTGTGATCTCTACTTACGTCGTTCCAAATTCTTGGCAAGTGCGGCGATTTTTTTGGCCATCGCCCTAATGGGTACACACAACATTTTGTTATGTATACAATCGTCACATTTAATACTGCTCGGTTTATTTTATCAGCACGTCGATATATTTGTATTCAATAGCCGTTATGCTCTGCATTTGGGTTACACACTGTGAAGAAATTATTCACCGTACATTTTCGCGCCCCGCTTCGTTAGTTTCGAGGAATTCCGACATATAAATCAATTTACATTCGTGTTTTATCATTTTTACAAAATGCTCCGACACGTTAACACGCCTATCTTCTAGAAATTGATCTCTCATATAAATGAACTATTTGCATTATTTTTTGCGGTTTTCTGCATTGATTACCAGCCGACACGCAGCCCCCTAGTATTTGTAAATAACGCGAAGTTATTTCCCTACATGCAGTTCTTCGTCAATGCTGACTTTTCGAGAAGGTTTACCGACACAGAAAACCTGCTTCGTTTTTGGTGAAACCAGATATTTCGGTAATTATTTTTAGTTTCGCTTTTCGTGTAGTAAAAAATCGAGCGTTTCTCGAGTACATTAAACGTCAGTCGATATACTTTTTTTAATGTACTTTCGACTCGTGTCCGACAGAAACTACAATATAAAGTTATGTTCCCTAAAAATAAACATAACTTTTGAATAAATTGATTTGAAAAAATACACGTGTGATTTTCCTAACTTAGATTGGCAATATAAGTTAAATTCGTTCCACCCACTGCCGATTGAATAGTGCTGAACTTGGCTCGCGACATTTACGTTGGTGTATTAAACCAAGAATACATGCGAACCTGGTTGCAAACAAAGAAACAATACTTTGTTTTTGCAGACACCATACATATAAGAACAATCTATGTTCTGTTTCGCTTTCTTTGACTGGCAATAGGCACGTTCGCGACAAATTCCCAGATCTGATACAGATCGAGGCTTTTCTCACTGACCTTCTCTTCAAAGTAATCTTTTGTTAGTTGTATGGTGCTATGCCAATAAAATTAAAAATTAAAAACTATATTGAGAAATTTATAGAAAATGTGAAACAAGATTGTATGCTGTGCATTTACATTTAAAGCTTTCAATATCTCTGTCACTGCCAATCTAAATAAATACAAGTTTGTAATGTTTTGAATATTAAAAGCATTAGCTTTGTGGATCATATTGATACATTATTTTATAAAAAGACTCTGTTTTTTTGATCCACTCACATGGATGTTAGTGGATCAGAAAACAAAAAACAAGTTTGTAAAATCACCACAATTTTTTTAAAGAAATATCCCGGTGTAGGCTGTAAAATGGATTTGTAGTTAGTTACTTCAGTTAGTCAGCTAGATCCGATTCCGACCCGGCGTTCACTTCGCTTCAATAGACGGATTTTTATTTATCGATGAACAATTATCACGAATCGTATTTATTTCCTTCTTTCTTTTGCTCTCTTAGCAGATGTTATGGTGCGTCTCCTAAATTTAACGAGATACACTCTCCTCCATTCAGATTGAGTGCGGTGGCGCCGCTAGGTAGTAAATTTAATTATCCATCCAACCCTTCATTGTTTTTGTTTAGTCACCTTCGTGCCCAACTCCTCGGGATCTCTGGAAATATACGCGCTTGACTTTGGACGTTTTGCTCGTATGAGTTTGGCACCGATTCAACTAATAACTACCGGCTAGTGGCAAATGTCCTATTCTGTTCTCTCCGACCTTGGCCAACTGCGCATCGGTGGAAATTCAAGGGAACGCTTGCCTAATTTCTCCTTATCACCTTCATACCACCTATAATACTTACATATATCGCATAACGATTGACACTCGTCATCCACGAGACGCTAGTAATAAAAAAAATGTCACAGTCTCAGGTAACAAAATATATTTTTTAATGAATTTCTGAAAAAATGGAATCATATTACTGTAAAACCTCGATATAACGGACTAATTGAGGGGAGGGGGTGTCCGTTAAAGCTGAAAGTATGTTATATAAAAATAGGTTTAAAATAAATGAATAATTTTTTTTGACAGTATGAACATTGTTTTTAGATATAAATAAGCAATACAAAACCTAACAAAATTATATTTGTTGTCCTAGGACACTCGACGTGAATTTACATTTGATTATACCTGAACCAAAAAAAACAACAGTAAAAGAAAATCATATCCCAGGAAAACGATACACGAATATAAAACAGGCATAGAACCACAAGATCAAATATACCATGAAACTAATGAAACACGTGCCGCGTTTGGTCAAAGAAATTTTCAGCATTACCCAATAAAGCTCTTAAACGTACTTCCATTTTCCATTGAATATTATTATTATTATTATTATTTTTTTTTTTTAATCATTAATTTTTGAAAATATGTATGACAGAACTATAATATAGATGGAAGATGGAAATTGGTAGAATCAAAACAGATCGTGTTATTCGGCCACGAATTCGTGAATACGTGACTACAATATACAATATATAATATATACAATATATAATATATACAATATATAATATACAATAACTAGGTAACTGCATAAATATGTGCTGTAAAAATTAAAATAATGCCATCTTTACTTTGACTCATAACTTGATTAATAAACGATTTTCGTTTCTAACTCATGTCTATCGTGTTTCTCGAAATCTTTGCATGTTGAAATGCATAAAATATTAATCTGATCAGCGGTATCTTCCCACCTTTAGACGATCTTAATTTGGCGCAAACCAGATCACATTTTTTTGTAATTGTTTTGGTCGAACGGAATATTATATTACTCCTCAACAGAAAGTCTGCCATACCGACTCGTTATCCAAAAATATTGGAATAGATAATTATATATTTCACTGCATATATTAATTTTTTGTCCGTGTTTTGGTTCACTTACGCCCACATTTAACGTTTTTGCAGATGTATTAATAGTTTATACAACCATAATATCATTATTATGATTATTTTTTACTCGTATTTACTATACACTGAACTCTCCATTTACACGGTAGATACGTTCCACGCAATACCGCGTAAAAAAAGCATTTTCTCACCCTTATCCGCGTCCAATGGTGCATAGGGCACTGCATCTTATTGACGAAGTGTAATCTTGATCGTTATATACATGAAGGCAAGGTGATCACTCCTGCGCTTCAGAGATTTTACACTATGATATTATATAAATATTAGAGTGTAAAATCACTTACATATATTTATTTTCACCTCCCCCCCTGGGAATCGAACCCGGGACCTCCAGCACGGTAGCTAAACACGCTGACCATTACACCACGGAGGCGGACATAAAAAGTATACAAATTTTTTTTTTTTAAATTACGGTGTTTTCTTGTAATCAAATTCAGGATATAAAAAAATAAAACTCAGTATTGCTTATTGTATCTTAATTTTATTTGAAAAATACTTATTTAAGGCTGATCTCGCAAACATCTAATTCAGAAAGCTACCGGTCATGCAAGGGGCCAGACAGTCTCCGCGCGCATTTTTTATAAAGAATATTGGAATTTGTTTGTTTTAGAATATATACTTATAGAATAAATACTTTTGGCATTTATCTCCTTATCTTTCAATAAGTCTTTTCTTTTCACAATCATATATTTATTTCGAAGTAAAATTTATTTTTTCAAGACAAAACCGGCGTTTTAAGCAACAACAAAAAAATAATTGCGTTAAACGTTATCTGGGCTAAAAGACAATTAAGTTGCAGGCTATCGTATAATCCGCCTTCAATCAGTCCGACTAATATCACGTCTACAGATATCCAATTTGAAATAAATCTATCCGTGCAGTTGACAAAATATTTTCCATCGCCGTACATTTTTCTAAGGAAGTCTGCTTCGTATTGTCACGTCAATCTTATTTTTGTCCTGTAAACATATTAATAAACTGTAGGGTTGCTCAGTTTGATGAACTCATTAATTTCGACGTCTGTAGTTTTCCTTTTTCTTTTTCGCTCATCGCTTTTTAAATAAAACAATATTTATTGCGAATTTGCTCAACAATGACATCTCGTGGGATTTTTCTTTGAATTTAATCATAAACGTTGATTGTTTTGCTAATAAAATGAAATTATTCCGCATGTAAAACCGTATCTCTTGGAAATTTTCCCATTAACGTATAATTCAAAGCTAATTTAATGAATGAGGTGACAGTATTTTCAGATGTTTTGCGGTCACGATTTTATGTCATTTATTTCGTTTTTTTAATTAATTTAATTTTAATTATTAAAAAAAACATTACGTTGTTTTATTGTTTTTTTTTTAATTTGCCTTACATTGATTTTCCATGTTGACATCCCCTACGTAAAAAGTTGGAATTTAATTTTTAAGTATTTTTATTAGTTTATGCCAAATGTCTAAAACGGAAAAAAGACAAAACAACTATGTACAATACACCACAAAAAAAATAATACTACATATTAGGATACGATTATTTTTTGACATCTCAGCATAGATGAAGAAAAATTTCGAAGTCTGGGCATTAACAGAGCTTATGACCTGTCATAGGCTGCTTAAGTGATCAAATGTAAATTTCATGTAAAAATAATCCCGGGTTCGGATCTTGCATACATCCAAAAAGGGTCTCTGCTAAACAAAAGCTTTCTCAATCCAACATAGATGGCTCTTGTAAACTCATATGTACACCGACATTAGATTAATGATATATGTAGGAGTTCCAAAAATTTTAGTAGTGTGGTAAATGTTGCACTTCTGTAAAGTGATCACTTAACCAGCCTATGACAGGCCATAAGCCCTGTAAATATCCAGACTTCTATATTCTCCATCATCTATGTTATATGAGATACCAAAAAAATGTAAAAAAATTATTCCTTATTAGAGAAAACACAAATTTGTGAATAAGTATTTGGACACACTTAAGAAGTTGTAAATACGATTATTTTATATTTTATTAAAGATGTACGTAAAAAAAAAACGATTGCAATTTTTATAATGCATAAACGATAGAAAAATTTTGACTACTAAAAATTAGCATTTTTTTTGTTGCAATCTTTTACGTAGGTGTCGTAATGTAGGTATCTACTTATGACTGTATTTCGGCAAAAATATCGTAATTTTTTTATGCAAAAAAAAGTCTACGTAGGTACCTACTTATTTAAAATTGTCAGTCGAATTCCTTATTTAAAATTGATGAAATACATAATTAGAGGTGTCTGTCAGAATGCACGAAATTGTTTTATTTTTTTATTGTTATGAAGTTTTTAGACCTTTTATTTAGTTTTAATAATCTGATTTTCGAAATGGCGGTAAACGGCGTAATAATATTGCGATTATTTTTTGATTACGCTTTCGAGGTTGCCATGTTTGTTTGGATAATATTGACAAATAGGGTTTGTTTGCACACATCTATTGAGTACATTATAAGTCTTTGCCCTTTTAATTATTTTAATATTTCATCACAGCTGTACTGGGCGAATACCTTATAATAAATGTAATTTTTTAGTTGAAAAATATTTTTAAAAATTGTTTCTTTCTTCCTGAAAGATTTTTTTTTCGAATATTTTGCCAAAAAAAATATTTCCACTCTGCAACATTCTGACTTAAAATGAAATATATTATTGGTCAAATTATAAGCAAAAATAAATTAAAAATCATGTTTTCAAACGTTTCTTATGTATATAAATATAATCCAGGACTCGGATCTCACATAAAGTGAAAAGAGTCTTTGCTTAATATAAGCTTTCCTTATCCCACCATAGATGGTTATTGTGAACTCGCGCATACTGTGTTAAGTGCTTGATAAATATATCTAGATGTTTCAAGAACTTGAGTAGTGTGGTTGGCAATCATGGGTAGAATTGGTGAATGTTACATGTGTGTAAAGTGATCACTTAACCAAGCCTATGTCGGTCGTAAGCCCTATAAACCCCCAGAATTCCATATTTTTCTTCATCAATGTTGAGATGTCAATAAATAACGTTCTTGCACTCTGACTGAAAATTCTATACTTTTTACAAATCTGATTTTCTATTGTATTTTTTACTAAATCAAATTGAGTTTGTAGGATATTTTATGCAAAATAAAAACAAAGAACTTTTGTGATTTCACTAAATCATCATAGCGAGCATTTGGTGGGAATTCCAAACAAATAAATACAAATATATTTTTAAAACTTCCCACACAATACCAAGAATAAGAAAGTAATTGGTTTTTTGTTCTTCTCGTTCTATTTCGCAATTGACATTAATTTTTCTTTTATGTATTAATTTTAAATCAAACACAGATTTTTTGAGTCTACTAAGTTGTATTTTATTAACAAAAAACACGTAAAAAATTATATTGTGACAATTGTTTCGCCTTGTTAGGGCATTATCAAACGAATGTCATTCGTTTGATAATGCCCTAACAAGGCGAAACAATTGTCACAATATAATTTTTTACGTGTTTTTTGTTAATAAAATACAACTTAGTAGACTCAAAAAATCTGTGTTTGATTTAAAATTAATACATAAATTAAAATGGAGTTCTACAAATTAAACGCCAAGTCAATAAATTAATTTTTCTTTTTCAAAATATTTGGTGGGAATTCCAAACAAATAAATACAAATATATTTTTAAAACTTCCCACACAATACCAAGAATAAGAGAGTAATTGGTTTTTTGTTCTTCTCGTTCTATTTCGCAATTGACATTAATTTTCCTCTTTCAGAATGCTGCGGCAGCTACACAAGCCGATCAAGTATTAACTAATGAAGCAGCAGCCTCTACAAAAAAATTGTCGGTTACGTCTGCCCAGGCAAAAAACAGCAAAATATCTGATGGTGAGCCTACAATCAATGAATATTTATAGCCGCCGTGTTGGAAATAATTTGCTCTTCATGTGATCCATCATAATTTAGTAAAAATCAATCAATTAGCTTTGTGTTATTTATATTTAACCCAGATTGTGATTCGTTTTATTAATGCGCTTTAATTTTATTTTCTCCATTCATTCTGTGCCACATTAATTAAATTTAATAATAACCGAAATACATCTTATTTTTCATTACCACCATGATAAACATTCAAAAGGGAATATCCTCTACTAATATTTCTCTCTAAAATTAAATTTGTTATAGTTGCAGTAATTTTTAGCGTGGTTAAGATTTTAGTCGTTACAAAATTTCCTGTTATAAATATCTGTTTATTTTATGTTTTAAATATCTTTTAGTCAAATGAATCTTCTTTAAGTTATGTATTTATTTGGTAAAAAATTATTCAGAAATTAAATAAGTTTGAACTTTATAATATAGATGTAATGAAGCAAATATCTAAAATCATCTGGATCTGTTAATTTCAAATGATAGGCTACTTGAATTTATGGAAAATTACTTTATTGTATATTACCCAGAAAAAAAATTATGATTATTTTTTAAATATCTCTAAAATGGTGTGGAAAATGTTTGTTGGAAATTTTTTAATGTTTGTATACCTGCGTATACTTTCTTTTGAATTTTAAATGATCGCTAATCAAAATTAATTATGGATGATTATTCAAATTTTGGAAACATATACACCTAGAATATGATTTTTCTGTACTATCCAAAGTTTTGAATTTTTGAAAATTTGTAATCTTTTTCGATTATAAGAATTATGTTACTTTCTCATAATCAAAATGCATTTTCTATCTTGCAATATATAAATTTATTAAAAAGATATGTATGCAGTGTAAATAAATTTTCACTCGAAAACACATTTTCTTTTCAAACATCTCACAAATATCCAAAAACAATATATTTTTCGCTTTCAAACCATTGCTTCCCGTTCATTGATGGTTGAATTCTTGACCGCAATCTAGTACATTGGTTTTCTGACATCTTCAATTTAACGAATTTATTCAGAGATACATAAATCTTTCATTCAAAATGTAATTGTGGTATCCCGTTCTCATTATGTCCGCCTCCGTAGTGTAATGGTCAGCACGCTCGGCTACCGTTCTGGAGGTCCCGGGTTCGATTCCCAGGGGGGTGGGTCAAATTAATATAAGTGATTTTTTTCACTCTAATATTTATTCAATATTACCCCGGACTGGTACCTGAAGCGGAGGGCTGATCACCTTTCATTCATGAGTTAACGATCAAGATAACACTGCATTTATATGATGAAGTGCCCTATGCACCATTGTGGTGCAGATAAGGGGTTTGAAGTTGAAGTAAAGAAGTTCTCAATATTTCATTAACATATTTTTTACTGTTCCTTTTGTACATTACAATTCATGTTCAAAACGTATTTTCATCTTCATTTACATTTGTCGAGTGGTTATGTGATAACTTTTTGTTGCTTTTTTCGTTGATTTAATAACTATAATTTTGATTGTCATGCTGAAGCTATCGTAAGTTATTTTAAAACTAACATTTGATCCATTACCGTATCTTCATGTATTAACAAATCCATGGACATAATAACCAATGGCCGTTGTGTGACATTAACTTTGCAGACTCATCCGATAGTTCTTTAGACTATGGCAGTGCCAACGAAGACTCGGCACCCCGCGAAGATAGTCTCGTTCTTGCATTCCACGATATCAACTTAAATACACCTAAATCTGGTGAGACTTCATTTTGTCATAAGATTTCATTTGATTTTTCAAACCCACCTTTTTCAGTTTTAAGTGTCCGTTTTCATTTTTTTTTCATTGTTGAATTAATGTTTACTTGTTTTAATGCAAAATTAATTGCACAACGCTTAGCATGAATCATTGCACTTTGTGTTACGTTAATTAAATTTTGTTCACGCTAATGTTTGTTCATTCATTTAATGTTAGAATGTTTGCATTTTACTGTCCATCTCTTAAAATTAGTTTAAAGTAGTTTATCTTAAATTTATATTGTATTTTTGTTTTCATTATGCTTTTCTACATAAGTCTTTTTTTTTCAATTAAAGGCCTGGTAAATCAGTAATCATTTTGAGTCATGCCTATGATTTTCTGAATTTCTTAAATATTTATCTTCAAAGGGGTATTTTTAAATTTATTTTCTTTTTATTTTATTTATTTTAATTCCTTTTATTTTATTTTTTCTTTCAATCCATGCTTTGGAATAAGCAGTGAAGAAAGATACAAAGGAGTCAGTGTTCCTAACACCGTACGAAGATCAGCATTACAGAAAAAATGCATCGGGTGATTTTTCAACTGACGAGCAACAAGATCGAAAGGAGAATTCGGAAGAGTTAGAAAAGTCTATGTTGCAAGAGTCGTTTCCTTCGCGCAAGCAAAAAGTATTCAATGTCATTACGGAGTCATTCGAAACTCCAGATTCTAGTATTATAGGCGACCTAAATTTGTCATCGATAGTGTCGAGAGACAGCTGCGAAATTGGACAGGATCCTTTGAGTGCAATCAGCGAAGTCCTGAATGAAAATTGCACTGTTAACCTGAATGAAAATGTTGTTGCTAGTAATACCACGATTTCAAACATTTCTGCTCAAAATTTAAATCTCCAAGATGTAGAGAATGGAAATTATGATTTTAATCAAGATGAAGGAATCGCCGTTGTGAACGCCGAAGAGCATGATGAAAAATTTAAGGCATCTGAGCAAAACGTTGAAGAATTATCAAAAATCGATTTCGATAGATCTAACCAAGAGTTGGAAAAAACAATCGACATCTCAATCAATCATTCAAAGGGCGAGCTTGCCGAAGAGTTGCCATTTCCCGGTAATAAAAGTAACATTTCAGTGTCATCAATTTCTAATGATAATGAGACAGAACACTCTGATAGAACATTTTCAGAGAGAGACATTACCCAGAATATTCTCGAGCATATCAAAGAACTTTCAGATGTTAGGAAAAGTATAAACAGCCTTCTTGAGGGATCTAAAAACCTGAACACATCGTGCGTAAAACCAGCAAATGAAAGCCAATTATCTACGTCAATCAATTTACATGAAAATATTGATATAACGCAGTCGGAAGGAATTGCTATCATTCAAGACGAAATTGCTATCAATGAATCTTGTAGCGATGATAAAACTGGGTTGATACACGAAAAATTCAATCAGACTCTCGAACTTGAATCAAAAGAGCCTCTTTATGAAGAGAAAAATAATGCTATTAACTCATCATATGAATTAAATGTTGCTTCTGATGTGAGCATTACTAAAACTGACAACTATCCATCGGAATCTGTGGAGGATAAAAATATCTCAAATAATTCTAGTGAAGGATTAATAGAACCTAAAATTATTGATGACACCGTAAATATTATTGAAAATCAATTCACACACGATGATTCAGAACCCATGGATTGTGATGATTTCAATTTGTCGGCGATAAATTCTGCAATAACAGAAAACAATGTTAAAAATATGTCTTTGCTCAACGGCTCCGGATGTTTGAATCCTTTTGAAACGAGAACTGTAATTGCCAACACTCCTGACAAAGAGTCAAAAATTTCAGACGTTTCTCATGCTCCTCTCGGGACCATGAATAATACTTTTGACACATCAGAACCGATGGAATGTGATGTTTCATTCCATGTAGATAATCAAGTACCAAATCATCCTGGAGACTCGGTAAATGAAATTAACAAATCTGTATCAGTGGCGGAAGCGTTTGTAACAGAGAAAAATGAACAGTTACAGAAACCCGATAATGCCATTCATATTTCCGTCACGGACTTCGCAACAGAGGCTCACATTTTAGGTGAAAATGTGTCTCACACACTCGATAATTCTGCAAGCATAACAAATGTTATCGATAAGTCTTTAACGGAAATTAGTGATAATGCAACAGAGAAAAATGTAGAATTACAAACACCTGATAACATTGTCCGTCAGGCTGAAGAGAATGTTCTGAATGAAATCTCATGTGAATTTCCTACTCAAGAAGTAACTAATCCTTCCTCCCAATTCCAACAAGTCCATCCAGTAAGTGAAGTGTCGGCAAGCAGTGAAATCATTGTAAATGAGACTGTAAAATCCTTCGTAACCGAAGGTCGTGATGATGAATTAATAAACCAACCTAAAGATTTGTCATTTACTGTTCAAAATATAGAAACACCTGTACCTGTCCCTAATCCGTTACCTAGTAATCAAGATATACCCCAGAACCAAGATGTAGCAAAAGAGCATTTGCCAGAGGATGAGCCAAATGCGATTTTGGAAAATGTAGTTATATCCGATAATGAAATTTTTGTTGGAAGCATCCAAGTCAATGTCTCTGAAATTTCTTCCGCTCCAGTGAATGAATTTCATTTAAGAGCGAATGAAGCTCTCGATGAAGCCAGTGCTTTATTAGAGAATATAGATGACTTCCCAGATTCTATTGAATCGCATTCAAACTTTGCTGAAAATATTGCTACTGATAACACAAGTTATTCAATTCCGCAATCCGATCCATCAGCAGTCGATATTGAAAATCAGGTTGCCCCAACACCGGCCACTCAAAACGTACCCTTGCCTGTAGATTTGGCACATGACGGTACATTTGAAATAGAAAGTGGAACTTTAGACGAGGACATTGATTTAGATCTTCCGCTGGAAATAGAGAATCAGATTATGAATAATGATGGATTAGATTCGGATAGCGACACAATCAGCGTTAGCTCTTCTATTAACCCGTCCGAAATTAATCCATTCGAAACCAGGTGCAAAATTCGCAATACTCCCGACAGGGATACTGATGTCACCTTAACACCAAACACAATAACATCCGAGAGCGAAGCGGCTCTCGATGAACTGCTATGTGCGGAAAAGGAGAAATTACTGAAACGTCTGAACAAGCCAATTAATAAAACTTCCCCAAATAATAATATGAAAAATTCCGGTCAAAAGTTGTCCAATAACCTTTCAGATAACTCATCAACAGTCACTAAGCAGAGCTCCGACACCGTTTCGAGCTTAATGAAAAGTTCTTTAACGGACGATCAATGCAACGCTAATCTGACATCTTTCAATATGTCTATCGCTAACGGAGATTTTGTTAAAAATTCTTCTACTTTTAAGGACAACTTAGAGCGTATGAATGACAACTCCCCGGATTATAATGAGAACACACCAAAATCGACAAATATCATTCGGAGTGAAATATCCAAGCAGCAGTTTGAACACAGCTTCACATCGCCTCTGTGTCGAGACCGAAGAGTGAACCAACTGTCCAAAAGGAACGCGAATGAGAAAATACAAAAAGTGAAGAATCTCTCCCCGATGTCGAGGTGTGGAGATTTAATGGGGATGTCTCCGGTGTCCCATGACGACGGACAGAAGGGAAGTTGTTCCCCGATGAACAAAATGGACGATTACTTGACCGGTGATCACTTCAAGTATGCCAACATGATCGATGACCTGGAGGAAGAATTTAAAATGCCCGGTGAAAGTAAGTTTTTTGAAAAGATGTTTTTTTTTAATTATTTTTATTCTTGTTTTCTTTTTCTCCTTATAGCATTATCAAATGTTATATGTATTCTATTATTTACTTTTTATGGTGGTGTTATATTTGCTTTTGTGACTAACCTTACAGTGATAGTTTCTTTTTACTTGTAATTTATTATTTTTGGTAGATGCATTTATCTCATCACAATTGAATATTAGTTTTGTTTTTGGATGTAAAAGATACTAATACTTTAAATGGTGTGCATTACTTGGCAATTTTTAGAAAATCTTTTAAGTTTATAATTTTATTCAATATATCAATGGCGAATCCACCACTTCTTGGTTGTTTTATACAACCAAATTAGAACCAGGTCAAATCTCTTTGTCATCTTGAATTTCATACACAACTTTTTATATGTAACTAAAAAAATTACCCAAAATGGTCAAATATAAGATATTTTATAAATCCAATATATATATTTTATAATTCCAATATATTACAAATAAAGAATATGTAATAAATTTGTGATACTTTTGTTCTGAAAATCTGCTTATAATAATTCGGAGCCACGATAATATCTCAGTGAAATTTGGCTAAATTGTTTATTGAGGTTAAAGTAATCTTTATGACATTTCAATTTAATTCCACGTTTCTACAGATCATAGCTAACTTAAATCGAGTAAATTGGAAAGATTAGAAAATTATATTCTTTAATAGGCGATTTTGACTATAAATTAGGATTGCATATACAGAATTCTGAGATTTCAAGTTACTCTTCAACAAACTCGTATACAGCATTTATCCATCCCTTTACATTTCCTGTTTTCCCCGATACAACCTCCCATAACCCGCCCTTTTCCTCCTATTTCAGATGTCGGGATCTCCCCCCTCCTCCCCCTCCCTTCCGTTTCCATCAGCCGAGGGTTGAGTTCTGGAGACCAGCCCTTGTCGTCCCTATTCCAAGCTCTAAAGCAACAAAATAACAATTTTGAGCCGATGCCGCCATTTAGACTGCTTCATAATATGGGTACACCCTTTCAATGAAACAAAATTTAGTTGAAAAAAAAAACAGTGTAGTTATATATATGCCAGTAACTTTTTCACAAATTTAAAGGTATTTATTTAGTTTTGAGTATTTTTCCATTTTATTTAAAAAAATTATTTAATCAGTATCTTCAGTATAATAATTTTTGTAGAATTAGGTACCGTAGAACGGGGCTACTTGAACTTTGATGTGTTACTTGAGCCCAGTACAAAAAAAATTAAATCTGTATTTGGTCTACAATAATGAATGTATCGTGACAATAAGTGTCACTTGTCAGGAAAATAATGAATCATGTCGATCTGTATTGTAGACCAAATACATATCCATATTTTTTTTTTGTACCGGGCTCAAGTAACACATCAATGTTCAAGTAGCCCCGTTCTACAGTTATAATGTAAGCCTATATGTAACTATAATTATTACATTTACTTTCTTAAGTAACGTTTGAGATTGAATAATATTTTTTTCAGCGGAATATTTGTATACATCATTATTCTAAATATTTTATGTACATTGATTGGTTCAAATTATATTTGGTTTATATTAACTAAAATATCTTATGGCTCCCTAAAATATTAATGTAATATATTTACAAGTGGCATTCGATACACATATATTATTTTTTAATGAAAGTAAACGATGCATCTGTTTGAATATTACAATTTTGGTCTACTAATGCCATCTGTTGTTTGAAGTATAAGCTTCTGTCTAGTCATTATTTTGTTTACAGTATAATTATTATTGTAATAACATTGACGGTGTGCTTTTTAATAAAATAAAATAATATTTATGCCATACTTTTTTTAACGTAAAAGTTTAATATGAACTAAAAAAAAAGTAATCTACCGTACTGAAAGATAATAAATATATATATATATATATATATATATATATATATATATATATATATATATATATATATATATATATATATATATATATATATATATATATATATATATATATATATATATATATATATATATATATTTTATAATGAATCACCCTATTTAGAGAGAAGCAGCAATTAATTATAAAAAAGACAGTCCGAACATAACACAAATATATAAATATACACATTTAAATCAATTTGCGTGTTAATCAAAATTTTGGTATACCATCTGCTTCCTTGAAAGACAATAGATGCTTCGTATCTTGCAACACCTTGAATACAAATTAATTTTCTCATTACAAATAATATTTCAACTTGTTGATTTTCTTGTGATTTTTTGCTTTCGCTTTGGCTGCAGATGACTAGTTTGAAAAATAGTCCTTTTAGTCTAATATTTGTATATTTAAAAAAAATATGATGGGAATTTAAAAATCTTTAAGAAAATAGTGGAATTTTCATTGATAGTGCTATTTTTATTTTTAATATATTTTAGTTTATTTCTTTTTCGTGGATTCAATAATATCATTCTACTTTATTTGGATAATTCATCCCCCTAATTTTTATTAAATATTATTGGTAAGTGGCACACCCTTACGAAAAAAATCATATCACCCTCTCATTATCTTTACTGAGGGTTATTATCAACCCTTGGTGTATTTTTTTTTATCATCGTTTACAAATATAATGATTATTGATTTTATATTTAATATTTTGTTTTATAAAATTATTTAAAAAAACGTTCAAGTCAATGCTTGTCTACATAATTATAATGAACACCATACTAAATTATAAATTCAAAAGTCTTCTTCCTTCAACCTTAATTTATTTCCTTTCATTCTTTGTTTTCTTCTGTGGAATGTAATTTATTAGCTACATTTAGATCTTAAATTTAGATTATAATTCAGATATCTATAAAAATGTCAGAGATATTTTTCAACTCGTTTGTTCAAAATCTTCTTCCTGGCTACATCCCAGCTTATTGTCCTTGTAGACTGCTGGGGTCAGATCTCCTTGTCCCCAGGTTATATGTCCTTCTGTCCTGGATAACGTCACCTAGGCCTAGGTTTGTTCAAAATCTTAAATCCCTCAGTTATTTACCGCTCGCTTTGAAAAATTCAAACAACGTTGCATTTAAACACCCCTGTGTTTATATATTCCTGTAACAGGCAAAACATTTTTTGGAAAAAAACATTTTTCTGACCGTGACAATGGCAATGCCATCTGTTGAACGTATCTGCAATTCATGCAAACATTGTGGCGGACAGAGTGCTTTTTGACAGCTGCTTAAATATTGCATACCCACAAGTATTGTGAAATTAAACATATTAGAAATGTGTGCTCTCTCCTTTCTTTATTTTACATTTAGCTAGACTGAGCCATAGCAACGCGTGGCCGGGCTAACAGTAGTAATAAGAAAAAAATAAAGCGCCAGTGAGACGATATTTTGTAAAAATAGATCATTACATGTAAAATAGCCCAACATTTATTTTTATTTCTATCGATTAGTTAACAATATATGTAGTTATATAAATGTAAACAATCATTCGTGAATATCTAGACTGCTATGTACAGGATGTTTTTTTTAGAGGTGTACAAATACAAATTTCCGGCAATAAATCGATAGTGGCACCCGCCGTGTGGTATGTTGCGCCATCTTGTTGAAACCACAGCTCTGTCACATCAATGCCATTCAACTATGTTACGAAGAAGTCAGTAATCATGGTTCTGTAGCGCTATTGACCGTAACATTCTGGCTTGCATCATCTTTTAAAAATATGGGCTAATAATTCCACCTGCCCATAAAGCACACCAAACAGTGACTTTCAATGGATGTAAGGCGTCTCGACAAAGACTTCTGGGTTTTCTCCACTCCAAATTCAGCTTGCTGACATAGCCATTTAACCAACAATGTGCCTTGTCGGTGAACATAATTTTGCGTTGAAAAAGAGGATCAAGCTAATATTTTTTTTGGCCCATTCGCCGAACCTGCGACGCGCATAATGGTCATTCAGTGTATTCATGATGAAATGGCAAAACGTACTGACTACAAGTTGACTGTCAATTGTCAAATTGACAGTCTGTAGAAACAATGTTACCAGTTTAAAAACCAAACCTCTATAAAAATATTAAGATAATATTTTCCACTTCTTTTGTGTAAATATTTAGGGGAGACCCTTCTGAAATTATACTGAGGGGGGTCAGTTAATACGGTTTTAGATTATAGGAGTACGTGCCTAAAAATATTTTTCATTACATAATGTAATGTGCGTGTTGAATACCAATCAAGTAGATTCATATGGGGTGGTTCATTTCTATGGGAACTAATGGCATTTATTAACAAATTTGTATCTGACTGAATTTGTGTATATCAAAATACAATCTGCCTCTATTTTGTATGGCAATTTAAACGGATGGATTGAAAAGTTAACGAATGCAACACCCTCATCATACTGTTTTTATTTTTATAATTATGCTATTTATACCTGGCCACGCGTTGCTGTGACTCAATCTAGTGAAACGTAAAAGAAAGAAAAAAGAGCATGTAAAAACGTGTGTATTGGAATGCCACAAAATCGTGACAAAATTTAATTTAAATCAAACGCTGAATAACGTTGAGGAATTTAAGATTTTTAACGACAAATATCACTAACGTTATTATTTATGTAGATGTATAAAAATACATACGTACATATTTGAATACAACGTTGGGAAAAAATTTCAAAGCAATCAATGAATAAATTTCAGAGATTCGAACGAAGACTCACGTTCACAACATTTTGAGTGTGTTCAAACACTTGTTGACATTTCAGGGTTTTCTCCATTAAGGAGTTGTTTTTATTTTTTTTGACATCTCAACATAGATGAAGAAGGTTACGATCTGTCATAGGCTGATGACAGTTCCCAGTAGATACCCAGATTTCAATATTCTTCTTCATCTATGTTGAGATGCCAACAGAATAAGTGTTTCAAATATCAATTAAAAAATCATGAATTGCTAATACATGAGTAATAATGTTATCATATTTGGAACGTATGGGTGAGGAAAGAACGGTTAAACAAATTTATGAGGCGAATATAGTTGGAAAAAGAAGCAGAGGAAGACCGAGGGTAACCTGGCACAATCAGGTATGTCAAATACTTGAAAGCGGCCGGGTCAGGATTCGTAATAATCGTCGGGTATGTATGAGGAGATGCATGAATGTAGAAGAGGCGAAGAATGTTTGCAAAGACAGAGTGGTGTGGCGTTCGATTCTCTCTGCCTACCTCTGCGGGGAAGCGGCGTGATGGTTAGTTAGTTATTTAGTTAGTTTTTTTCTGGCTAAAATTATATTTTAGTGCATTTTAATCAATGTCCAAAGTACCCACAAAAAAGAGAGATCGATTAGGAAGGAATTTTGCCAATATGTATGCAAATATACGAGTTCATTTCCCTTACTGTACTCAAATGTTGCGACGTTCGACTGCATTGCGGACTAAGGGCGTTTGTGCACTACACGGAAGTTTACCGTCCGGCAGTCCGGTTTTGAAAAATGAAAGCGACTACGACAGTTTAGCGTGACCGAATTTACGCGCAACGTGTTCACGCACCGATCCGAAGAAAGATGGACAAAAGCACAAGCCAATCCAGTCCAATCCAATCATCCGTTTTATATGCTAACTGACTTGCCGTTCGGTAAAATTCCGTGTGATTCCGTGTAGTGCACTAACGCCCTAACGCGATACTAAATTACTTGGCTCTTCTTACATAGTTCAATCTAACTGCAATTTACATAACCACAGTTCTGCAAATTAAATAAGATTTATATGAAGCGACGTAAATTCAAAAATACAAATATTTGCAAACGTAAAAGAACTTCTGCAAAAAATACTTAACCGTAAATAGTTGATCTAAACTGAAAATCTCTTTATCTCTTAATTTTTATTATAACATAAATGTGGAATTGTGTAATTGGCTTTATTTTTATTTATGTAATCTTTTTTACTTATAACTTTTTTATTACTTTTTTACTATATTTTTTTTAAATGTAAAGCTGTACGATTCCCGAAGAAATAAAAAATAAATAAATAAAATAAAAATCGTAAACATATTAGTCAGAGATTACAGCAGGGCTAGGAAATTGTAATTGGTTGTCTATATGTTGTTATTTTTATTATTTAAGACTTGGCATTATCGATAAAATAAAATAAAATAATGTGTGTTGAGATGGTTTAAGCATGTGAATCGAATGAGTGAAGAAAGAACAGTAAAATATTTTTTTGAGGGCAGGTATGTTTAAGGAGATGCATGACCGTGGATGAGGCGAAGATTATTTGCAAAGATAGATCGGTGTGGCGTTCGATTATCTGTGACTACCCCTGCAAGACGGCGTGATGGTTAGTTAGTTATATCATTTAATTGTTACGAAACATTTTTTCGATACTGAAATATTTTTCACTCGATTTGAGTACCTTCCAATAAAAATCGTGACTCGTGTTAGGTTTTCACGATAAAATCAAAGAAAATTGAAAAATACGCAGTTTTTCCAAGGCCAACATAAGAAAATGATATCGTGATAAACAACCATAAAATAAAATAAATCGTGTTTATTTAAATAAATATTTAACCATCAATAACCACTCTATATGCTTTAAATAAAAATGAACACCGGTTTTTGAGTACCTACCTCTTAGAGGCAATATTTTTTAATATTTTTAATTTTTAATTTTTTAATTTTATTTTCATGCTATTAAGACTTATTTATTTTATTAATAATTGATTCGGAGGTCACATTGCGGTAATATCTATCCATTCTCAATTTAAGTTTAACTTGGTAATTACCACTACTACCAAATGGTGATATTTACCAAGTAAAATTTACTTTGAGAATTAATAATTATTCTTTTAATTATGGTTCACCCATATGAGCAAGTAGTTAAATTTTAACTCATTGATTTGGCAGTCAGTTATACCTATTTCTATATACTGTGTGTGTTTGATAATGATGATGAATGCACCGATACACGTGTCACAATATATTTTGACAAATACTAGTAACCCCCCCCCCCTATAACGTTGAGATAGGTTTCGCGTTATCGGGGGGGAACGTTTATAGAGCGTTAACGTTTTTAACCTTTCCGGGAGTACAAAAATAAATGTTAGACTTTCTCTGGGGAGTGGGTTCTTTTTAGTATGTTAAAATAGTTTAATAATAATAAATAAATTATGACAATTTCACACAAATATCCACAGATGTCATTGCTATACAAGTTACATCAAACTTACTGACAGACGGACTTCGACGTTCATTAACGTCGATACTCCTTTAAGGAAAATTCGAACTGACGTTCATTTACGTACATACTCCCGGACAGGTTAAGCTATATTTTTACATTTTATCTAACTGGAATGACTTGACCGAATATACGGTTCTACTGCGTTATACAGGGGACTACCATTATAGGATAAAAACTTCTGCTAACGTTATAGGGGAAAACCTTATACGAGTGTACATCATAGGGCAGTTTACTGTACATATTTACCGAGTAAAAGTTAAATCAATCAATAAAACAAACGTTTATGTCAGAATAAAACATCTGGTGTAAAAACGGTGCTTCTAATTGGTTGGAACCATCACTTGCCAGTTTTATGTATGCTTAATTAAAAATTATTTGTTTTCTTCTCTCCTCAATTGTCGGATGATGAAATGAACAGTTTTATTAATCTTTGAATTTAGTTGATGAAAACCACTTTTTAAACGATTTTGATCAATGTGAAACTTATCACGCTATTATTTAAAATAGGGCCCCACGTTGAGGCAAAATTATCACGCTAATATTAATTCTTATATTTAATCCTCCTATAACGTTGGGATAAGGATAGCGTTATCGGAGCGATCGTTATAGGGGGTAATTGTTTTGAATTGTATTTTATTGGGGCATATTTGTTGGGGCTTTTGTATCGTAAGAACAATATGGATAGCGGTGGTATGGAGAAAAATGGTAGAATCGTACGATTCCTGGCAATGTTGATGTGAAATGTAAAATGTAATTTTACATTGCAATGTGCATAGTTTTCGAAATGGAGCTTGAAACTTAAGACTACCTCTGTTAAATTCGTGCGTGTTATAATTTATTGCTGATACTTTGAGATTGTAGCACCGATGTAGTGCCTTATGGACACGTGCGCAGATAAAAAATGATGACATACAAATTTTGTTCAATTACAAAAGTTGGAATAATCGGTGTGCGTACATAAAATGAAACTTGAAGAACCTAGGTTTTTTTTTGAACGATGTGTTTATCCTCTCTGCTTACCCTTATGGAAATGGACATGATGATTTTTAGATTTGTTATTATTTTTATCCAATTATATATGTATATTTTTAATGCATGTAATATTATTTAATAGCCAGCGTTATCTGTGATTTCCGGTTATCACCATCGTTATCAGGGAACATCCGGGTCGATACCTTTTGTTAATTGCATTTTTGATGGATTCATCTAAAAGGATTCAGTCCTAATGGGCTCTAATAATGGGCGGAAAAATTATTTATTGTTTGGGGTACATGGTATGTTAATATCGAAATGCATTTACGGCCAATATTTCGGGAACCCGTTATAATTAAAGAGAAATGCGTTCATTCATACGGCCGAAATTATGTTAACTGCGGGTTTCTCCCGTAATAAATACTGAAAGGATTTTATGAAAGTAATATTATATAAAAAAAAAAAACCAAATGGTCGTTATTTAAGAAAACAATTTAGTTCTTGAGAAATCCTAAAGAAATATAATGACCCAGAAGTTATATTATTTCCTATTTAATTACTTTTAAAAATCGATGCGTTATTTCCCGATACAAACGAGGGCTAGGTGCATAGTGAAAGGTAAAATACCGTCTTAATTTTTGGGAAATACGTATTTTTAATGAATATTTGTAGTTAAATACGTCTTTTTAATGATTATATCCAACTCGGATAAATATACAAATTTGCGCACGTTTAATAAATACAGGTCATCGAAAAATAAGGCCAATATTAAAAAAAATATATAGCACCGAAACCCTTTGTGTTAAACGGGTAATTCTGTCGCTGAACGCTAGCTGGTGAACGTAAGATTTGTTATTAAACTAATTATTTTTATGCAAGATGAGGTTCTACTACGCACGCTTTCCCAACGCCTGGATTGGTAGAGGAGCCCCCATTGCCTGGCCTCCAAAAAGTCCTGATCTTACCCCTTTGGATTTCTATTTCTGGGGATAAATTGAAAATATTGTGTACGTATAAAATATTCGGGATTTGGTTCACCTGCGGGAGCAAATTTATCTTGACAGTTACACCTGAAATAATAGCACGTACGTTGCAAGATATTGACTAAAGATAATACGTCTGCAGAACGACGAACGGTGCACACATCGAAACATACTCGAAACCATTGATTTACCCTACCTCTAATTGTTTTATTTTTATTTTATAATAACAGTTATTTTATATGTTGGCATTATTTTTTGATGAGCCTGTATATCCAACTGTAAATCCCCCTATAACGTTGAGATAAGTACCGCGTTATCGGAGAGAACGTTATAAAGGGTAAATGTTTTTAAATTGTATTTTAATATAACAATGACTCATTTCAGTCATTTTCGCTGGTTAAAATGTTTTTTTTTTAATGGATTAACCCGCAACGCCTCTATTTTTAGAGACTTGTCTGCAGGTAGTATAGTAAGGATAGAGAAGGTAAATGTGGAAAATACATCACAAACACCCAGACCAATTGAAAATAAATCTTTCTTGAATTTATTTTGCAATTGGCGGGAATCGAATCCGCGACGCCAATTTCGCAGTCGAGCGTCCACCCAACTACACCACGACGCCTGTCAAATGTAAAAATACAATTGAAAACATTAACCCCATTTAACATTCCCTCCGATAACGCAGTATCTATCTCTACTTTATAGGGGGGCTTACTGTAAATTTTAAATACATATATCCATGCTGTCCGTTTATCTACGCGAGCGCGATATCGTTTACCGTTCTAAGACGAAGTAGCATCTTCCGTCTCGCTTGCCTGTACATTTTATAGCATTGTTTACATTGATTCGTGATGTCTAGACTCGTCACGATCGATGCGAATGGGTGGAAAATGACCGAGAGTTTATTCACACTGTATTTGTTGGCTTGCATTTAATGCAAGCTTTGCTACGCGGAATGATTTTTGCTGGCGCGAAAATATATGATTATACTTATAAAATACTTTATTTTATATTCGACAGTATTATTCAATTAATGTTTTGAATAATGTAGCTTTTTAATTGAAAGAAAATTCTAATCACGTGCTGCGATCATCAGCTCCTTATATTTTTTACGGACATAAGTGTTACTTTGGGAATAGCGCATAAGTGAAATGTAGCATTAAAACACGACATATCCGTTTGAATTTTTTAAACATAAAATACTATTTAAAAATATATATATATATATATATATATATATATTGAAGACGGTATTTTTTGTGCATGGAAGAAAAAAACATTTCGTGTACCAATTTTGACAATTTATAAGAATTTTTAGTTACATATCGCTCACTCCTTTCAAGAACGTCATAAGTCAAAAATCGACAATTTTCAGTTGTGCATGTTTTCGGAATGCCCAGAAAATGTAATATATACCAGCGAAAGCGGCATATTTTTAACATTATATTTACCCGCTATAGGGCAGAAAGTGTTGTTTTTGCATTTTGAAGAAAAGGTACTGTTTAATCATTTTTTTTAAATATACCAAATATTTTTCAAATGGAGAAAAAACCTTTAGGTTTTGCCTAAAAAGATCTGTTGCACAGTAAAAAGTTTAATAAGTGGCTTTGTATTTATTTTTAATACATTGTATTATATTTTTAAACTTTAAAAACGTTCTCCTGAAAAATCAAGTTTTTTGATTTATGACGTTCTTGAAAGGAGTGAGCGATATGTGAAAGTTAGAAATAAAGTTATGAATTTACTGCCCTTTTATACTTATATACACTGGGAATATTACGATTTGTACTCAAAATTTGTTCTTCACAATTTTTTAAAAAGAAATGTTGACGCAAGTAATAATAAAATCTCGAAATATGTTGTTTTTATATGTATTATATTTAATTATTATATAATAATAACATAATAATATGATTATACATTATTATAAAAATTTGGACGCGATAGTTACAGTCGATTTCTTGAAAATGAATGTCGTACTTGTCACTTAATGAACTTTGTTTTTGAAATTCAAAGTACCTACTATAAATCTAATCATATGTAAACATTACGATTTCACAGGCTTATCATAATTTTTACATATTACAAAACTGCTTTCATAACTCATTTTTGTCTAAATGATGCTAAAGGTCATATATATAGTCTGCAAAATAGCTATCTAGTAATTTTTTAATTTGATTTTATCTAGGTATGTATTAGTAATGTATTTACTAGGTAGGCAGGAGAAAAAGAGACAGATGCGGCCAGTCGTGTCCGTCCAGATGTGTATGGAAAGTATATCGCGTCAGTTTACCAACGTGTACGGTGAGTCAGACAGCGATTCAAGTCAGTCGCCGACGGTCGTTCGTGGGAGGTGGTTCGAACCAGTGCTTTGAGCGAACAGTTATTTCAAATGGTGATTCTGTGCTACAAAATCGCCGATCGAAACGGTTTAATCGTGGTCAAACAAAAGTGTTACTCGCCCGCTTCGCTCGGATCTGTTTTTGTGGCGGAAATAGCTGTACATTTCAGGTTTGTTATTGTATTTTTTAGTTCGTTATCTGCCGACACCCGCCGCTCTTTGTATCGCGATAATTGTTTCTGCTGTGTACGTATAATCTGCTTAGTGTTTAGACCAGGGCACATGCCTCTCGTGTGTGAACGAGTGTCGTATACGCAGACTAGGAAATCGTGTAGGCTTGTAAAGTAAAAGAGTACACGTTTGTGGAATTTCTATAACCCTGAGGAATGCCTTATCCTAACTCGAAATAGAACAACTCTTATCCGAGGAATTCTCCGACAGTACCGTCACGCTGTCTGCTGATAATTAATTTAGTTTCAATTATTCTTTGCCGCTCATCACCGACTCAAATTTATATTAATAAATTCTTCAAACCACACTTTTCATTCCAAAAGTAAAAACATCTTTCCATGCATTCTGAACATTTTTTTCCCTCCAGTAAAAAATTATTCAGTCTTATTTTCTGAGGTTCATTTTCTATTGGTTAAATTATATTTCTCAGTATTTGTAGATTATTTTTAAAATTACGGATTGTAGATTTTTACCTTTGGTTGGTCTAAAACTAGGTTTGCAATTTTCAAAATATAATTCTTCTTCCTACCGTTATTAGCATCCAATGGTGCATAGGGCAATGCACCGTATCAATACAGTGTTGTCATGGTCGTTTATAAATTAAATATAAAGGCGAGGTGATCAGTAATGCGGTCTTAATACTACTTCGTTGTGTTATTAAATAAATACATATGAAAGTTCAAATTCATTATTGTTTATTTTTATCCCTCTAGGAATTTAATTCGTAGTGTAGTGATAATTTTTATTATTTAATTTAATTTAATTTGAGTTTTTCATACGATATCATAACAGGCAGATATGTATGTTATTATCACCCAGTTTGCAATGTAATTTTATTTATTATCACTCCAATATTTTCAAACATTATTGTTATGAAAAACTCATTATCGATGTGGGTTTCATTGTACCATTGTATATTATCAAAACCATTAAAAATATTACAACCATATCAAGTCTTACAGAATCGTCATTGATTGCATTCATCTGATAATTCCACGAAGAGTCAAAGTACGACTCGGTTCCTTAGAAACACAATGCGATATCTGTTATCGCGAAACCTCAATTTCTAACAGGCTTATCACATATAGGCTTATATGTATGTGGATAATACAATAAATTACGGAAAAGACAATGAGTAATTTTTGCGAATTTCGTCTCGTCTCGGCTGATGAAGTCATCCGCCGGAAAGCACGTGACCATCTGACGTTTGCCCGACGCCTGGCGTGCGAGCGTCGCGCAAAATGTGCGCCCGCTTAGAAAGGGGCGTGCCTTTTCCATTCCGTTGCCCGGCGTCGAAGTCACGGTGCGACGCTTTTCACGCGACGACATCTGTCATTTTTATTTTAGTCGATCAAACAAACTTTGGTGGGCGAGGCTTTCGACGAGCAGTCAGGCACTTAATAAAAAAAAATATGACTCCTAATTTAATTTTTTTATTCATTTTTTGTCATTTTTCAGAATCGAAGACATATAAAATATGACCCTTTGTGTTGTTATTTAACTATGTTGACATTAATATGTGGTTTTGTAGGGGTTACATTATATACTTTTTCTATTTATAACTATTCTATGTATAACATCTCAACACAAATGAAGAAGAATATGGAAGTCTGGCTATTTACAGGGCTTATGACCTGTCAAAGGCTGGTTAAGTGATCCCTTTACACATATGCAACATTCACCATTCTAGCCTTGATTGGCAACCACACTTCTCAAAATATATATTATCAATCTCATGACACCGTACATACGAGTTCATAACAGCCTTCTATGTTGAATTGAGAAAGCTTTTATGTAACAGATACCCCATTATGTATACTGTATATTAATATATATGTTATGGTAGTTGGAAATGAAGAAAATGAAGACCGAGGAAAACTTGGCATAACAGGTTCTCTCGGAATAATCGTCGGTTATGTATGAGGAGATGCATGAATGTGTAATAGTCGAAGGTATATAAATGTCTTCACGTTATATTGCACACGTGTACATAATAACACATGTAAACAAGATACGTATGTAGATTGCCTTGAAACGAATTGCAAAAAATGTAGTAAATATTTCTAACGCAATCTCAGTTTTTTGCAGGAAAAGGAAGGTGTTAGAACAAATTAAAGCAGTTGTAGTAACGGAGTATTACTTAAGCATTCCAGTGACGCATAAATTTTATTTTCAAACGTAAATATGCGCATTGTCTAAAAATTCAAGGAAAATGTATTTTAGCATTAGGACATAGAATTTTGTTAGAATGCAATGGCGCTCAAAGTAGCTTTGTGACATGAAGGTTTTTCCAGTGAGCTTATGTTTCAAGCGATGTTCATAAAACTGATTCGGCATTTTATTTAGAATTCTCAAAATATTTATCAGCAATAATTATTATTATACCAGTTGAACTGACTACGTATATTTGTATGTAAATTTTCAAAAATTAAATACAAGTACATATTTAAAAAAAAAAAAAAAACCACCGGAACATAAATTCTTCTTCTAACCCCTATCCGCACCCAATGGTGCATAGGGCAGTGCATCATATTAACGCAGTGTTGTCTCCTTACTTAAATGCAGGCAAGATGATTAATTCTGCGCTTTGTACTAGACCGTGGAAATAATTTTTAAATATTTATAAAAACTATAGATGCTGCTTTGAATTCAAATATGAAGCGGGAATAAAAACTCAAGTAGTGTGGTTGTTAATCAATAGTGGAACGGTGAATGTTACACGTGTGTTACATTCAAGCCCATGAGAGGTCATAAGCCCTGTAAATACCTAGACTTTCATATTCTTCTACATATATGTTAAGATGTCAACATGTAAAAGTAAGTGGAGAAACCCAGTTTTTTTTTAAGTGATAAAAAACACATTTATTTGACCTACCTTAGGAATCGTACCTGGAGCCTTCAACACGGTAGCTAAACGCACTAATCCTTACACTACGGAAGCGGCCATAAAAAAGTAACGAAGATATTTTAAAATTATGCGATGTATGTAATTCAATTTATGTTGTGTAAAAACGTGTTAAAAATATTTTTGAAGGGCAAGTTTAATTTTCAGATGCGAGCTCGATAGCGATTATATGCAACCACTTGAATATTAAGTAACGAATTCACAGAATGCAAGAATGTAGGGTACGTTTCGAAGATAATTCTGTCAGTCACGAACGTCGTTAGCGTTTCGATGACCCATTTGCTTACATCATCAGGTAGCTGCTAGTTACTCAACGTCACGCCTGCATTTTTAGCTGTTTGTTCGCTCCAATCAGATATCGGCAGATTTATCGCATATTAAGGAACATTGATCTAATCAAGTGTGACGCGTGTGTTGCTACATTGGAAAGGCAAACTCCATTGTTATCGATAAAACAATTTTGATCATAGTTAAAATGACTCAAAATCGATTATTTCAAGCCACATGTAAGATTATTTTACATATAAAGATTAAGAAGAATATGGAAGTCTGGGCATTTACGGGGCTGACGACTGTCATAGGCTACCCATTATTGACAACCACACTTCTCAAATTCTTGGAAGTTCTATATATGTATATGAACCAATTTCGAAACGTTGTTCTTGAATATGCCCCGTACATGCCCAGACTTCCATATTTTCTTCGTCTTTGATGAGATGTCAAAAAAATTATATGAAAAATAACTCCTATAATTGGAGATAATCCAGATTTGTGAAGTATTTGGACACACTCAAAATGTTGTTATTACATGCTTATACATATTATGAAAAGCAATAACACTATTAGAACTGTATGAAACAATGTTATCGAAAACATTGAAGTGATATGAGCTGTAAAGAAGCATGCGGTCTGCCACCGGCAATGTTGCGTACGTTCCAATGTTGCAACATTGCGTGTGCTGTTGTTTTGTTCAAAAGACGGCGCTGCTATTGCGGTATTTTTTTCCTCGAATAATGCATTGTTTACCTGTTAGTTGTTACATTTGTATTTACTATATATAGGTGTAGATAAGAATACGCGCGTATTCAAATTCAATGTTGTGTCAAAATTTCAAAGCAATCGGTATACAACTAGGGTTTAAGATTTCGAACAAACGACCATTTGCACTTTTATTTAGATAGATAATAAACTACACCTCGATCTTCGATATCCATTATCCTAGTATAAAAATGTATTTGATCTGTTAACGTATTTGTGATTATCGGAACGTTTCAGGTTACATTTTTGATCTCCCACGTACTAACATAAACCATATACAAACAAACATTTCGACTCGACATTTAATGTAGGTACTAATATAAAACTCGACTGACTTTTATTCGATTCGCAATAAATATTTCGTCCGCCCTCATACCTCGAATTCCGCTCGACTTCAACTTCTGAATTTTATCAAGAATTGTCTAAAACAAGAGCCGGAATTGCAGTGAAAGGATAGCGAATCAACTAGTGCCGATAAGTTTAACTCAACTTGTAGACTTTTATTTCTAATTCTTCGGAATTTCGAAGAATTAGAAATTCTTCGAAATTCCGTGAATTTCGAACCGGGTTCATCCGTATTGTCTCGAGGTTTAAGTCACCGAAAAAAAGTAATGAACATTTGATTTTTAACTAGTAGAATTAATGTTGATGTTATCTTCACTACATACCATATTTAAAACATTCGTTTCGAACCGGGTTGTCGATCTGTATCATCTCGAGGTTAAAGTCACCGAGAAAAGTAAGAATTATTTGCTTTTTGGCTAGTAGAATTGATGTTAATGTTATCTTTATTACATAGTTAAAACGTTCATTTTCGTACGGAACCTTTGCCCTGGTAAACATTAAAAAACAGCTTTGTATGAATGCGTTATTTTAATTAGACGCAGAGAACCTTATTATATTGTGAACCAGGCGATTGCCATGGATCTTCCTCGAAAGTCAAGAGGAAAAGACGAAAGAATTCATGGATGCTGCAGAAAGAAAACGAGAGGGGTTATATTGTACTATGGGCATTATAAACATGTTACATACATGATTCAATCTATTTGTTCTACGCTTGTTAATATGTTCTGTGCGTCGTACACGGCTCCCGTGTCCATACAAATATTGCAACCACGCGTTTTCGGGAGTCGTGTTAGTAAAGAATAGGATTCGTAGCCGATTTTATGAGTTTTGAAATCACGAAGGAATACAATTATTTATGATATCTATTTCGTTTTGGCAAATAATACGCCTAATTTCACCTTCTACCTGTCAAATTAATTCAATTTCTGATAGAATGGTGTATATTACAATATACAATTTCTAATATTATTAATTCAATTTATTTTATGATCAAATCTACAAATACAGGCTAATCCCTCTTAAAAACAGGCCGCAAGGCCTATAAGAAGAAGAAGAAGATCTACAAATAGTCGCTTTGTTCATAGTTCGCAAACATTCGCAAGTTGTGTTTTAAGGGAGACATCCTCGAGGCAAGTGGCGAATGGCAAGTTTTCTCTGCAGCTATATAGTGTCCGAGCTGAAGCCCCGAGGTGGTTTGTGGGCTGCCGCAAATCAATACTTTCATCTCGTAAATACCTCGATACGTCAAGCGGCGTGTACTTTAATTCGCGAAAGTTAATCGTGCCTTCGTCGGTACACGGAGCGTTTTAATATCTTTCACTTGTCAATTCCGATCTGCTGGCTGTTTCCGCTGTTTCGATAAATACGAGGCTGGAATGATTGATGTCACTATCAATATTTGATCAGCACGTAAAATCTGCGATTTCTAGCTCATTGTATGCATTGAGAGTTTTCACTATATAGATCATGAATTTCTTATTTTATTTTGTAGATGGACCAATGTGCTTTCTTGCATCTAGCTTACAATTTTCAAAATCTGGCATGTGTAGAAATTGACACAAATTTTTTTACTTTACGTATATTTTTATTATCATTTATACTCCTTACCCGCTCTTCATGGCTCATAGGGCACTGCGTTGATCTTATTTGACATCAATGCAAAGATGATCAGTATCAGATAGAAGGTCACAACCCATAAAATATTAGATGCATTGGTCGGATAAAATTCCTATAATTTTTAAGATAGTTTTGACTGATTTCTTGTTTGCAGTGTAGATTTTTCTTTTTCACCAGTTTAAATATTCCAAATCGGAAAGCTATCTCACGATTTTTCTACATATTTTTTTCAATAGATTTGCATTTTTAAATCACTTTTAAACCAAATGAAATGTACGTGTTTCTAAAAAAACTAATCTTTGTTTTGGCACCACCTTTGATTGGTATCTAAAGCAGCCATGATTATTTTTGAATTACTCGAGTCGGTGGAATGAAAATTCCAGATCATGGCTACATAATTGCGTTTGCCCTTAACCTTTTCACGATCGCCGTCATATTTCAACGTTTCAACTCGTTATTATTTTTCCTATGCGTCATAATTTTCCCTTAATTTGTTTATATTTCCTAATGGATCCATACATATTTTTGTGTACTATACTTCCATATTTCATGCTCGCTAACAACTCCCCGTTTAACGGTACATTTTCGTGTCTCGCTTTGTTAATTCGACACCTCATCGTGAACTGTACGACCTCCTATGGTGATCTAATTTTCGCCTACACATACGTTGAAAATATTTGTAATGCCTTTATTATGTATGACACAGGTTTTAAAGATTCCAGTGACCTTTTTTTTTAAATTTTATTAGAAGGAAAAACAACAGTTTCAATATATGATAAATCAGAATACAAAAAAATCATGAATTACAGTTTTTTCACATTTATGCATAGGAAAAGTCTATATATAAGAAGAGATATGAGATAAGGATGGGATAAGTGAAAAGGAGATGACAGTGATAGGAAAAGAAGAAAAGGAGAGGACTGGGAATAGAATTACCCTATTAGGTTTATAAAATTTCTAATAATTTTGCTGTAAAGTTAGAAAGATTGGAGTAAAACATGTCGAGGTGGGTACAATATTCATTGAATTTCCCACAACTTCGATTTATAAAAGAATTTTTAAAATAGTTATTTGATAGTGCTGAATTCAGTGCCATAAGCTCGTCACCTAAGTTTCTCTCGCGCTACTTTATAATGTTCTTCACAACCCCAATGCACCTAAATATCTTGCTGAAAATTTTATATACCTTTCGGATCATGGTCTATCATTTCGTTCTTCCCAAGAAAGAACACTTTCCATTCCTCGCCATAACACATCATTCTTCAGTAATTCCTTCTCTGTCCAAGCGGCCAGACTGGAATGAATTACCTCTCCTTGTAAAAAATGCACCTTCTCTAATAACTTTTAAGCAACGTCTGAGACATTACTATTTATCATTAGAATCCTAACTGTCCATCCCTTGTATTCCCTTAGCTTTTCCATCTACCTTCTTCCCTAAACTCCCCTTTTCCTTTGCCCTCCTTATTATCATCTTTTGTAATTGATGTTTGTTTAAATGTCAATTTGTAATTCAGTTTTTTTAATGTTCAAGTACTATGTACTCTCTGATTACAAATAGCTTTATTTGGTTTCGAACGTTTTGATCAATATCACTGGTCTGTTTTTGGTCGGTTGGAAGATACTGTTTTTTAGCAATAAGCCCGCTAATGTACTTATTTCTTTTCCGTACATGAAGTTAAAATAAATAAAGAAATAAGTTTGCAATTCTTCAGTAATCACTGTCACCTAGCCGCGGCCGTGTGATGACCCTCGACTCTGGCCGTAGAAAGCGGTTATACCTGTTAGATAATTAGACTTGCTGTCTCCGCCGTGTTTTTTCTTCTTCTTTTCTTTCTGAAGTATCCATTAGAATCAATATCGTGATGACTCATTCGAAAGTAGACTCTAGCTTCGTTTAACCGAATAGTTCAATCCTTTTCTTTTTAATTATTTGTAGTATTAGCAATTTTAAATTTAAGCTTTCGAGTCTAACAATATGACATTACCGTCGTCAGATATTATCTAAGAAATACAAAAATATTTAGGTAAATAGTGGGATAACGCAATGTGATCGTTTGTACATAACTACTCACCTAGATTTTAGTCTACTGGTTTTGAAACGTATCAGTCTCTTCGTCGGGACAAGCACTACACCAACATACAAGCATCTATGTACACCACTATCACAGCTATGGTCTAATGTTTTGGCGATTGGTTTTATACTAAGAAAACTATTTTTTTAATGTCTAAACTTAAAGTTAATACGTTAAATATTCATAATTTTATTTATATAAAAGACGAACAAAAAAATCAAATGACTTTTTATTTCCATTTATCACAATACGTTACATGCAAAAAGATTCACACATGTTTTTATTAATTTTTAAGTAAATTACGTTTTAAGTCATATATTTTCCATCAAATATTTTTAATTAATTATTTGCATAATATTCCTATTAATAAAACGTTTTATTAAGAATATATAAATTTTATTTCATTCGTCACAGTCGATTTCATAACGCGTTCTCAATTAACATACCCCATTTGTAAAATTTTCGGAAAAAAATGCGGCATTTTTTTTGTCTTTATCTGAATGAATTCGTACTTCTAAGTCACAGTTTTCTTCTACAAATGCACTGCTACAGTGTGTTGCTTGTACCGCCATCACACGTGTTGTGAATACTATGCAGGTGTTTTGTGTTGATCAAAATAGCATTCCTGTTCCTATAATGCGCATAATTTATCGGGTGCATTCATCTCTTATTCAAATGATCTAGTTCCTGCTCTGTAATGACTGTGGATTTAAATATGTCAATAGTGTTCCTAGCCCCGCAGGTGTGAGCAGTGAATTTCTATTATTGAAATCAATTTGTTTACATTCGTAATAGCATATTCCTCCTGTAAAGCTTTCCGTTCGCTTTGGTACAGCGATTAGTGTTTTGGAGTAACGTGGGTGAGGTCCGATGATCCGTTCACTAATACCGGTTCAATTGTACGATGGATCTTTCGGGTACAAAATAATCGTTCTTAGAAGTTGCTGTCATGAGACCTTTCGTTCTTCCCCAAAAAGGGGGAAGGTGTAGAATTTTAATGAACAAAATAAGTCAAAAGATTTTGCTATCGTAAAACTTACTTTTTAATTACAATCCATGAATCGTTTAATATATGAAGATCCGTTCACTGGACGATATTCACTAAAAATGGGATCCGGATACTCCATCAGTGTATATGAACGGATCATTAAGATCCGGTCATTCATGAACGATCCCCATCTCTTTTGGAGTGCGTTGACCTGGATATATCATTCACTTTGTTACAAAAAAAGGATTCGCCCGAGAGCCGTGAAGATGTGCCTGTTACTAAGTCTCCGTTTTGGTCATGACGGGTGTACCATATACGGCCATCAGCCATGTAGGCGGCATACTCGAGTGAAAACGCGGTACATATTTCGACATTCCCGACCTTTTGGTGTATGCTAGTATCATTAGACGTTTCACCAGAACGGCTCACGCAATGAGCGTCTCTAATATAACAAAAATAAGTATGAATCCAGATTGGATTTTCGTTTTGAAATAATTTTTATCAGCTTGAAACGATTTTCTGCTGTTTTTTTACTCAACGACTCTTCTATCGCGCTGAGATTCTGTGAACGATTAATAAATTAACGCTGGACATGACGGAATTCTCGGCTTCTGGATACTTTTAAAACCTCACGTCGCCTTCGCGATGGGCAGACGTCTCTCGGTAATTGTTTTCTTGATATGGTCATTATGATGTACAGTTAGCGATCGGAGTCAATGGACCTACATCGAGAGCCGTTTTGCTACGGCATCATACGCGAAACTTTGCAGGCATCGCAAGCCTAACCCGGTATCTTAATTCGCATTGCAGACGAGTCTAATTGGCATATTGTGTGTAGTTTGTTCGTCAGACACGTCGCGACTCATTCATTGAAGAATTCGCTATAGTCGGTTGTTTAATTTTAATTCATTCAAAATCTCTTCTGGCTTCCACGAGTGGAGCGAGTTGGTAAATTAACTGTACCAAATTAAGATCCAACGGAAAATGAATGACTTTTTTTCATTGTTTTACTGTTTGAACTTTTGAAGCGGTCGGACAAAGAAAAGGAAACGGGAGATTGGTAATGTAACAAAGATGAGAATGACTTTAAAATGCTCTTAAATTCTTGAGATAAAAACCAAAAACTATAAATACTCTGTGACACTTCTTTCCGTTTATTCTGTATCAACAGCCCAAAGAACATACTAGAATGCACGAATATTATTTATTTTGACATCGGATTTACTCCAACTCATTTATCTTCTTTATCTACTTATGTGACGTTATCAAGTTTTCTGAGCAAGTCTAGGTATATTTATTTACCTTTGGCTTATCATAAAACTTAGACCAAATCAGATTTCCTTCGTTTAACACGTCGATCAAAATATAATAATGAAACAGTTTTATAAGACCACATTTGAGTTTATTTATGCAAACGCCCCTCGTGTCTCTTGGGTCCAACCCCGAGATGATCCCGCATGAGCGCTGATGACCATTCACCAACTGACCTGGAAGAAAGTCAAGGAAATGACGCGTCACAGTGTGCTTGGAGACAATTTGTGGGGGTCATATGCTCTACCTTGGGACCGAACATAAATGAAAAATTAGATGATGAAGAATGTAAACACGACTAATTTCAACTACTTAAAACACAGTAAGGGACATTTTTTTTGAAAAACGTTATTTTGCATTTTTGGACTAAGTAGATTCTACTTAGTCCTAAAATACGAAAAAAACGTTTGTCAAAAAAAATGTCTCCTACTGTGTTTTAAGTTTGGACAGCCGAGAAGCTGTTTCTTTTTTTAAATTAATTTTTTACTCATTAAATACCACCATTCCTTTATTTACCAAGTAAAATATTAATTAAAATGGATATATTTTACCACAAAGTGACTGCCGAATCAATTAATGAGTTTCTTATTTTATTTATTTATTATTTTTTTTAACCTGAATTAAAAAAAAATTCTCATCTGTTATGGGAACATCTGTAGTTCTCGAAACTAGTCGTGTTTACATTAATAAGCCCAAAAGTGGTATTATACAAATGTTGAATTTAAAAAAAATGTTATTCCACAAAATTAGAGCCAAATCAATAAATAATAATAAAACACGCTATTTATGAAGAAAAGAAAAAAAACATTAGCGTATAATGCGGGCAAGAGAAAGATGATCATTATTAATTTATGCGATAGTTAATTACATTTTAATTATAACGTATCAACGTAATCTATCTATCTACAAAGTGTGTGCTTAGTAACGATAATGTCACTATAGTTATTATTTACGAGGTGTTCGCGATATTACGTAAAACGGAGGATCACGCATGAAAATATTACATTATCTACTTACTACCTGCTTTGTTTGCTCATATGCTTGCAGTTTTTATATTTTGGTTATCGGTTAAAACGATTTCTGCTTCTAGAAAAATACGCTGTTTTAAAGTTAATGTTTTTCCGGTGTTTGCGTAAATATTAGTATCGTGGAATGTAATCTAGCTTGATAAATTGCAGCGTGTGTATCTGTGTGTCTGTATGTGAGTCTGTGTGTCTAAATATGAGTACGTCTGTATAATATGAATATATTATCATACTATATTTTTTGGTGAACAATAATTATTTAGATATGTCGTTTTACATGTTAAAATTACTGAGATCTCAAACGTTCAAATTCAAAACAGGAACGGCCGCGCTCGGGGCCGGACGTGTTTTCGCACGCATTTTTTTTGTATACTTATATGTATATTGGAGTTTTTTTTGAAATTTAAAAAATTAAATTATTTTTACTTCTTACTTTTCAATAACTTTTTCTTTTCAAAACCGTATATTTATTTTGAAGAAAAACTTTTTTTTTTACATATTGACACGGTATTTAAAAATAATTAATTTCTTGAATTGTTACCTTAGTTTAAAGAAAGTTAACTTGCGATTTATAGTATATTGGGCCTTATGGTGATTTCCCACGAAAACGGCGCTGTATATGTTGTCCGGTAAATAAATATATTCAATGCCTCTACATCAATGGCACCATTTAAGAGAGCATTCTAAATTCACATCTGCTAAATATCGCGCTAAGTTGGCACTTGGGACTTATAGTGATGCTTGTATGCTATATGCATATACCATAATAATACCCCACATGGGTAGAGTTAGTAATGAAGTGCTGATTGGATTCCCTATCCATATGGTCAGCCGACCTTCGAGTGCTATATAAGCCGCAGAATCACTCCTTTGTAGGCAGCCTGGTTGTGACGTATTATGTACGTATATTTTCATCTTGCATCCGTCGTGGCTTTTTTCTTTTACAATGTTACATTGTAACTACGGACCATGAATTCATTGATGCATTGTTTCCAGTAAAAAGAAAACTTCTTTAGAGTACCGATTAGTTTTGAAATCTAGTCCATATAAAGAAAAACGTAAATGTTCGTTTGTTCAAAATCTTCAATCTCCTAAAGTAATTCACCGATTGCTTTGTGGATTTTTCTCACAACGTTGCATTCGAATACGCGATGTCAAAACGTTTTGTTTCCATTGTGTTTATCTATATTTAATAGAAATGCAAATGTTCGTTTGTTTGAAATCTAATCAGTTTTTACCGCAATGGCAGCGCCGTCTGTTGAAAGTTTCTTCAATACTTGATTGCTTTAATACTTGATTGCTTGACTTGCTTCTCGACAGGTGCTTATTTAGCATTTTCAATGTTTTCGATAGCTAGTTTTAAATATCGGTATAAATATAGTTTATTTACATTTTTAGCGATGTAAATAAATAATTTACGAGTTTTTCAATTATGATTTTTTTTAAACGATAAAGTATAATATTGTTACAGTCAAACTAAATACCAGATATATTATTATGAAAGTGGTTAATCTTATTGTGCTATTTTCGACATGATAATTCTTAAAATCTATTGTGACACGTGTTTTGAAGCATTCTGCATCATTTTCAAACATCGTACTTTTATATCTTCTGTTCGTACAATGATTTTTCTCTACGTTCCTATGATGAAATTCAACTTATCCTAAAAAAAATATTCCTACCTGATTTTAGCAGTAATGTGGGTGAAAATAAATAATAGTTTGTCTCGTAACACATTGTAAATCATACGCCTTAATCACTGTGTTTGAATTATAGCACGACTCACCTTTTCCCGATCGTTTTAATTGCACCGAAATGTGTCGCGTTTTTTCATTCTGAAATTACAAATATAATAATTAATGCAATAAAAACGTCCCACTGCCAACTGGGCGGACAGGGGCGACATCCAATAAGGGAATACGGGTTCCTTGTGTAAATTCTGTATGTCAACTCGGAATGATTGTTTGTACAGATTAATTATTTATTATTGTTCAAGGGCCTCGCCACGGTCAAGCCGTATTCTCTTAGTTTAGTCGCATAACTTGGTGACTTACCAGATACGCGGACATGCGTCGACATTATCACACTCTACGATGACACATTTTAAATGTTTCATGCGTCACTTCAATTTACGAGTAAAACGTCTTATAAAAAAATATTCGGTATCATTTGATGTATTTTTTTCTTCAATATTGTCGTCATGGATGCAAAGAGTCTTTATATGTATACAAACGTCACTGTATTTTTTTTAAATTAAAAAATAACTATTTTCTTAAAAATAGTTTATTTGTCAGTAAAATGGTACTAGTATTGTATTATGATTTTTTTAATATTGATTTTGCTTTATATTTATACAAACGTCACTGTATTTTTTTTTATTAAAAAATAACTATTTTTTTAAAAATAGTTTATTTGTCGGTAAAATGGGTATTGTATTATGATTTTTTTAATGTTGATTTTGGTAATATAAAGTGGTGATCCTCAATTTTCCCTAAAACAAGTTTTTTTAAACTTTATATTTGGAGAGCTCATTCGAGTTGATTAATCGTTTTAAAAAGAAAAGTACGCTTTTGAATTTCACTTGGTTAAATACATAATAGTGGTGTTTACCAAGTAAAATTTAATTAAACATTTATAGATCAATATTACCAAAAGTGAATGCCGAATCAGTTGAAGAAAATACTTACCCACTTTGATTGAATTAACATTTTATATCAACTATGGTATTTAGTATCATTTATTATTCTAGACATGTGTATCATATGTTTTACATAATTTAAAGATGATTTTATGTTTTTAGTAAACGTTACAATTTTATGGTATGAAGAAGGTCGAAGTTGAGGACGATCTTAAAATTATTATTTTAATTTAACAACTGTGTAAAACCAAAAATGATGTAGATACTTAACTAACTTTTCCCTACTTATATGGAACGAACGATCAAGGATATCTTATGTAAAAATAGATTAGTTATAATGGAATAAAACGAAAAACCAAAAACGTGAATTTTCTATTTTATTAATATTTCGGTCGTATTTTTGGAATGGACAACGATACATCTTTATCGTCTTGCTTATTTTATTGGTTATGTATATTTTTAGTAATATGTATTTTTGACAACGATGTTTTAATAAGGGCTGGGGAGTCTAGCCCGCATGGGTAGGCATACAGAATAGAACGCCACATCACTTTGTCTTTGCAAACATTCTTCGCCTCGCATATCCTCACACATACCTGTCGATTATATCGTCGCCTGACCCGACCGCTTTCAAGTATTGGACATACCCGATCATGCCAAGTTTTCCTCAGTCTTCTTCTGCTCTGTTTTCTAACTACATTCGCATCATATATTTGTTTTACAGTTCTTTCCTTACTCGTTCGTTTCACATGTCCAAACCATCTCAACACACCTTGCTTAATTTTATCGATATTAATTTTATTGTTTTTATGATTATTGATTATTAGGTAAATTTATAAAACGCGATTTTGAACACGGGAATCTGTCGATTCTGTCGAAAATGCTTCGCTTTTTGACCGAATTCCATGCCATAATCAAGACCGTTTAACGGTAAATCACTCAACACTTTTTATAACCGAGATGACCCATTTTTCTCTCGCGTGTTGATGATATTATTATGATTGTATACAGTGTCTATTGAGAAAACCTTTTAATAATTTATTTATTGGATTCTTCGACTTTGATCAAGTGATTATGGTAAGAAATTTTTTAGATTCGTTTGCAATGCAGCGCATTTTTGAAATGATCAAAGTTTTTTTTTTTTAAATCAACGCCTTTGAATTAAAAATGTAAAATGTTCTTTTGTTATTTTAACTTATTTTATATTAATCAACGTAAATTTATTCAATGCGTTTTCTGACCGCTAAATCGTCATTCTCCTGGCTAACTGTCGTATCCGCTTTTGAATACATTTTGCAAGACAGCGTTTTTTGTTGTTTTGTGTTTGCGGATATTACCGTTATGTTAACTATGTTCTCGGGATATTATCATAGTTTATTTTTTTAATGGGTTATTATGACTTTATTCATCGTCATGTAATATTAATATTTAAATGTTATTTATGTGATTATTATTTTTGAAAAAAAAAAATACTCGATATCAGTCAAACGGTAAAAGATACAGGTTTGAGACTCGGTGAGCACATGCCCGCTTAGAAAATCTAATTTAAAGTTCCACATTAAAATTCCGCAAAAATGTCAGTTACGACACCCAGTCAGGATAGCGACGGTATGTTATTTCTACTGTTATGAAAATAATAGCGTTATGCAATAGCTTAATAATTCGAGGTACCTTGCAATTCATCATTGAAATTGGGTTCATTACAAGTAACATATCGACGTGCCCTAAGTAAAGTGCTCTAACTACATTTTTGTCAATGTTGAGATATTTGGTGTATGTAATCAACTGACCGTTATCTACAATCAAACAAAAAAAATATATACAAATAAAATTACGCCTAGTTTTCAGGCGTATAAGACGCTATCTACATCGAATTTTGACAAAGAATAAAGTTTTAAAACGATTTTAGAACAATACATTATTTTATCGTGTTTTTAAATGTATAATACTAGTTTTGAATTTCAGATAAAACCGTTAATTAATAAATAAAAAAATGTCGAAAAAATCTTCTAAGCTCTCTCCTGTAAAGTAACCGATTTGCAGATAGAGTACTTTACGTAGGGGCCGTCGATATAACAATATTCCTTTCACCCTCAAATAATAATATGCGTTATTGAATTTGTAGTTTTTGCGGTTTACTTTTTGTGACCTTCCACAATAAGTCAGTGTGTAAAATAACCTTACATCAGATTGATTGATTCGCGTAATTATAAATTATAGCGTTAATTTTTAACGCTTACTGTTTAAATTCCGGTTTTGTATGTACAAAAATTAAATGAGTAGGTTCAGAAAAAACGGAATATATCTTGGTGCTAACGAATACTTTAACCTCTAAGCTGCTCGATTTCGAGTGTCAAACTTTCCGCCCCGTGCTGGATTATTTTACATTACAATATTTTTGACAAAAAAAAACATATTTTTGCCTATTTTCTGTAGTGAAACTTTCGGATATCCATCATAGATGTTCACAGTATACAATGCACTTTACTTATTATGTTTTTATGGTGTATTTACACAAAAATATTAACGGACTCGCGGCCTAAAGTATGACGGCTGTATAGAAGACGCGGCTGTCGTATCTGCGGAGCACGAGCCGACCGGAAGTATTCACGATAAAGTTGACACTAAATTAAAAATAATTTTGATATTTTATGACAATAAATCATAGAGAACTAATTCATCCATGCCTCGAACCAAATTTAAGTGCAAAAAATTATCCATAGGTGTTGATATAAGTACGTAAAGTTGAAAAACGACTATGCATGCGATCCGCAGTCAACGGTACTTCTATAAAAAACGACAATAGATGCGATCCGCAGCTTACGGGTTAACTTTGTTTGCAAATTGCAACACATATCTAGAACTTCTTATTCAGTTCTTTATTTCTTTGCAACTCTTTCTACTTCCAATGTGCCCCTTTAGCTCATTTGATCGGTCTGAATGTCTTGTAGGAAACATTCTACAAGAAATTATGTATTCAATAAAAAACTCATTTTTAATAATTACCAATTTAATAAAAACTTAAACTTAAAAACAGTATTCTATTACAAACACAAGCTTTCAATTTAAAAAAAATGATTTTTAAATTTCGTTGTGTAATCTCTCTGCTTTAAAATTATATCAAATCCTCTCAGCTCTTTGTCTTCGTCAATTACATATTTCGAATTCCTTTGATATGTTAATATACAACAATTAAAAATACTTCTGGGATTATAATAATAATTTTATGGATCGAATAATTCGAAGTTCGAGTCGTAGTGTTATTCGATTATTCGAATAAAAATAAAATTAATATTCAAGAAATGGCCTTCGTCGAGAAGTAAGAGTTGGTTAAAAAAATCGCTTATAAATTTGAAATCATGAATTTCTTTTACAATTTCTTGCCAACCTTTTTATAGGTCGACTACTAATGTTATTATTATACTGTTAACTTTTATTTCGAGATTACTAATCGAATAATAATTTTAGGTTTCGACTGATTCATTCGAATACTTTTCAGTGATCGATTATTATCCAAACTGATGGAATTATCGAACAACTCGATTATTTAAATTCGATTCATCCATCACCACGAAAAACGCAATTACTTTTTATGCTTAACATTTTTCACGGTCGACATAATTATGATATTTATTCGACATTATATATCCTTGCCTTTTGAGGCGATCGAGTATATTATCTGCATATGGTTTCAAATTTCAAATAATGTAAATCCATACAAGGCGTTGTAATCAAATACTCCTCGAACGTGTGATTCTGTCATTTATCAATGTCAAAGTATACGGCGTAAATGTTTTATCTCCTTCTAGAATTAGACTCATCTAATGTGAAGTAAATCCCGCGTTTAATTTTTCGCGTTACAGTAAAACACACACGTGGAACTATGTTTTTTTACTATGTAGGTACACAGGATGTTTTAAGCGGCAGTGATTCAACGGGAGCAAATCATTTATTTAGCGGTTTAAGCGCACGATTTTTATTATTTTTGTACGAATTAATTAGTTTTGTACGCTTTATGCTACGTATCTAATATTTTTAAAACCTCTCAAAATTCAATCTATTTTCCTCTGACAATTATCGTTGAATAAGTAAAATTATCTAAATAATGTAATTTATTCTATCTTCTTGTTTATTAGAGATGCGACGAATTAGTAACGTTTTTTTGTATTTTCATTAATTTCTTTAAAAACAAACATAAAAAAATAACTATAAATACAAGTCTACGTAATCGGAGGGCACATATGACTAGATGTATGGACGTGAAAGGAGCTAGGAGTGTATGTCAGGACAGAAGAGTGGCGTTCCATCATCCCAATAAAAAAAAACCTTCGCCTGCATTAAATAAATAGTATTTTAAGCGCAAACACGACATAAATTAGCAGAAATATTCGTAATAAAAATACATTATACCTACGAGGGTGAAATTTCACTTAAAATTACTTAATAAACAAATTTAAAAACATCGAACTTTAAGGTATCATAATTAAATTAATTAATAGAGCAACACAAAGTTGTAAATTTATTTACTTAAAAATATCTCGGCTTAGCATTATGAATCCATGTTTATTTCAATTCTACCTTATATTTGACAAAATAAAATTTTAGGAAGATTCTGGCACGGCCGCCCCATAGTGCAATGTCTAGTTCTATACGCGGCTGTATCTTTTCGCCATTTTTATGGCTTTTCATCCCTCTTTTGGTTTGTCGAGTGCTCGGGAATTTGGCAGCTTTCCAACTAGGGGCAATATCCTTACTTGAATTGGAGATTTTTCTTCTCGAAGAGGAAACATTATTAGTTTCGTTAACTATATCCGACTCTTTGTATAAATGTGATATTCATATTGTAGCAGTTTTAAATTTTATTTATTACATTACTTTACAATTACAATGATTTTAGCAGATTACCAGACAAACAGCTAGTTACAAAATGGCAAATATTCAACCATATTTGCGTATTAAATACACAAGTATACTGACTGTTCAACTGTTTTTACATCCATAATTTTTCAAATATAAATAGTTATATACAAACATAAGTATTTAATATATTTTTTGTAATAAGTTAACCTCATCTATAATTACGTTCGCCTCCGTAGTTTAATGAATAGCGCGTTTAACTACCGTGTTAAATACCTCGCATTTGATTCCCAGATGTGATCAAAATAAGTAATAGCGATTTTTCTTCTTTACTTGTTTAATATTACCCTGGACTAATACAGGAAGCACAGGATTGATCACCTTACCTTCATTTGTTTATTGGACAATTTATATAGCGCCGTTTTCGTGAGAAATCATGTACGTTACCATTAGTATAACACTGCGTCAGTGCGATGCAGTGCCCTGTGCATCACCGGGCGTAGATAAGGATTAGAAGAAGAAATATAAAAATTACGAAATAAAAAAAATTACACTCTAAATATTTTTTTAAGATTGAATTCAGACATATTTTATTTTCTTCGCTGATAAATCGATAATGTTTCGAGAAGTTGGACACCAAAAATCAAATTATTTATTATCATCGCGTGTATTTACAAAATTTTGATGTTTCACATAAAATATTTGAAATAGATTCGCGTCTTGTCACGAATATACGAATCTAACTGTAATATTTCAGCCGTAGTACAACATATAGGAAGGTCGGCCGCTAAATTCGTCCCATTATCTATCATCCAACTTTATGGGCAGTGCCTTCGCCTCGATTCACCTCGTTTCATTGAAACGTACAATTTTGTGGGAGTCGGTACCTACGGCACTGTATAATCGAATGATTTCGCAGTTAATCAAACCGACTTTGTAGACTTTTGTACAAAACGAGCGTTTTTATGCGTCCCTGACCCAAATCTGCCAAAATAACATTGTCTAGCTGTCATACATGCATTGCACCTCTACCACAAATGGTTGCCGACTATTCGCATCCGGCCGGAACAACAAATAATACGTCTGATGCTGTTAATGAAATAAAAATAATAATAAATATATATATTTTTTTTCTGTTTTTTTTTTGTTTGTTTTTGTTTATACTTTTGTACAAGCACTCTCTATTTTCAAACAGCTGTACATGTAAGGTTCAAGATTTGACCAGTATCACCAGTCTATTTTTGGTTTGGTTGGAAGATATTGTTTCTTAGTAATAAGATAATTTACATATATTATGTGAAAGAAGATTAAAAATTAAATAAATATTTCGATAACATTGAATCTAAAGATTGGTCAAGATTAGGGAATTTCAATTTCAATTTTAATTTTATATTAATACTTTTATTTTAATTTTTTATAATTAGCATTTTTTTCAAAGACATTTCGAAGCCTGTAAAGATCCTATAACAGCTCGAATAAAAATAAGAATATTTTTAAGGCAATTGTACATCTAACAGTACGCAGAACGAATATATTTTTTTTACATATTGCCAATATTCAAATAATGAGATGTACAGAAATTGCGTATTACGAAAATTATTTGAAAAAAAACGCGCTTCCTTATTTTAATATCACTGTGCTCCATTTTTGAGTGAATTAAATTTTCGTGTTCGGTCATTCAGGCGTATAATTTTACAGAGAAATCGTGATGTCGATTATTATTTATGGGGTGAAATCACCGTGGTTAAACTGTTTTTATGGTTAAAGTTTCTATTTTGTGCATATAAATATATCTCGGCCCATTTAAAAAAAATACATACTTATATATTTTATTTTATTTGTATTTTAAGACCTATCGCAAAATTTCTCGAAATAAACAACAACAAAAATCGTTGTCATTTTTTATTTTGAAACGAAGAAAAGGCTCTTTATTTTTTCCGCAAAATGTTTAACTTTTGTTAAAAATCTATTGTTCTCTATTAAATTTTTTATTTGTTGCTGATACCAATATCATACAAATTATTTGTACCTTTGCTCTATTGCCCAAGAAGTTTTCAAAAATGTTTCGACTATTTATTTTATTTTATTTGGTACTGAAACTAATACCATAAAAATGATCTGATTTCTCAATTTCTGAAGAAAAAAAAAATGTTTTTCCTTTTTTTGTTGGTTGTTGCTGAAACTAATACCACAGAAATTATTTGTAACTTTGCTCAATAGCTAAAGAAACTTAAAATAAAATTGTTTTCCCCTTTTTTATGTTGTTGTTGCTGAAATTAATACCAGAGACATTATGTCTAGTATGTATTTATATTTTTTTATGCCTAATATTTTTTTGCATTTTCTTCCAAATGCGCTTTTTAAAAAAATGCTTCACTCTAACTTTCTATGGCTTTGCTAATATCATCTATCGAATCGGGTCATAAACAGATTATAGAGAGGTATCAGCCGCATTTACATATCTTAGGGTGTATCCACCAATATCCACCAATCTTTCTGACTGTCCCAACAGGTGACAGGAACTATGACATAGATAGATGTTCGACTGCGAAACTGCCATTGTGGCTTCGATTCTCGCCAATTGCAAAATGACTTCGAGAAATATCTATTTTCAATCAGTCTGGGTGTTATTTTTCACATCTACCTTCCTTTTCCTAACTATCTTACCTGCTAACAAGCCTCTAAAATAGAGGCTTTGCGGGTTATTCCTTTTGCGGGCGCATACTGTCGGGTTATGGTCCTGTGGTTAGTGTCGCAGACTTTGAGTCAGAGTTTATTAGTTCGAACCCACTCTACCACAATTCCATACCTTTTTCTAATAATGAGCCGTTAAGGCTCACAGAAATAGTATGAAATTAAAGTATTTTTGTAAATAATAAAAACACAAATATTTCTTGTATAAAAGAAATAGTCTTCAAGACTACTCTTCAACAAATTTATGTATTGTAATTTATGTATTGTAACTGCAGACAGTTGGTAGAATTCCATATTGAATTGTTGGGTAATATATCCAAAATTAAACAGGGTTTATTTGGTTTAATTCTACATTTATTTATGTATATGTTAATACGTGACGCGTTTTGTCTTCTTAGGACATTATCAAACACTGCCTAAAAATATTTACAAAATGTCCTTACATACTAACATAACTTAATAGTAATTATTGTTAGTAAATAAGGACATTTTGTAAATATTTTTAGTCAGTGTTTGATAATGTCCTAAGAAGACGAAACGCGTCACGTATTAACATATACATAAATAAATGTAGAATTTAACCAAATAAAGCTTGTTTAATTTCGGATATATTACCCAACAATTAAATGATTTATGGCCCGAATCACCACTTGATTCAGGCCATGCTATAGAATTCCTATACCCTGCAAGGCATGTCTAATACTATCGCATTTTGAAGCCGACCAAAATCTGCGAGCATTTATTAAATTGAGTTTATTTTTTTAATTAATGTTTTACTTAGTAAATACCACTATTTCTTAAAATCAACTGTGACACGTTTTTCGATGCATTTCGCATCATTTTCAAACACCGTATTAACTAAGTAAAACATTAATTAAAAATGGATGGATTTTACCACAAAGTGACTGCCGAATCAATTAATGAGTTTGTTTTGTTTGCAGTGTTCAAGGACCCGGCTGCGTTTGATTACCTGCTCGCGTGCGGTACCGGCGGCGCCGGCGGGGGCCAGGACCTGTGCAAGGAGAGCCTCCTGGTGAGGTTCGACCCGCTCGTGGGGGCCCGGGGCGCTCTGCCCACCGGGATCAGGCCGGGCAGGCAGGACCCGCTACCCGCACCGCCCAAACTGGAAGGTATGTGACGAGCACTCTTGTTATTCTCACCAATTTTACTATTACTATCATCACTGATGTTACTGTCACTTTTTACCATTTAACACATTATAGTCGGGCGCTTCGAACAATAGACTCTAGCCTACAGCGGACGTTTTTCGCGATTAGTGCAAAAATATATTGCTTTCCTAAAATTTACACAATTTCTAAACCAAATAATATTTTCGATAGAAATTTTCAAAAAAATCATATATGACATTTGACCATCAAAAATAAATTTAAATCATAATTTTTAATTAGGTTTAACATAACAAAGAAAATCTTTTTATTTCCTTTTCTTCAATAACGTTACAGTAAATGTTTTTATGAAATATAATATGATTTACTCGGTCAACTAAAATATTTTTTTCGTTCCAATTTTTGTATCATGCACTCTATATCTATTTATACAAACATATTACAAAATAAATGTTTGTCCATGGCAATCTCTCATATCATTTAAAATGCCTTATTGGCCAATAAAGTGTATCACAAAGGCTATCTCTCAACAATAGAATAAATTGACAAAACAATAAGTATAATATCATTTACACTATTTTTTAAAGAGGTCACATTTCTGTTAAGTGATGAATTTATTTGTCCATTAAAATTGAATATGAATGTGATTTACACAACACACCTAATTAATATCTATTAATGCAAAGTGGCAGTTATTGAAATAAATATTGAGCAATTGTCCTATTTCTCAAATGTTTAGTATTTTTTTTCATTCAGTCACTTCGTCATATGAGGTTTTGTCTGTACTAATTCAGTGGTTCCCAATCAGTTTTTTCCTGCATACCGCTTCAAGAAAGACCTCAAACTTATGTACCCCTTATTGCGAGGATGATAAATAAAAACTGAAGTCTATCTTTTTTCCAACATTTATAACTAACTAAATATATAATCTAACTTACCATCACGCCGCTTCACCTCAGGGGTAGGCAGAGAGAATAAAACCTCACACCACTCTGTCTTTGCGAACATTCTTCACCTCTTCCACATTCATGTATCTGCACCAATCATTCCAAATGGCAGCTTTAAAGTATTTGACAAACTTGATCATGCCAAGTTTGTCTCTGCTAATGTTTCCAATTGAATTTGCCTCATAAATTTTGTTTTACAGCTCTCTCCTCACACATTCGTTCCACATGCACAAGCTATCTCAACACTTTAATAATTATTATCAAAATATGTATTACTGATTGAATTATTTTAGAAACACTGGCTTAATTACCATAATATGCTCAACCAGTTTTTTCTTAATAATTTTTCACTATTTAAAAACTACCTTATTGATCATTGTTTGAAATCATTATTTTTTGAATTACTATCACTCGATTCGTTTGTAAGATGGCTGACGAAGCTTCTTCATTTGGGTGGTTTTTATTTACAAATTCTCCCTTCAAACACAAATGATGACAAGTGTTGATGCAAAATAGTTAATAGGATGCATTTTGACATCGTTAAGGTGTCTGCCATCCCACACAACTTTGATTTACGATCGGCTAAAACTATTGGTAACTTTTTTTTACCATCCATTATTTGGTGATATTTCATATAATTGTTTTTAAGTATGCATCATTAGTTGTAAGGTACTGTCAGATAGAGTTAAATTAAGTTGAGTTCTAAAAACATTTGCCAAGGGTTAAAAAAAATGCTGCCCGATAATATATCCTATCTCTGTAAAAATTTTGTCCATTTAAAAGGCTCGATGTATTTCTATTAATACGATTGCGTATCCCAAGAAGATACACGGAGTGTTTGTAATTCTCGACCAATCATTTATACCCTCGATCTTGTTTTGTACTTAATATTTATTAATGCTATTTCAGAAGATGCAAGTACTGCTAGTGGCCTAGCAGAAAGTTGCAGTTCAGATTCCAGTCTATGTACCAGTAACGCGGAGCCAGCTAAGATATTGGGGTATGCTATTTTTACATTTTTTAATTAAATTTAATTATTTTAAAAAAAGAGAAAAAAACAGTAAAAAACAATAAATTTTTTACTGTTTTTTCTCTCTTTTTTTTAAAACCTGCAAAGCGGCTATTTTAGATGCTTGTTTGCATGTAGGATAGTCAGAATAGAAGGGTAAATATGAAAAATACATCACAAACACCCAGACCAATTGAAAATAAATCTTTCTTGAATTCATTTTGTAATTGGCAGGAATCGAACCCGCGACGCCAGTTTTGCAGTCGAGCTTCAACCCAATGCTATAACAATTGATTGGTCTGAGCATGATGAGCCAGGAGCCAATTTATCTGTTTTATTTGACCGCTGTGTGTTATTGAAAGCTTGATAAAGCAAATTGAAAATATTTATCGTGAAAACAAAAGAGTGATATGTGTTTTATTCTTCATTTATTGCATTTTATTTTACACATAAATTAAGTTACCAATACACAAAAAGGCTTATCTTTGTTGTACAAGACAACACCCAAATCCACATGATATGCATTTTTTAAATAATTCTTTTATGTATTTGCTACCCATTCAAAATTGAAACAAAAGTAATGATTCTGAAATACAAAAAAATATTAGATTGAGTTTATACTGATTAATAAGGGTAATTCAAAATTAAATCTAGTTAATTGATTAGTCTCTCAATATTTTGTTTTGAAATGGCCTTTTTCACAGCAGAGACGCTTTTAAAAAAAAATTATGCAAGATCAGAGTAAAAATAACACCAAAGGGAGAAACCCAGATTTGTGAGCAACAATTTGGACACCCAAAATGTTGTGATATTATGATTGTATATAATTTGTCATATAAATTTACTAAGGTATTAAACATAAATACATTGTTGTCAGGCGATCTTTTCATCAACCCGACCCTAATAATATTGAGACAGTCTGCCGCCTGACCCTCAGTATACTAATCACATGTAACTGTAAACCCAATTCCGATATGTACAATGTTTTTTGGCGTGTCCCGCGCTTTACCAAAAGGGAGCAAATAGAATGATTATAAGCATATCCTGCGCTTTACCAAAAGGAAGCAAATAGAATGCTCATAAACGTATCCTGCTCTCTACCAACAGTATGCAAACAATATGTTAAAACAGTATTTTTAAAATGTGATTACGAAAACTTTAGCTCTCTAAGAATTTAGCTATCATCTTTACTAAAACTTAAGCTTTTAAAGAATTTAGCTATTGTCTTTACTAAAATGTTCATAGATGCTAAATTCTCAGATACATCCATACATTTCAAATAAATAAATTGGTGAAATCTGCATTTTTCATTATTGTTAAATTTTCCAGTACAATGTCATCCATCGAACAGAGCCTGGGCGCTCTTTCCTTGCAATCGCAGGGAGCACAGCAGCACAGCGCTGCCAACTGCAGTACGCCGCCTCACAGTGTCGCCACCAGCGTTGTTAATGTCATCAGCCAGCCAACTGAGAAACCTACCCAGGTACATACCCTCTAAAACACAGAAATAAATAACATCATTCTTTTATATTTTGAACCTTCCGGATTGTAGTTTATCGTTGAATTTATAACAATAATAAAATAATAATGGTTAAATATTTTGACCAATGATTTTGGAATTGACAGGTTTAGTATATTTCAAATTAGTTCTAAGATTTGTGTCAGGATGGCCGGATTATGACATTTTCATTAGTAATATTTTTTGGATAATTTATATGGTGCTATTTTCGTAAAATACTACCTCAAGGGCACTTACAAAAACATGGATTGTGTTAGGAAAATGATAATGATAGATAAAAAAAACGAGTCTAGGGAAGTGGAGTTAGCGTATTATTGCCCCTTCTCGGTCTTCTTGGGCTGGAACATAGCCAAGATGTTGGGTACGACGCCTCCCTTAGCGGTGGTCACGCTAGAGAGCAGCTTATTGAACTGTTCGTCATTGTGGATGGCCAGCTGCAGATGGAAGGGGGGTGATCCTGGTCTACTTGTTGTCTCTGGTGACTCCCAACACCTCGAATTCCATGATGGCGGTAATTTTAGACATTCTATCAGTATGACAGATATGTAAGCAAGTAACAAATCATTTAGATAATGAAATTTTCTAGTGACTTGCATAAACGGTGACAATATGTTATATTTAATGACAACACGTATGGTTGTTTCAGGTGGTGACCCCCGCTATAAGTACAAGACAGCAATATCCATCCACTCCGCTTTCATCCAAGAACGCCGCAACGCCAGCAAAGGTATACAAACGACCTTCAACTTTTGTATATAATTTTTTATTATGACATTCACAAATGAGTAATAGCCGTAGACCTTTTTGATTACATAATTAACATTAGACTCTGTCCTTATTTAGTGCAATGTTAGGTAATGCATCGAATCCTTGAAATACTTAATTTAATAATCTTTCTTCAGTCGTTGAAAGTAGTTAATTTTTAAAGTTTATTTTGCTTTTAATTCCAATTGCCTTTTTTGATCTCTTCACAAAAAAACGATAATAATTCACTGACCAGTCATTGATAATAATTTTATTAACAAAACAAATGTGTGGTTTCATTAACCTTTTGAATAATTACAGTAGTAAAAATTTAATTTCTTCTAACTTAACATGGTTGTTTTGTTTTGCGATTTTCAGATTCATATTTAATGAAAGAGTAAAGACATTTGTGTTTATTTTTATAGTAACACACATATCCTGGTGACAATTTATAATATTATACCTACCTCCAAATATATTATACTTTCAATGTTGTTTTTTTTATGTAATTAAAAATATAAAGCTCCTTAAATCACTGTCATCATCGTTATTTATATTTTTACAAAATAATAATTTTTAATTTTCTTTATTCCCAATTTGGGAAGAAACTGCACAAAGCAAATACAATACTCAAGTAAGATTTGATGCTATTGCATTTTTTAAAGATTCATTTGAGATAATATTACGATAACCCACAAAATTGTATTAAAATCAATCATTTTATGTCAATGAAAGATCAAATACCTGCCAAAATAATAGTTTTTAATAAAAATCTCAACACCATTTGTAATTCTACAAAAGTATGTTTTGCTATGCCATAATATGTTTTTAAAAATTGATATAATATGTTTTAAATCTTGACAGTAATATAGTAAAATTTAAGAGTAAAAATTATTTATCTTATCTTTTTGTACGTATGTAAAAATACAACATATGTTAAAGATATTTGGAGGTAGCCTTAATAATTGCGGGACTGTAGGAAATAAAATGTTTAAATGACAAGTTATTAAAATTGTATCGGTGAATGATAAGGACACCGCGACACACACACACTGAACAACCTCACGCCTACTACTGTACAGATACCCCTTGTATACACAGGCCCGGTTACATGATGCACTACCCTGTGAAGGTGCTTGTATGTTATGAACTCTATTTCAGTCGGTAACGTCGGCATTGGCAGCGATTGACCGCCTCATCAGCTTGGGCGCAACGCCCCCGCCTCCGCCAGTCGTTGTCCAACCCAAGGTAACTTACACACGAGAGGCCATCTCGCTTGCAGCTTGTACCCCGCCGTGTGCCTCTGGCTAGCTATCCACTTTATTCCGTGTTGCTCGTATCGGCGCAGTCGCCATGGCCAAAGAAACCATTTTCAACAACTAAAGCACTCTAATGATCAATCGGCAAACAAAAACACATTATAATATCCGAGTTTCTCGATTTAGCCTACTTACACATTAGAAATTTTGAGTATCCAAATCTTTTTAGTATGCTTATACTAGATCTTTATTACGATATAGATATCTCAGCAAAATACACTTTAATATCCTTATCTACTGACACTTTGTAAATTTTGAGTATCCAAATTGTTATAGTATGCTAATACAAGATTTTTATTACAATATAGTTATTCAACTCAACAAAATACACTAATATCCTTAGTTGTAAACTAAGTCTGAAATTTTAAATATATCCAAATCTTCATAAGATGCTAATATTAGATTTTTATTATAATATTGATATCTCAACATAAGCATACAAGTTTTATTTTAATTTTGATGGAAGTTGCAGTAATATCGGTTCAAAGTTGATTTAAATAAATGTTTGATCTCATGTTTAAATGGTCAAAGATACATATATTGAATTCCCATTAATGAGCTGAATGGTGGGTGATATTATCAATCAAGAGATCACTCAAAGAGATATCTTTCCTCTGTAAGAATTTTCGTGTATCTGTTGAGATATATTAAATATGTTACAAGTCTAAGTAACAAATGAATTGATTGATGACACAATTATTTTAACAAACCATAGTTAATTTTATTAAATATATATATTTTCAATATAAATTACTAAATATGATCAAATTTGATATATCTAACGTAGAATAATCCAACTTTTTAATGTGAGAGAGAAATATCACTATAGGGTAGTAAACATTATTGTGTCATTATTTTGGCCGCCTCCGTAGTGTAATGGTCAGCACGCTCGGCTACCGTTCTGGAGGTCCCGGGTTCGATTCCCAGGGGGGTCAAATAAATATTAGTGATTTTTTCATTGTAATATTTATTCAATATTACCCTGGACTGGTACCTGAAGCGGAGGGCTGATCACCTTTCCTTCATGTGTAAACGATCAAGATAACACTGCATTTATATGACGCAGTGCCCTATGCACCATTGGGGTGCGGATAAGGGTTTTATTAAACATTATTGTAATTGTTAGCTTTTCTAGTTATAAGCCTCATAAATCGAAATTTTATAGTATCGTCATATAATTTATATAGAATTCTCACACTAACAAATTAAATGCTACTAGCCTAAAAATAATAAAGGCCTTGATGAAATTGTTTGCAGTCCATTAGTTGTTTCTTATCATTTACTTGTTTGTTGTTGAATATTGTTTCTTTACCGCCAGTCAGTCAAGCATAGACGCAGACAAACCTGTATAATTTTATGCTTGTTGGTAATGTAATTAAAATTTTGTTACCTTTATTTATACAGTATTTAACTTTTCTTCATTTATATATTTATATAATTAGTTTAAAGTTTCAAAAACACATTTCGGATGGGTGTTTTACGCCTGCGGACCGCTAGTAATGGGATTTGATAATTATGTACATATAGTTAACACCTTAACAATGAGATTGGTAAATAATATTCACATAAAAACATTAAATATGCATTTCCTTCTTTTCTGGCTTGAAATGAGCGCAGATTTTAAAAATTCCCGTCCTTAAACATCAATCAACTGAATGGGTAGAAATACCTTTCCCTTCCGAAGTGTGTTAATTATGGTTTACATATATAATCGTGAAAACTTTTTTTTTAAAGTAATTCTTAAAAGTAATCAAAAGAGACATTTTTATATTTAATTACTTCAAATTTCAAAACAATGTGATGCATGTTTACGAAATTTATTTTGACACATTGTACTGTGGAATCCTCTTATTGCTTATTGTTATCACTTTGGTCCCAATTTCTTTTGATAATAATCACTGGTTGATGTCATTGAGAATATAAATCAAATAAATATCAAATATAAATCAAATACATGTACATTATTATCATTTACGTATAATTTATTCATCATGTTATATTACATAAAGTAAATGGCAAATCAATAAATAAATTATCTTATCTTTTATTGTAACTTTTATATTGCAGTCTATTATCTCGCTCAATTGATATTTTCGTTAATTATCTCTACTTTATACATTTGTTTAAAAATTTCATTAGTTATTTTTTGTCATGACTCATGTCCAGACCATTTCATTAGCTATGTTGGCAACATTTTTGTATATATGAATGTAAATATATCAAATTCTCATGTGAATACATTTTCTGGTTTGTGGATACATTCAAGGTGCTTACTAAATTGGTTTAAATGTATTATATTTAAGTGGTATGTATGTATTTTCCGCTGATTGCTTCTGCTTTTTATATCCATACGGTTTGAGCTTACTATATTATTCATTTATACGTGGTATGCATGCTGTATTCATCACATGTTGCACACAATGGAATGAATATTCAAAAATCATGTCATCAATCATCATTCTTTAAGGATTATGTACATATAGGATGTTTTGATAATACAGTACAAGTCTATTAATTTTGAACTTTTTAATGAAATTCAAGTTACTAATTCTACAATAGTTTTGAATTTTCAAAAAAGGCTACGTGCCATTTCAAGCCTTTTTTTTTTCCTTTTTCTAAAGTATATTTTGCTGACGTTTTTATCAAAAAAAAAATTAAAATCCAACTCATCAAAATATTAATAACAGTACACAAAAAAGGTTTAATGATTTTATCAAAATCACTTTTTTTTTTACATTGTTTCCTATTTCATATATCATTTATCAACAGTAAACATGTGGAGTTTTTCGAAAGATGTACTTAAAACATTGATGTCTGTATGTTAAGTATATCCATAGCACAAATGAATAATAGGTAATCTCTCCCTCACTCATTCAAATGTCACATGGCAAGAGTGGAGAAAGACCTTATTTATTTGATGTAAAAATGTATTTTCATTGTAAAGCTTCTGTTTCTGCCTTTATTTTAGTCCCAATAATTGCATGTGCTTTTATATATTTAATTTTTTATTGTTGTTATTTAATTAATAAATGTTATCATGTTAATGTTATTGTTATAACTAAGTAAGAGATTAAATTTCAACATATGTATTAGTACACTGGTTTTGCTCCACAATTCAAAGTAATATTTTTCTTAAAATACTGTGTATGATCTCTGTCAGCAGTTGCTGATAACCAAAAAAAATCCTACTTACGTGGTATTTTGACAAAAGTATTATTACATCGTATTTTGCCAACATTACCAGGGCATCGGTATTTCTGTCGATAGTCAATCGAAGGCAGAAAATGCAAAGGCAAATAGCTTGTGTTAGCAGTAGCCAAATATCTATGCACAAGATGATTTTACACTCACAAAGTAATACCATTTTAATTATGAGAAAGTAATACAGTGAAACCCCTGTTTTACATTTTTAAGGGCCTGAAAAAAAAACTTGGATGAAGGAAAAATGTAAATGTGGGGATATACATTTTATTTATTTTTTCGGAAAATCAATACCTAGGAGGTATTGAATTTTTTTTTTTTTTAAATATTATTATCATGAGATTTTTTTCATACTAAATGGAGGGAATGTATAAATAAATATATTTTTTTATTTCAATTGTTATGACCAATAAAATGAACGAAAAACGTAAGCAATGATCGTGAATAAGGGTCACAAATCGAGCCAAAAATTGAATGACAGGATATTTTGAGCGTAAACAAAAAGGGTAAATGCATGTAATAATAAATGTACGAAAATATATATTGGGACTGAAATTATTGCACGTAATTTGCGAGAAAATGTTAAATTCGGGGATGTAAAATTCGGGTTTCACTGTATTTCAATACAGTTTTTTTTTGTAAATTCAGCTGGAATCACGCGGAACAGAATTTTCACATGCATTGTCACAGAATCGTAGCCCGATAGTAATGTTCGGACTTATCATTATTTTCATTTCTAAATGCATGTCTGTTTCAGGAGCCAGACATGGACCCCCGTCTGGTAGCGGAGCTCCAGTCCGTGCGGGAACTCCTCAGCCGCCAGGAGGAGGAGCTCCGGCAGTCGGAGGAGAGGGCGTCCTCCCTGCAGAAGCAGCTCAACGACGCAGTCGCCAGAGAGCAGTCCCTCATCGATAGGGTCAATGAGAAGAACAGAGATCACAGACAAATGGAGTGAGTTTTAATTGGAATATACAAACTCCATTTGTTCTTCTTGATGCTGGTCTTACCCTGATGGTCACTGCATTAGTTTGTTCCTATGTTATCCTTGAAGTCTTAATCCTGGAAATGATCCCTATAAAGGAGGCCGAACCATTACTAAGAAAATATTTGCCATTTATTATTGATTCTATCAGACACTGGACTATTCACCCTACGGATGATACATCAATATTATAGGTTAATATATATTAAATATTAATATTAAATACTGATTTTTATAGTCTACTAAATTGTATTTTATTATTAAAAACACATAAAAATTAAATTAATGACAATTGATTCGCTTCCTTATGGCATTTTCAAATTAATCATTGTCACGAATTTTATTATTATGTGTTTTTTAATAATAAAATACAATTTAGTACACTCTAAAACTTGGTGTATGATTTAAATATTTAATATATAAATTAAAATAGAGTTCTATAAATTAAACGTCAAATCTATAAATAATATTATAGGTGTCTCAACTTGAGATGATGAAACATCTATCATGTACATGAGAGAAGATCGAAGTCTCAGCATCCCACGAATTTGGATGGCTTAAGTGATCACGTTTTACACTTGTGTAGCATTCACTATTGTGCCCATTATTGAACATATATGATGAGACAACCATTTAAATATAAAAATAAAATTGTTACTGGTGTGGAAATCACTAAAAAATATTTCATTGATACATAACATAACAGAAATATGCGATATCGAAGATGTCGTTAGGGGAAGGCAACAAAGAAAACAATGGTATGCGCGTGCATATGAGGAGAGTGGAATTATCTAGACTCGGGGGGGAAATGTGTGGACATGGCGTTGCACGTCCAACCCCAATGTAGACGACTCCCGGGCATGCCACCAAAGAGATGGATTGACAGCTGGGAATCGACATCGCAGGAGGCTAATCCCTCAAAAACAGGCCACATGGCCAAGAAAAAGAAGAATACAAATAATGTAAAGGTGAAGACTGACCGGAGCATTTCGTTGTAACAAAGCGTCGTAACATCACTCGCGGCGAGCATCTCCGAGCATCCGAAACTATGGATGGAGCGCTCGGCTCGGTGTACTGACTGCCTGAATGCACGAAATGCTCCGGTCAGTCTCCACCTTAACAACAAAACGTAGTAAGCTCATAGTTATTTAGTTGATTAATTTTTATTTCTTTTCTTCTAGTATGGTAATGGAAGAGTATGAGCGTACCATGTCGCAATTTATCGGAGAGAGGGAGTCGGAGAAGAGACAGTGGGTGGAAGAGAAGGCGGCTCTCATCAGAGAGAGGGACGAGGCTAATTCTCATCTCGCCAATATGGAATACTCCTTCAATGACATTCATGCGTAAGTATTGTAAAATTACGTTAAGCTCTCTCTTTATTAATGATTTGTTACATTTTAAATTCATTTATGAACAAAAAACTGCAAATCTCTGAATTCTATTTCTCCAGTATTAAATTCTATGATAAATTGTTCTCAACTGCTGCAACTTATAAACATTCGAGTAACTTATAGAACAACTCACTGTTTTATTGTTGTCAAACTAAAACAAACTATGGCTTGCAGATGCAAAGATGGGTAGATACCCATGTGTGGAATTCAATTTCTTGCAAACAGTACTAAAAATCATATGGATATATTCAACACTAACTTCACTCATTTCAAACAGCAATGCCTAATGTATCTAAATTTAAACGACATGTGAATATAATATTCTTACGATAGCTTTGTGTGAAATTTTTTCAACACATTTTTTGTATTAATTTTATTATGCTATGCTTACTATTTTTACCCTTCTATGGATCCATTTTAAATTATTTCCTTATATTGTGCATGTAAAAGCCTTTCTGGCGTATGTACCGATAAATATATAATAAGAATTTTCTCCAGTATGCACAAATTTCCCGATCTGAGTCGATTGTCTATAAACTCTTAATGTATTTTGCAGTAAATATGAGCGTTGTAAAACCATGGTCCAGGGATACAAGACCAATGAAGAGGTCCTTAAAGAAACTGTCCGTTTGAGTGAAGAAGCGTCCAAAAAGCAATTGGAAAGATACGAACAGTTCCGTCAGCACGCCATGAGTCAACTTGAAATGTAAGTGAAGGGTTTTTCTTTTCTTTCTAACTGCGCCCAATGGTGCAAATGGTGCTTTATATATTGTATTGACGCAACGTTCCCTCCACTAAGCAATGGTACAGTACTAATTGGAAACAGAATGTGCGAAAGAAGATATGCAGTTGACAAAAAATTATGAGGCAGTAGGGCATAAAGATCTATTAGATTTGGTGGTGTCTTATTTAGAAAATATGACAGGATGAATAAGACAAAAAAATGAACTATGTGATAAATCTTAATTGATATAAGATATTGAATCCATTGTGTCTATTGTGTTGTTTTTAAGGATTGACCTTATTAATTTATTATATTCTATACACATTTACTATAATTTTTCAGATATATAAACTGAATATGCTACAAATCCTTGAACATAATAGGCAGGGAGAATTTTTATTAGCATCTAATAATATATATATTTTTAAAATTATAATAATAATAAATGGTACAGTACAAATGATCATACATTTAGTTTTACTCGGCAAAACAGCAAAAAAATTATAATAATATTAAATGGTACGGTACAAATGATCATACATTTGGTTTTACTCGGTAAAGCACATGAACTGTTTAGAGTCTGCTGCATCTTCATCTCTTTAAGACTAATTTTAATCATTCTTTCTGTTTTGAAAAATGGGGACATTATTCTGTTTCAGAGCCAACCAGGAGATTGACTCGGTGAAGAGATCGAGCCAGTCGGAAATCATCAAGCTGCAAGCTATGCTTAAGAAAGCCGACATCCAAGTGGCGTCGCTTCAGGAATCCTACTCGCAGAAGGTCAAGGACATCGAGGACTTGACGGCTATTTGCGACGACTTGATCCAAAAGGTCGGCTAAACATCTTCGCGATGGTGTTTTGCTTAAGTAAAACCCGACCATTTTGAAGATAGTGCGAATCCCATGTGACAAAAGACAATCGTTATCAAAAATATATATATTCTGTCGCAGAATCAATTTATTATTGATAATATTTATTGGAAATATTTTTGCTAGGATTACGTGGTTCTAATACATCCCGATCAAGTGTATTTGATATATAAACTCAGTGAGATTTTGAAACACTATCCTGACAAATTGCCACCGTATGGATGTTATATATTTTTATGTAAATTATATTATTGTTTTCTTAAACCACTCAAAGTGGTCGACTGCTATATGGCTGATCACACTTCTGAACCGAAGGACGAATGATATAGCTGATAAATATTATTTCTGCTAATCTTTAGTTTTTTTCTTGAATCTTTCTTAGGTATTACGATGAGAATAATTAGCTAATTTTAGTATTAAAATCTGAGATTTGTGTATGTGTTATAAATGTCGATTCACAATAACACGAAGATTATATCATAATGTTTTATCTTATATTTATTTACTTAAAATTTCTCAATATTACCGCTATTTATTTTCCCATCTTGGTGTCATTATATACAATATATTAGTTGTTACATAATGTTACTGATATTAACGATTTGTGTTACTAAATTACTTATGATTTGATGCTGTTTATGTTGGGTTCGTGTGACTCTCATGTAAATAGTTGATTGCCGGTCCATTTTGTATTTAGGATTATTTTTTTACCAGATCGAGACGAGGTTGCTAAGAGGGAAAATTTAAACCCGTAAATTGCGAGTTGAGTTTAAGGCAAGTGTAAGAGATAAGAAAATGCGTGTTATTATATTTTTCATACTCCTTTTTATCGTCAAAAATGTAAATTGCTTAGTGCCTGTACATTCCATATTACTGGAAGCGACCGAGCGGACTCGGTGCTGCCAGTTTTGGTATCATCTTCACCGCTTTATGCGTCTCGAGACAGAATCATCGCTTGTATCACGAGTTCATTCGACATCTAGTCTAGTACTTGTACGTGTTGGATAACAGCGGTAAACCTGTTTCTCAGTGTTGCTCAATCCGTGCAATACCATAACCCAAATATTTAATGAAACTTAACAATTGTATAGAGTTTTTTTAACTCCAGCATGGCTGCATAACTAACACACAAATATAATAATTTAGTTGGCCTATTTTTATATTCTTATGTTGCCATATAATATGGTAAGAAAAATTGTGTAGTTACACCTGTCAAAAATAAATACATCATTTTTTTAACTACCTCTTTTATTTTTCTACCCTTCCTGATGTAACCCCGAGTGATGTTTGCCATTAAGAACTTAATCATCAAGGTAATAGTGCCCCATGCACCATTAGGTGTGAATGAGGATCAGAAAAGTAACAATAAAATATTGTTCTTGTAAAAAACAGATTCAATGGTTTTTGCATGTTTATGTGATATGATTTTTCCACTAAGAAATAATTAATACAGTGGAACCCCAGAAATCCGAACTAATAGTGCCTGTTTGGATTTGGAAAAGTTCAGATTAGCCCAGAAATTTGTAATACAGTACATAATACTTTACAGTATGTATAATGAAGTACTATACGATGTTCTTTCTTTTAAGGTATATGCACATTATTTTCTACTTTTTACTTTTCAATCTAATATTACAGTATGTGAGTAGCAATACAGGTACACTACTCGGCTGTCCAAACTTAAACACAGAAAGGGCGTTTGTCCAATACACATGATTTCACCGTCCGGCAGTCCGGTTTTGAAAAATGAAAACGACTATGACAGTTTAGCGTGATCGAATTTACGCGCAATGTGTTCACGCACCGATTAAGAGCACCAATCCGAAAAAATATGGACAAAAGCACATGGCAATCCAAGCCAATCGTCCTTTTATAACGCTTACTGACGTGCCGGACGGTAATATTCCATGTAATTCCGTGTAGTGGACAATCGCCTTAAGGGACATTTTTTTGATAACGTTTTTGGACCTAGTAGAATCTACTTAGTCTAAAAACACAAAAATCGTCTTTAAAAAAAAGTCCCTTACTGTGTTTTGAGTTTGGACAGCCGTAACTGTGTATGTATTTTATTAACTTTTCGATAGTTTATATATAAATAATAATTTTATGTAATGAAAAATGTTCTTCAGTCTTTGTGAGTTTTTAAATGTTTTCCTATAAACGATTTTCTTTTTTGAAAAGTCTTTTTTGAATTTCCCGGATTCCACTGTAATATATCGCTCACTCCTTTCAAGAACGTCATAAATCAAAAATCGTCAATTTTCAGTTGTGCATGTTTTCAGAATGCCCAGAAAATGTACTATATCCCAGCAAAAGAGGCATATTTTTAACTTAATATTTACCCGCTACAGGGCAGAAAATGTTGTTTTTGCATTTTGAAGAAAATGTAATGTTTAATTATTTTTATAAATAAATTAAATATTTTTCAAATGTAGAAAAAACATTCAGGTTTTACCTAAAAAGATTTGTTGCACAGTAAAAAGTTCAATAAGTGGCTTGATATTTATTTTTAATACATTGTGTTATATTTTTAAACTTTAAAATTGTTCTCCTGAGAAATCAAGTATTTTGATTTATGACGTTCTTGAAAGGAGTGAGCGATATGTATTCCAACTTGACTAAGCGAAGGGTGCAATACATATTGATTGATTTGGCATTAATTTAGTGGAATAACATGATTTATATATTAAAAAGAAAAATTTAAACACATTTGAGTTTATTAATGTAAACACGACCACTTTTGAGAACTAAAGATCTCATCAACAGGTGAAAATACAGTTTGTATTATACATTATTCTTTAATATGATTCAATACTTAGTATATATAATTGAATCAATTAAATGGCAAGAAGGATGGACACACTGTTCATAAAAGAAATTGAACTCTGCAATATATCGTAGTTAATTTTTTTTTACTGCTGCCGTGGCATTATGGTTATCGTGTTTAGCTACCATGCTGGAAGTCCTGGGTTCGATTCCCAGGGGGGGGGGGGTGAAATAAATATGAGTGATTGTACACTAATATTGATTTAATATGACCCTGGACTGGTCCCTGAAGCACAAGAGTGATCACCTTGCCTTCATGTAAGTAATGATCAAGATAACACTATGTCAATGTGATGCAGTGCCTATGCACCATTGAGTGCGGGTAAGGGTTAGAAGATTTTTTTTTAATAAACCTAGTTTTATAAATACTGTCCGTGATTGTTCTACGATGCCCATATTAAATGATATTAAAGACATCTTAATTCTACCAAATTAATTTAATATGGTTTATATGGTTTTTATTATGGTTGGGCTTAATTCTACTTATTTGACTTACAAAAAGTTATTTCCATAGTTTACCATATCTGAGAGTCATCTTTAATATATTGCTTGACATTTTTAAGGGATAAAACCGGTTCCAAAAGTCTTTACTGCTGTTATGTACCCTAGTTTTTGTTTTGGCTCAATACCTTTAGTGAGAAATTTTGTAACTTCAAATTCAACTTTAAGAATCATCATACACACTTTCATTCAGTACAATTTAAATGATACCCAACACAAGTTCCATGAAGAAATAAATGCAATAGTTTAATGTAAACGGAGCATTTTCTCTTCAGTAATTTGTAATTACTAAATTTTGTCATTTTTAATTTAAATTTTACTTAGTGAATACCACTTTTTCTTAAAATTCATTGTAACATGTGTTTGATGCATTCTGCATCATTTTCACAACGGATTTTAAGAAATATTGATATTTACTATGTAAAATTTAAATTAAAAATAAATATATTTTACCACAAAGTGACTGCCGAATCAATTAATTAAATTAATTTTTGTCAGTTGGCGTCATTCCATTTCGTTTTACAAATTCATTACTGCCATCTCTGGGCCAGATATAAGAGGTTGATCTATAAAATAGTTCTGCTAATGAATAATAGATATCACTCTAATTTTGATAAAACATTTTAATTTAGCGATTCTTTCAACCCTTTCAATGCCGGAAGGTACTAATATGGCCGTATCCAGCAGGCCGTGATTTTTTTCAGCAAAAATGTCAAAGCTTTTAGAAAGATGACTGTAACTTTGATAATATCGGTAAATTGTAATATTTTAGTTTTTCTTGATCTCCTAATAGAGATGTCTCTATATATTCTAATAAAAAAATTGCAATTAGATTTGATGTTGGCTTGCGACAAGCTCAAACGAGAGCGTACATGTTTTCTTCTTCTATCTATGTGAAAAGAGTTGTATTTTATTTGTCTATACATCTTTGTTTGCAACTTGTCATTGTCACGTTGTCGTGTTAAGGTGTTATTTTTTTTACCGTTCTGCCATAAGCATTTTTTGAAGGATGTAATTATTTTGGTTTGTTTTGACGCTTATTTTATGTTTATTATGTTTTATTAAGACAATTTGAAATACCATTTTCATCATATTATTTATAGAAAATATTGGGTATACTGCCTCCTTATTGAAGTGTTTGGACACCATTCAGATAGATGGCAGTTTTTTTGCAAAAATTTCTCGTATTGTCAAATTTTAATGGGTACAATAAATTTGTATCGATTTTTAAACAGTTAAATGATTTGTACAATAATTGCCTTATTTTTTCTGGCGTCTAGCAGTACTGCATTATTTTTTGTTTTAACTACATGAAAATAACTAGATCACGTATATCAATGCCACACTTAGGGTACATAACCATTTCAAATTACGTTTATTAAAATATATAATTTTGTCTTATTGACCTAATCTGTAATTGAACCCGAAACCTCATCGTCTAGTCGTAACCAAATGTGTTTACGACTAGACGATGGCGAAGAATTTTTGATATATGTATACCATGTAAAAGCTAGTGCTTTGGTGAATAAATTTACATTGAAATCTAAAAGATGGAAAAACGTACACACCTGGGAATTTAAATCCAGTATTAAACCTTTATTTTAAAAATCAATCTTTAAGGAGATATTCGCTAACACAGAATTCATTCCACCAGAGACCACCGGAGGGCTACATGTCTGTTCACGCCCGATTTAAAAAAAAGTGTATTGGATATTTTTTAGAATATATCGCAGTCGTACAGGAGCAAGTGACCAACTAACAAAACGTAAAATATTCAGGAGGGTTATTCAAGTCACTTTAGCTTGGCAAGAGAATAAACATCAATGCAGTTAGTCATTTTCAACAAGTCAATATATTATACTTCCAAGTTTAGTATCGTTTTGGGATTTTTTTCAGAGTAATATTAAGCTAGTAAGATATCAAATAGTCAATAATCACGTTTTTGTAAAAAATGCACTTTCTCCTGTATGACTACGATATATAGAAAATTATTTTTATACATTTTAACTCCTTACCTTTCAACACCTGTTTTCTTCTCAAAACCATATAATTGTTTCGAAGAAAAACTTATTTTTTCAATGCAAAAACGGTGTTTTAAGAAAAAAATTCATTACGTAAAATGATACTTGGATTTAGAGAAAATTAAGTTGCGACTTAACGAATGCTGGGCCTTAATCAGATGGAATAACTTTAATATTTATATCTTGCATAAACCAAATTAAAATATTTTTCCAAAGAGTTTCCTCTGTAGGAGAGCATATCGCTCACTCCTTTCAAGAACGTCATAAATAAAAAAAACTTAATTTTTCAGGAGAACGTTTTTAAATTTTAAAAATATAATACAATATATTAAAAATAAATATCAAGCCATTTATTGAACTTTTTACTATACAACAGATATTTTAAGGTAAAACCTGAAGGTTTTTTCTCCATTTGAAAAATATTTAGTGTATTTAAAAAAATAATTAAACAATACCTTTTCTTAAAAATGCAAAAACCATACTTTTTACACTGTGGCGGGTAAATATTAAGTTAAAAATATGCCGTTTTTGCTGGGATATAGTACATTTTCTGGGCATTCCGAAAACATGCACAACTGAAAATTGACGATTTTTGTTTTATGACGTTCTTGAAAGGAGTGAGCGATATAGTTGGCGTTTAGAGAGGGAGTTAGCTAGACAAACTGTGATACAAACTTTACAAAGTTGCATATTAATAACATAATGGCATACGACAGCATGCAAAGCACTAGCGTGTATGGAATTTCGTGTTCAATTTCAGACTGGACCGATATAATAATCATTGTTTATGAACATAAGATAAAATTTAATTTACTAATGTATGTATGTTGGCAAAAGAAGGATGAAAGTAGACTGAATGCAGTCAAAATGCATTCTCTCAGACGAATGTGCGTCAAAACGTTGAATGATGGATGTTCGAAAAGTGATATAGGGAAACAATGCGAGGCTGAGATAAGCATTATCGATAAAATTAAGAAAGGGTTTGAGATGGTTTGGGCATGTGAATCGAATGAGTGAAGAAAGGATTGTATAACAAAATTTTGAGACGAATATGGTTGGTTATGATAAAAGCCGAGGTAGACCGAGAAAAACTTGGCATGATCCAGTATTTCAAATACTTGAAAGAGGTCTAGTCAAGAATCGGAATAATTGGAAATGTATGAGAAAATGAATGAATGTGGAAGAGGTGAAGATTGTGTGCCCCAGGTGATAGATTGGTGTGGTGCTCTATTCTCTCTGCCTACCCCTGCGGAGAAGCGGTGTGATGGTTAGTATGATAAAATTTGAACCCCTATTTATTTATGAACATTTTTTTACTTTTCACTTAATGTTATTTAGCACATGTAAAAAATAAGACCAAAAAAATCAAGATGCATTTTTTTATGGCAAAGAATATGTTTTATTGATTTTATGTGCATTTTTATCATACAACAATGTCACGTGTCCATGCTTAAAAATAAAGCAGAAACCAGTTTTTTTTTTAAAGTTATGTGATGATATGTTCAATTTGTAATTCAGATAGCTTCGTAGAACGAACCACGTACGAATATCGAAATTCTACCCTCGTGTTCATGAACCGGTGTTTATTATATTTGCTTGATTTTCTCAAATACAGAAGACTAAACAAAAACATCTTTGTCACGTAAATGACCCTGATTTGAGTTCTATTATTTATTGATCTTAAGGCCTAGATCTCGGGCGTTCAATTACAACGCGTTCGGTTGTGCTAAGGACTTGACGTGTGTTCACGCTTAATTTTCTTTTTAGAATATATACATATAATAATTAAACTTTTTTTAGAAAAGAGATTGAAAAATATTATTTGTATTTATTTTTAACTCCTTACTTTTCAATAACTCTTTTTTTCTCTCAACCATGTATTTATTTGAAAGAAAAACTCATTTTTTCAACACAAAAACAGTGTTTGAAAAAAAAATCTATAACGTCAAATCGCTCACTCCTTTCAAGAACGTCATAAATCAAAAATCGTAAATTTTCAGTTGTGCATGTTTTCGGAATGCCCAGAAAATGTACTATATCCCAGCAAAAGAGGCATATTTTTAACTTAATATTTACCCGCTACAGGGCAGAAAGTGTTGTTTTTGCATTTTGAAGAAAAGGTATTGTTGAATTATTTTTATAAATATACTAAATATTTTTCAAATGGAGAAAAGACCTTCAGGTTTTACCTAAAAAGATCTGTTGCACAGTAAAAAGTTCAATAAGTTGCTTGATATTTATTTTTCATACATTGTATTATATTTTTAAACTTTAAAAACGTTCTCCTGAAAAATCAAGTTTTTTGATTTATGACGTTCTTGAAAGGAGTGAACGAAATGTCACCTGGGTTTAGAGAAAATTAAGTTGCTATTTAACGTATATTGGGCTTATTTTAACTCTTTTTACTTACTAAATGGACACAAATACCTTATTGTGCTTGGGTTCATCCGTAGACACAATTCTAACAATCCGAATTAATAAATTATCATTAATGTATTATTTTAGCGGTACGGTGGTTGTAAGCAAGGAATTTATGGAAATTTGAGGGAGAAGTGTCATCGTAAATTAGTATTTCGGGTCTGCGGTGAACCCAATAGGTTTGCCGTCAATTGCTTTTTACGGGACTCCGGAATAGTTGTGCAATCAACTATTATTTATTATTCCATGATATATTATCGAAAATCTCATTGCGGCCTCTGAATATCATATGCATACATTTTTGTCCACAAAACCATAATACATATAAGGTATGTTATAGTACAGTAAACACCCCTATAACGCAGAGATAGGTTCTGCGTTATCGGAGAGACCGTGTAGGAAACGCTAGGTGCAAATGTTTTTTAATTGAATTTTTACTTTTTAACCACCTACATAACCACAACCATGGTAGACGACTCCCGGGCAGACCACCAAAGAGATGGGTCGATAGCTGGGAAGCGACGTCGCACGAGGCTAATCCCTCTTAAAAACAGGCCACAAGGCCTATAATAATAATAATAAGAAGAAGAAGAACCACCCACATTTGGAACACCGCTATAGAAAAAACTGCTGCAAACGTTATAGGGGAAAACCTTATATGAGTGTATGTTATAGGAGTGTTTACTGTATTTATAATACGCTTAATTCTCGATTACGTTGGAGAGACACCCCTATTTAGCTGTTTTGTTTACCGATGAATTATATGAGTTTGAAGACCTTCGAAATAAACAATGGCACGCCAATAATTTTACTTTTAAAAATTATTGAATCATTTGTATGTTGAAAAATATCTTCTTCTAACCTTTATCCATACCCTATGGTGCATAGGGCACTGCATCGTATTGACGCAGTGTTATCTTAATCGTTAACATAGATAAGTAACGGTGATCAGCCCTCTGCTTCATGTACCAGCCCAGGGTAATATTGAATAAATAATAGAGTAAAAAAATTACTTATATTTATTAGACCCCCCCCTAGGAATCGAACCCGGAACTTCCAGTACGGTAGCCGAGCGTGCTGACCATTACACCACGGAGGCGGATGAAAAAAATATGGTACAGGTAAAATATATGTGAAAAAGTATTTTCAACGTAGTTACGTTGTGATATCTCTTAAAATACGAGTGACGAAATTTCATTTCATTTTATATGATATTATAACATACAAAATTTTGTTTGAATTTCGATACATAATTGTATTGAATTGTTCAGTTCAAATCGATTTATTTGCAATTAGTTTCCGCGAGCGCATACAATGCGATGAATGCACAGTTTTATTTGCAGTATTATTACGAAATTATTAACAAAATATATCAGATTACTTTCTATTGACTCTGAACATTGCGCCGGGAATAATTAATACACGATTATCGGATTAGGCCATAAATATTCCTATGTATTCATCGTTAACTCTCCGAATGATAAATTAGTTTGTAAGTGGACATTTTCCAATGGAATACATTATGTTCCTGCCCCGCGAATTGCCGAATAATTAATAAAGATTAGAGTCGCCGAAATACACTAATGTGATTATTTATTGTGGCGATTTTACGTGTATTTTATGCGTACAGGTTAACCAAAACATTGGCCATATCGGTCGTCAAGCATTGGACTACGAACAAAAAAGGTCCTGCGAATACATCGTTTGTCGTTCGCAGATCAAAGCGGTACTTTTGCATCTTCTTATACAAAATATATTATATAAAAGTATTTATTTTATCGAATGTATGTATTATAATATTGTCTTATATTTATATGTAAGATATAAGTGGATATAATGTAGTGTATTTGGCTATCATGCTGGAAGTCCTGGGAGGTCGATTCCCAGGGAGACAAAATAAATATACGAATGAGTGCTTTTTCACTATAATATTTATGTAATATTACCCTGGCAACCCTGGACTTGTACCTGAAGACCGATCACCTTGCTTCTATATAATGAACGGTGAAATTAACATTGCATGTGATGCAATATATATAAATATTTATATATTTATATATTTATGTATTTATATATATATATATATATATATATATATATATATATATATATATATATATATATATATATATATATATATATATATATATATATATATATATATATATATACATATATTTATATGTAAAGGAAGGTTAAAGATCTTTTCGTAAACAAAATATCATATTATATTTAAAAACTACATAAAAAACGAAATCTAAATCCCGGATTCGTTAAAAAACTACAAAAAAAACTGCTGCAGACAGCTTAGTAAAAGCATAATTTCAGGTCCACACTGTTTTTGAATCAGATCTCCAAAAGGTCTATTATTCCGCGAATGCACTTTCGGCCTTTTAAAATAAATCCCTCTTCATGAATTTTCAGAATCCGCCATTCTGTAAATTAGAACGCGTAAATTTTTACAACTGGGTTTCAATTCATTCAGAATGGGTTTCAGGGTTTAGTTACCCAATTCAATTAAAACTTTTTGCAATGAAATCTAAAGCAATTCACAGGGTATTCAATACCTGCGACTTTAATGAAGAGATGTATTTCATTTTGTCGATATTTTTCACAATCTAAAACCTAATATAAATAATTTTAATGCTTTAAAATCGATATAATAACTTTATAATCATAAACGAGTAGTACAGCCATTCAAAAAATATAAAATCGTTGGTAATGATGAAAGAAAACTGCTTTTATTTTATTCAAATCCTCTCACATCCTATTAATATGAGTATTAGTAGAGTAGAATATGAAAAACCTGAAAAACTGAAAACTTTTGAGGTTGTAAATGTTCCATAAAATTGGTAAGTCCGAATTCTCTCTCTCCGTCGACTACTAGAATTTTTAACATATTATTTTGTTCTAAAAAAAATTTATATACTATTTTATAAAAGCTACAATTTAAAACATATTCTCGCTTATAGGATTTAATAAAAAATCCTCATCTACTCATCTGAAATTGAGTTCTGTACTGAAGATTTTATTTATGAGGATTTGTTTGTTTACTATTTATTTAATAAAGTTTAAAAAACTACTCTAATTTAATAAATTAACTAAAAATTTCTACTTTTAACATATCTTTACTATGTATTTTCGCTGTGCCTTTCCAAAAAAAGACAAAGCTATTGTGGTTGGAGAGGGACTTACACTCAATGTTTATTAATGATAAACAGTTTTTTCTTATATTTTTTTTTCAAATAACGTGTATAAAAGGCATTTAATTTATTTTTAAGAATTTTAAAATCTTATTTTTTAATATCTGTAGAGAGGTTATTGAAATATTTGGTTCCCAAATACGAGTATTTGATGTTAAATGGCTTCACTTTTTCTTGGGACAAATTAGATGCTGCTTGTTTTGTGTGACCCAGGACGTCCCATTCACACAGGATGTGTATGGGCGTCTCGTCACCCTCAATGCGGACCTTGTGTCAACATAGGGTTTCCTGAAAGGTGTTTATTAAACCTGCCATGTCCAATGAGGGTTCTAATCAAAACCCTCATGGGGTTGCGATTGAATTTCATCATGTTGGAAATAAAAAAATCTGTAAACGACATACTTATTATTATGCTTTTGATTTTAAAACGGTTACGTTCCCCTGTAATGGATTACAGCCCTCAGTATTTGGGTCATTTATCCTTACAGCGTTAATATGCTAATGTTTCAAAATATCTGTGGTTTGAATTTGAAAGTATATATTTCTGGAATTATTATTTGTTAACCAAATAAAGAATTACGTATCCCCTTAGAATATAATCCTTTGATATAAAATATAAGAGTACACTAGTAGGGAAGGAAAAATATTTTTGAAACAGAGTATTTATTTACTGATATTGGAATCCGCCTCAGTAGTGTAATGGTCAGCACGGTCAGCTACCGTACTGGAGGTCCCGGGTTCGATTCCCAGGGGGGTCAAATAAATATAAGTGATTTTTTCACTCCAACATTTATTTAATGTTACCCTGGACTGGTACCTGAAGCGGAGGGCTGATCACCTTTCCTTCATGTGTTAACGATCAAGATAACACTGCGTTTATATTTATATGATGCAGTGCCTTATGCACCATTCGGGTGCGAATAAGAGTTCAAAGAAAAAAAAGATGTTAGAATACGAAAATACTCGATGCAACATGTATATATAACTATAAAATAAGTTAGATTTTTTCCACACTGGACAATTTTACGTCTTTGATATTTTGATATTTATATCTTTGAAATCTATATAATATAAATTATATCTTTGAGATATTTTTTTTAAGGATGGAAAGCTTGATAAAGATATTGAAAGGAGAGTGAATTATGGGAACAGAGTGAATGGTGTATTGAGATTAGTTATGACAAATAAAAGTCTAACAGCGAATGGCTAAACCAGCAGTACATAATGGGGTTCTGGTACTAACTATAATGTACGGAAGTGAAGCATACATTATAGCTCATGACCTCTTAAGGCGGGTTTAAGTGATAACTTTATATAAGTACGTGTAACATTCACTATTCTGCCCATGATAATAACAATACTCATTTTTTTTACAATTTATCGTACGATGGAACGTGTCAATTATATGATTTTTATTTTTATTTATTTATTCAAACATACACAACATACATGAGTCACATATATAATATTCCCGATGAGTAATTTTCCTTACTAATCAGTAAGGAAAATTACTCATACTCATACTCGGGACATAGGATTAAGGTTAATAAGACTGAAAAACAGAAAAGAAAGTAACAAATACGAAAAAATAGGGTAAAATGTAAAATACAAGGCAATAAAATGTACAGTAAATAGGCATGATATATGATATACGATATATGAGTTCTAAAATAACCCTTAGACACAGAAAAGCAGAGGAAGACCGAGAAAAACTTGAAAGTGGTCAGGTTAGGAGTCGAAACAATCGGCGGGTATGTATGAGGAGATGCATGAACTTGGAAGAGGCGAATAATGTTTGCAAGGACAGAGTGGTGTGGCGTTCTATTATCTCTGCCTACCCCTGCGGGAGAAGCTGCGTGATGGTTAGTTAGTTAATTGGTTAGTTATATATAATCCCTAAGTGGAGAAGTCCTAATTGGTGTACAAGGATTTGGACACACTTAAAATGTTGAGAATAATATTAATCCATCTCCCTTGAAAGGAATAAAAATACATTGATTCCAATTTCCTCAAATAAAAGAACCAATCAGCCAGGCTGTATTCACGCAATTACCATTCACCATTAATTTGTTTACGCATGAAACTTTTAAATGGTAACAATTCCAGAAATTTCCCTTGTAGTCTTAGCTCCTTAGTAGCGGATATCCTTTCTCGCCATCCGCTTCCTCCCTTTGAGGGCTCGTTAAGCTCCAATCGGGAATACTTTGGACGGAATTAGAAGCCTCGGGTTATATTATTGCCTTGTTCAACGGCCAATTAGTGACCGATGAGTTTTCAATTTGCTCGCCGTATTATCGTAAAAGCTACTTCTCACTTGGGGCTATATTTCGGGAGATTCGATTCAAATCCAATTTCTTTGTATACTGTTTCATTACGCACTCTCTCAGGATTGAATATTTACTTAAATATCATTCAATATTCATGTATCGACCCTACTAAAACCTTTATCTCACCTAGAGTGTACTTACATACATGGTGGTGGTTTGACCGTGTTACAATCATCATTCTATATACAATTCTGAAATACAAAACAGCTTAAGAAGATTTATATTGTAATGTATAGGTTGACTATTTTTAACTATTTTTTACCCTTACCCGTACCCAATGGTGCATAGGGCACTGCATAGGAATGCAATGTTTTATTGCCCATTAATAATAATAAATGAGAGCAGGAAATTAGTCCTTCTTTTAGAAAATAGTCCAGGGTGATGTTGATAAAATATCAACGTGGAAAAATTACTATTTATATTGACCCCACTGGGAACCAAACTTCCAGCACGGTAGCTTAACACGGTAACCATTACACTACGGAGACGAATTTGAATAAAGATATTATTAATAAAGTCGGATGATTGCATAAAGTTTAATATATGTCGTAGTCATACAGGAGAAAGTGACCAACTAACAAACCCTAAAATGTTCAGGAGGGCCATTTCAGTCACTTTTGCTTGGCAAGAAAATGAACATTAATTCATTAAGTCATTTTGAACAAGTCAATAAATTATGCTTCCAAATTTAAATCACTTTGGGATTTTTCCAGGGCAATATTTTAGCTAGTAAGACATCAAATAGTCAATCATCACGTTTTTTTTAAGGTCACTTTTTCGTGTATGACTACGATATATATATATATACACACATATATGTATATTAACCAAATATATTATAGGTGTCTCCACGTTTTTAATACAAAGGACATCTGCGCATCCCAGACAGATCTATTTTTAAAAATCCAATACCTTTTGTTGATATGGTATTTTTAATAAAGTCGCTAAATCAAACGTTTTATAAATTTTTATTTATTCCATGAAATATTGGATTTCCGTCCTAAGATGGCGCTACTAACTGTTGAAAACTTCATGAAATAAATAGAATCCCTTTATATTTTATAGATATTAGGAGGATCTTGAAATAATGACATAAATATTTAATTATTTATTCACAACAAACGCCCAGAAAGCTTTTACAAGTAAAAAATGAAGTTACAAAAAATATAGAGTTGTTATAAGTGTAGGACAAGAACATTCAGATACATAAAATAACAAGAAAGTATGATTTACATTACAAAAATTACATGAATAGTCTTGCTGACAGAAAACTATTAAACATAATAACTATTATATAGGCAGATACGGAGTTGGAAAAAATGTCTGCAGCTTTACTATGAGTGTTACCGAGATTATGGATTCTTGGTATTAAATAATGGGAAGAATAGTGAACGTTTAACAAAGTGTAAAGTGATCACTTAAGCTGGTTAGTGCCAGGTCGTAGCCTTGGGTTGCTTAGACTTCCATTTTCCTTTCATTTAAAAAAAATGAATGCGTTGTTTCTGTTAAGACACTTATATTATATAAATGTTTCATTCTAAAATTACAAAATATTTTTTTTACTACTTATTTAAAAGTAAACTTATTATACTTATTTAATTATACTTATTTAAAAATAAAGAAATGACAACTAACAAATTTTTTCAAACGTCTATTTTTTTTTGACATGAACATATTGTAGTATGTTATTCAATATGTTTTTCAATTAATTTTCCATACTTTGTGTATGTTTTTTTCACGAGAAATTTTCTTATATCTATTTGGATATAAGTATTAACTATTTGGTTGTAGGAATTTTCTTTAAAAAAATTAATAGAAGAATAAGTTGAATTATGTATTTCTATAGTATTTTGCGGCTGGACATTTCAGAGAATTTCAGGGAATTTCAGGAAGGATAACGGAGATGATTGGCATATCCTTTTATTAAATAGAGTAACAATCCACTGAAACGTAACTGAAGTTAGCTCGCTAACCTCGTTTACAGCTTTCGCCCAAACACACGACTTGATTGCGATATTTTTGTTCCGAAGCCACGGAGAAAGTTTAACTAGTTGTCCAAATGAACGTGGTGGCGTCACGGAAACTCGCTAACAAGCTCAATATCTGGAAGGACACTAGAACTTCCGTTCGGAAATGTTTTAAAACTTTTGTTTACTTTCAAATTTGTCCGGATGGCCGCTAAGTGGACGAGATATTTTCTGCAGAAGCTTTATGGAAAGAAAAATGTAGCTTTTATATTGAATTCTGTATCAAGTAGCATTAAATTCTACTTATTTGGTGTCTTCGGCTCAGCGCAAGGATCGAAACCTTTTTTGGTGGACATCTTTACAATTTAAATGATCTCCCTTCATCCTATTTCGAGAAAGTTTTTAAAGTATGAAACAAAATAGCAAAAAAGGAACCTGTTGAAACAGTTCATTGATTGAATGGTTGAAATTTGGAATGACTATGAATGACGCATAGAGGAGTCATTTTAGGTGTCAAAACTGTATTCCAAAATAATTTAATTTTAGCAATCCTGATGGATCAGGCAAACACACATTAATAAATAACATATAACACTCAAAATGACAACCACACTCAAAATGTCGTGAATGAAAATAGCTAGTCAAATTATAGGCTACATAAAAAATGCGAAATCACGTTTTCAAGCGTTTCCAAGTAGGTATGTAAAATAATCTACGATTCGGATATTGCATACATATAAAAGGATCTCTGCTAAATAAAAGCTTTGCTCAATCCCACATAGATGTGTGTTGTGAGCTCATATGTACTGTGTCATGAGATTGATCCAGTAGTTCCGAAAATTTGAGTAGTGTGGTTGTCAATCATGTGTAGAGCAGTGAATGTATCATGTGTGTACTTATCCAGCCTATAACAGGTTATAAACCCTGTAAATATCTAGATATTCATATTCCTCTTCATCTATGCTGAGATGTTAAAATTGCATTTAACATTTAACACAAATAAATGTCTTATAAAATAAAACTCAACATTGTTTTTGAGCACTTTTATTTTTGATATTTTTTTCCAAGCTTTTTCGACCATCACCTTGTAATCTTCAGGTATGAATATGTACTAAACATAAAACAGAGAAATATTCATAGTTATATGAGTAGGCTGGATAAAGGAGTAGATAATTAAGTGGGGTTTGAAATGAGAGGGGAAAGGAGGCGGGGAGATTGGATTATTATTATTATTTCTAGGAATAGAGAAAATATTTTAAATTTACTTGCTTCCAATTTTGTTATAATGCTATTTTAATTTTTGATATCTTAAAATTATGTTATGAGTTAAATTTTTATTAAAATGTATTATTTTATACCATTTTCAAAATAGAAGGAAATATTATTTATAATGTTATCAGCAAATTCAGATAAGTATAAAAATTTAGTACGAGTTTGATTTTATAAAGTTTATAAAATATACCACAAATTATCATCATAAAATTTTCAAGAAAAAAAATATACATGTTTTTTTATCGACCGATACATAACCATAGAGACAATAAATAATTGATAAAATACTGTAAATTCTCCTAGAGCTAAGTGTTCAAGAAAATTATCGTTAAAAATATTTTAAACCAAGGGTGGCCAACCCGCGGCCCGCGGTCATGTATAAAGAATATATATTTTTAAACCAGTGATATATTTGTGATACACGGTTTGATACATCAACAAAATGTATGCCCTCAAGTATTATCTATGAGCTAAGTCATGCATGTTGTTATAAAAACAGTGAATATATATCCGTTTGCGCGCTCTTCAGCATTGCCAATTTAAGGCAATCTCAAAAAATCTCGAAAACCAGTTAAAGTGTGCCACTTCAACTTTTAAATTGTTATTTATTGTATTATTTAAAATAAAATTGTTAATATTGTTCGATTTATGTGTCCTAATTAATACATTTTTTTGTTAAAAAATTCAAAATGTTTATTACTATACAAATACATTTTTGTTGGTTCAATGTTTGTTTTCTTCTCACATGTGGTCGTAGTAAGGTTTTTTTTTTCACAATAAACCTGATTGTAATTTCTGATTACCTCAGCATTCAAATCATTTAAAATACAAAAAATCAGTAAGTATGAAAGTCCTTGTTATAATTTTTTCTAATGTCTGTATGAGGCTCTTGGGAAATTTTAGGTCATCGATGCGGCCCGGAGTACAATTTGTGTTGGCCAGGCCTGTCTTAAACAAAACAAACCGTTATCAGCTGTGAATTGTAATATTGAGAGGATGCGCACGCTTCCGTTTTTTAGTACGTAAGTCAAGAGAAAGGGTACATCATAAGAGGAATTGATGATTTCAGATTGACAAGGGTAGAAAACACGATACGAGACATATTTTTCATGTCTTAGAAGTTTCGTTAAACATTTAGCGGATTTAAAAAAAAAAACATCACCGGCTTAATCCTCAAAGCATGTAACTTCATCCCGTCTTAGTCTAAAGAAAATAAAAAATATGTTTAATTAATCTTCAAATGGAATTTGTCTAATCTAAAAATACACCTCCGTCAGCCTCTGTGGTGTAATGGTCAGCGTCTGTAGCTACTGTGCTGGAGATCCCGGGTTCGATTCCAAGGGGGGGAATTTTTATTATATAAAACAATTACGCGGAATTAAATTTAAACAAATCTTTCTAAATTAATTGATATATTTATTTTATTCACAAATTTTCATTAATTCACATTCTAAGAAAGAAATGGCGTAGACCGTCTATTACGTATGCGACTGAGAGAGTAGAAATGATTCTCCAACTCTTTTCTTTCAACTTTCGGTAGAATTCAGAACTGAAAGGGTTTCAATTTTTCATCTGATCCAGTCAAATCACGCCTAAAAAAATCACTTCAAAAATATTTATATTTTTGCAGACTTATCCTAGATGGAGTTGGATTCTTTACAGATTAAGCCGACGATAATATATATATCAGTTAAATATCTGGGTCAATTTTTGTCTCCTTCGACCCTCGTCAGCCGCAATAGTCTGCTGGAGGCATATAACTCCATATACACAACATACAAGACACGTTAAGGGTGCGTGACTCGTACTTTGGAGCAATCAGAGGGAACATTGAAACAACCGAAATGGTCCTAACTGACGCAAATTGTACTTCGTCATACCCACTCCAGTCAAGAGTTGAATAAGTAAATAAACCCCTCAGAATATCAAAAAACTCGAGTGCTTTTGAGAACTTTTTTATTATTTTTTTCTTTATTTTCAATTCTTTTGCATATCACAATATAATATAAATACAAAAAAGTTATTACAAAGGCATGGCCTGTGTGTGGGTAAACATTATATTTCAGTAATTTTATTAATTGATAGGTCACAGTAAAGGGCACTGACAAGAATACAATAGATATTATAAGAAGTAAAATTTGATTTCACAAATAGATTCATTTTTTGCGGTGTTAAGACTGTGTATATTATATGAAAGCGAATTTAGAATCTGGCAGTGTCAAAAGTTTACGTAATAGAAAGGCATGTATGATTTCATGTATGGATGTGAAGGCAGGCAGGACAGACAAGTGTGGTGTTCTATCCTCTCTGCTTACCCCAGCAAAAACGGAGCGATGGTAATAGAAGTAATGCTTATCAACCTTGATTTATATATAAACATACAACACTTGTATAATATCATTTTTGAATTTGTTAATACTACTTTATTGATATCTCAACATAGACAAAAAAGAATGTGGATGTCATTAATTGATTCGGCAGTCACGTTGTGATGAAATCTATACATTTTTAATTTAAGTTTTACTTAGTAAATACCACTATTGCAATTATGAAAAAATTATAAAATAACAAAAGTGGGATAATAATAACAGTGGTATTTACTAAGTAAAACATAAATTAAAAAATAATGTAGATGTTTGGGTATTTACAGAGTTAACTGGCTGGTTTCAGTGATCACTCACAACTACACTACTCAAATATTTTGGATGTTGTATTTATCCATCAATTGACACCTTCTTTCACGTGCGAGTTCTCGGCACCATCTATTGTTGAGTTGAGTCAGTTTTTATTTGGCAGAGACCTTCATAAAATGTATGTAATATTCTTCCGGAATTATTTTACATAACACGATTTTAAATTTCTATTGTACGTATATTTTGACCTGCTATTTGATTCACAATACTTTGAGTTTTGTTCGCATTGCTTTCGTATAATAAATGATGAAGTTAACAATTCATCAATTCGACGCTTTGCCCTATGCACCATTGGGCGATGATAAGGGTCAGTAGTTTATAAATATATATATATATATATATATATATATATATATATATATATATATATATATATATATATATATATATATATATATATATATATATATATATATATATATATATATATATATATATATATATATATATATATATATTAAAGGTACTACAAACGATAATTAAAAAAAGCCCCATTACTAAAGCTGCAAGAAACACGTAAGTCTCAGGCAAAGTTTATGGGAGACTTTACCCATAAATTTCGTCCGTTCATATTCTATTTGCATTCGACTTAAAAAGGAAATTTCAAAGTGGCTACAAATATTTTTTCACTGATGCACTTAGTTATAAATCAACTATGCGCAAATATAACTTAAGGGGAGAGGTAAGTGTCGCTAAAGGACGAACTTCTTTAAAGTTCCACTTATAAATTTAAAAGTTGATGTTCTGGTACGTACTACTACTACCAGTGGACTAGTGCGACGAGCATCCGCAGTTTTTTAAGTAGAAAGTTTAAGTGAAACTTTAAATTGGTCGTTCCAACATCGTGAAGAACATAGTTTCCACATAGTATTGAAATTAAATAATTATTCAAATAAAGAATTTGAGCCAAAGTAAAAATCATATTTGCAAATAAGTTATATTTTTTATTGATTCCGCATTAACTTTTTGGAATGACATGAATGTATATTTTGTTTAAAAAAAATACTTGTTTAATACCATTTATCGATTTTTATTTCATTACACAAAAAAACTGTTATTGTTGTTTTAACAATCACCCGTCGGTGAAAACAACTAGTTTTCGAAACTAGTAGTTTGTAATAAAGTAAAACTTAATAAGCGGTACAATACAAGTTTGGCAAATAACTTACATTTTGAGTGCCTACATTTTGTTTTTACAAATTTGGACATAGTCAAAATATTGTCAATAAGAAAACTCGTTTAAAATACAAATTTGTTCAAAATTTAAAATTATACATATATTCAGGCGTCTCCTGGTATAATTAAAAAAAAAGGATATAAAAAAAATAAATAAATAAAATAAATAAAACCCTTATCCGCACCCCAATGGTGCATAGGGCACTGCTTCATATAAATTCAGTGTTATATTGATCGTTTTTACACATGAAGGAAAGTGATCAGCCCTCCGCTTCAGGTACCAGTCCAGGGTAATATTGAATAAATATTACAGTGAAAAAATCACTTATATTTATTTTACCCCCCTTGGGAATCGAACCCGGGACCTCCAGAACGGTAGCCGAGCGTGCTGACCATTACACTACGGAGGTGGTAAAAAAAATAGCATCTTGAAACCAATGGATATTCAAAATTTCGACAAATTTTTATAAAATGTGGTTAGCATACTGGGATAACGAATGGTTAAAATTCTAAACATTTATATTTACATCACAAAAGAGCCCGATCCAGGATTCGAGCCTGGGGCCTTTGTATTTCACTGCTCCGGCACTAAGCTAAGCATTCGGTTAATGGGAATGTGTTTTTAGTTAATTTATAAAGCCGTTAAAAATTCACAATAACACTTTTTATTACAAGCTTTATACCGGGTAAACGAAAATAAAAGGAGAAAAGCGGGTTTTCTCCTAAATTGGCATATTCCAGGGTTCGGCAACGTGTGGTTGCGAGCCATATGTGGCTTTTTAAGCAATTTGTGCGGCTCTTTCTTTGTCAAATTTAAAATGACATTTATACAGAAAAGCTGATTATTATTATATTTTTAATTATTCTGTGCGTGTTCATTTTTAGTTCAGTTGAGTAAGGAAAAATGTTGCCGTTTAAGCGCATATGAGCCTTCGTAAAACCTATTACTGGTTAAAATCTAAACATTGAAAAGAAAACATCCTTTGGAAAACCACACTAGTTTCTAACCACTGATCATGATTTATACGTCTTTGATAGATGTTTAAATCCAATCCAAAAAGTATTTCTGATTAAAAATCTGTTACTTAAAACATACTCGTAGGTTATTTGAACATTTAAGAAATTCGATCGAGTTATTGTAAATTAAAATTTGTCTCCCCGAAAATTTCCAAAGCGTTTTGCTACTCACGTTTTTCTCTTTTGGTCCAAAAGTTTGCCGATCCCTGGCATAACCGAGTATGTAACATTTATTGCGGATTTTCATATTTTCCATTTGACCTCTGTGCAAATATAACTGCGAGGCAGGCTGTAAACATTGACTTTTCTAAAAACACAAAAATTCCAACATTTTGTAAAAGTAATTACCCAGTTAATGCTGGCAACCTTCCAATACTGGCTATCTTTTTTGTTAAGTTTGCTTTAAGTTACGAAAATACTGCCTGACTCAGTTTCTTCTTTAGATATTTCAACACAATCTAGAAAGGTGCTAATTGAGAAATTATATACCTTCTTTTGAGTATAATAAAATTAATTGCCTCTTGATTATATCCAGATAAGTTTCTGAGTCACTTCTCTACAAGTAATAATGAAATTCAATTAAATAAACCAGAACGTAAAGTCTGACGAAAATCTCCTTTATTTAATTTAAGTTTTACTTAATAAATACCACTATTTCTTAAAATCTATTTTAACACGTGTTGCGATACATTCCACATGTCCAGAAGAATCTCCTTGTCAATGTCGATTCTGCTTAAAAAATAACAAGTTTGAATAGATATTTACGTATGTATATTAAGAGTTATTTATATGTTATATTTCTGGATCGAAGCGTCTATTTTCGCTTGATCATGATGATCTATTATTTATTGATTTAGCAATATCTTTGCAATAACATGATGATTTAAATATAAAAATAAAACACTTTGAGTCGACACGACTAGTTTCGAGAACTACAGATGTTCTTATCAACAGGTGAAAATACAAACAGTATTTTACAAACATGTTAGATGTATTTACTACAAATTTAATAAAACGCTCTTGTTCTAGTTCAGAGACCTCACCGAGACTTGAACTCGGAACTTCTACGCAAAATTTTGAATGTACCCAGATACTTGTTCATAAATCGGAACTTCTTGTTTAGTAGTCAAATATGTAATCAGTAAACATTGTATAAAAAATAAAAAAAAGCATACTTTTTAAATTGTAATAGTCTATGTGTAAAGATATGACCTTCGACCTAGAAAATAATCCATTAAAATTGTATCGTAAAAATTATATGATATTGACTAAATAATTTCTATATTCAGAAGAAATCTCAAGCTATTTAAACAAAAATTATTAGAAAATTTACAAAGTCCTAAAGTTCGGTGTTAGTTGCCATGTTGACTTTAAGAGCGAACGATAACTTTTGTTTTAATTATTTTTCGATCAATACGTAAATCAGACATAGTAATTATTATTTAGAGCGTTTTCTAAATCGGATTTCAATTAATATTTAAGGGTAAACAGTGTAAATAGGGTGACCAGACGGCAGACAATCTATGAGTACGTTAGAGAACATTGTGAAATTTTACACAACTGGCCAAAGGGTGAAAAATTACATAAATTAATTTTTAATAAAGTTTCTCTTTACCTTTTTATTAACTACACTTTCAAACCAGTTTATTTTTATAACAGATATATTACTTAGTTTTGTGTAACAGCTTATTTTTTTCTTTTTTTTTAAAGTTTTTTTATCGATATATCTTGACAGTCTTTATCAATATTATCTTTATTTTGGTATTATATTTATAGTAGTATATTTTTAGTAGTGTGAGTGATTGATAATGTCTTAATAAGACGAAACTCGTCTCGTATGAACATATACTTAAAGAAATTTAGAATTCAATTCAACAAACCTTGTTTAATTTTGGATATATCACCCAACAATTATAATATTATTTAAAGTTTGTCTTTAAGTAGGTTAAAATAACACAAAGACTTCTACATAAACTACTTATATAAATATTATTTTCAACAAAACTATAATTATTTAATATAATATTAAGTTCAATAGCGATGAACAAAAAAAACTACATAGCAACTTTTAAGCCAAGGTTTAAAATATGCTTCCCAATTTCTTCGATGTAAAATATTTTCAGAATACAGAGAAATTAGTTATATAAATTTTGCATTGATGCTTAGCGTGTCTGACGTGTAACTGACAAATTAAATTTTAAGTATATTCAGCGTAAAATATCAGATCCATGTAGACGTCTAAAGAACTTATCAATTTATTTAGAACATGGTGATATTGAGTGGCAAAAAAATTAGAGCAAATCTAAAATGACAGTTGCTGAATGATTAAATATAACCATCACGCGTGAGCTGGAGGAAAAATACCGCCAAAGTCGCGGGCAAAACTATTTGGTTGGCATTACTGAATCGGGTTTTTCAATTCTTTTTTTTGAACGGCTTTTTAGACAACACATTTTTAGAAAATTCAATTCGAGTTGAAATATTTTCCCTTGAAAGTGGTTTACATATTTTTTTAAATACCTTGTATGAAAAATAAGATTTCAATTGGAAAAATAATGTGCAAAAGAAGGTGCACAGTTGAAAAAAAAATATAAGGCTATAGGACATAAAGATCTATCAGATTCAGTGGTGTCTCTTATTTAGAAAATATGCTCGACGTATGAGGAGCTGAAGAGGACTTCCAAAAATAGGCGAGAATGGCGAAAGAGATGTCATCTGTTGCTACAGATCAATCCGCAGGATTAAGACCAGAGAGAGAAAGACAAGACGAATAAGACAAATAAATGAGCTGTGTGATAAATTTTGATTGTAAAAAATATTGAATCCATTGTATCTATTGCATTGTTTTAAGGGATCAACCTTATTAATTAATTTTTGACTATACCACAGCCACTATTATTTTTAAGACATATAAACCAAATATGCTTTAAATTCTTGTATACAATAAAAGGCAAGGATAATTTTCTAAGGCAACTAATAAATATTTAAAAAATATATTTGTAAAAAATACCTGGAATGAATATTTGAATAACGAAAATGTCAATCTTTCTTAACAAGAATATTTTTTGTTGTTTTTTTTATTTCTTTTTATTCTCTATTCTTTATCTTTTTATTATATTTAAATGATTTAAAATTATTACAATGCCATATCATCAAAAATCTACGTAATCTGAGGTCATGTATGACTAGATGTGTTTATGTGAAGGAAGCTAGGAGTGTATGTCAGGACAGAAGAGTGTGGCGTTACATCCTACCTGCCTATTTCTTTAATGAAATGGCGTGATAGTTGTAGTAGTTTCGAAAACAAAGTGTATATTGCACACGTCTACTCATAGTTCAGTGTAAAAAAGCCATCAGTTAAACCGACCAACAACAGTTCTTAAGTAAATGTAAAAGCCAAGAATTCCAAATATTTAACAGAAAAAACCCTTTTATTGCTTTTCATGTATATTTAAAAACGTTTTTCCAGATAATTATATCTTCAACTAACACCCTCATATTGACCGGTTAGTGTCAAAGCGATGTATCTTTTGTAAACGATTTAGAGGATATGTTATGTATAAATTAGATAAGCCAGTCGAGTTGAAACGTTTTCGTGCTCAAACAACAGCCGAAAAACGGAGTCAGTCGAATTCCGTCCCATTTTCAAATCTCAATAGAGCCGCCCTAAGGGCTTTTAGACATTTGTTAAAAAGGGTTTTTATCAAACATGTGACAGAAAAAAGGTTGGAAGCTGACAAAGTATGGCGCTGGTTGGCTAATAAAATTATTCAACAAAGGGAATATAAATTCCGCTAAGCAGATAAAGTCGCCGGACACGCGCGACTGGAAAAATATTATGACCCTCACTTAAACTTAAGTAGGCTGGTGAAATCGGACAATGAGATAAATGAGCCGTATGAAATCAAACAGCTATTGGCTAATTTAATTTTTAAACCGTTCAGCTAAATATTATCGTTATATTTTGAGTTTATCCTTCTTTGTTCACAAGTCGTTTAAAAAAATCCTGTGAATGTATATTTCATAACTTTTAACATTATTCTTTTCAATATTAACGAAGAACCATCAAAACTCCCCAACTCCGTAGTGCAGTATTTAGAGATTCTGACCACCATGCTGGAGGTTCCGGAGCGATACCCAGGAGGATCAAAATAAATATATGTGATTTTTTATGTAAAATAATTGATAATAATTTTACATTTTATAAATCGCAATTTTGGTAAATTACTACCTCAGAGGCGTTAATGTTTAATCAATATCATACTGGATTGGTATCTGAAGAGTAGGAATAACAAAAAGGATGCGATGCAGTGCAGTGCCCTATGCACCATTGGGTGCATAGGGCACTTCACTGCACTTTTTTATTTACCCCCCTCCTTGGGAATCGAACCCAGGATCTCCCGTACGGTAGCCTAATCATTGCGCTACAGAAGCAGACATTGATATACCCTCGACATACCGAAGTATAATTTGATCAACCCTTTTCACACATAAAATAATATTGCCACAACCTCAAAATTCTTTCGAAGGGGTCAATATTCTATTAAAAAAAATAGATCAAATGTATGGTTTAAAAATAAATAAGTTGTTAAATTTATTAATGACGACTTAACAATAGCGAACAAAGAGCGTGTTATATTAGATAAAAATCATCGTTGGAATGACAAATAAGACTTTTCAGGATATGAAAGATCTTTCAGACAAACAGAACAGTCATGCTTCTATTTCAGTAATAATAACGTAAGAAATTCAAATATAAACAGACGATTCATCCCACGCTAGGAATGTGACGTCATGGCAGTTCCCGAACCATCAACTGCTATTATACACAGAGGCAAAGCATAAAATGCATCGTCAGTCTTTGTGGTGATCATGCTTCTAAGAACAATGTAGCATATGTAAGTCATTGGGAATATTTAAAAGTTATTTCAGCGATTTATATTAAAGTAGCGAGAACTAAAAAAACATCGGCAATTGTACCGACTAAAACTCAAAAGATATTTTGTCATTTTTTGTACCTGATTTATCTAGATAGCATTGGTCAGAAATCGAAAAATTAGAAATACAGTATTGGATTCATATTTTTGGTGTCGCTGTATTTTTTATTTAAGTTTAACTTGGTACCCAAATACCACTATTTTTAAGAATTGGTTGTGACACTTGTTTCAACGCATTTTGCATAATTTTCGAACACTGTATTTGAATACGTAAATACCGTATATAGGGTGCTTGAAAATGATGCGGAATGCATCGAAACACATGTCACAATAGATTTTAAGTAGTATTAACAAACCAAAACTTAAATTAAAAATAGATAGATTTTACCACAAAGTGAGTGCCGCATCAATTAATAAAGTTATTTCATTTGATAAATGTATGGACACGTGTTATGTAAATATGGTAAATAATCAATCGATTTATATAAACCTGGATTTTATACACATTTTCCAATGTTATTTTTCCATTAAATATACCATACAGTTGCCATTCATTGCTATACATCAAGACATGACTTGTAGTTGACAGTAGTGTTTTGACGTTCCGACGACCCCAAAAATGTCAAATTTAGTTGAATTTTTATGAATTGTGAAAAATTATATACAACAAAAAATCACAATTGAACGTTTACGAGGTTTTGGAATTTCTTTAAAATGCTTCTTTGCTCTGAACAGTTCTAAAGTTACGAAAATCTGATAATAAAATTTTGGGAGCATACCGTTTTTTTATGGTCGCCGACACCAAAGTGTCCCAATGGGATCCCGGGAAAATATGGATACATTAGTTTGATGCCACTTAGCATTGACAAGGCAACATGAATCATTTATTTTGAAAACAATGCTTGTTCATTTAAAAACACAAGTTAAATATGTATAAGTATTTAATATTTCTAGATATAAAACAAAAAAAAAATACATTTTGACATCTCAATATAGATGATGAAGAATTTGGAAGTATGGGTATGTACAGTGCTTATGACCTGTCATAAGCCAGTTAAGTGATCACTTTACACAGGTGTAACATTCACGATTGAAAACCACACTACTCAAAATTTTGGTACCCCTATATATATATATATATATAATAATAATAATAATAATAAAACCCTTATCCGCACCCCAATGGTGCATAGGGCACTGCGTCATATAAACTCAGTGTTATCTTGATCGTTTACACATGAAGGAAAGGTGATCAGCCCTCCGCTTCAGGTACCAGTCCAGGGTAATATTGAATAAATATGACAGTGAAAAAATCACTTATATTTATTTTACCCCCCTTGGGATTCGAACCCGGGACCTCCAGAACGGTAGCCGAGCGCGCTGACCATTACACTACGGAGGCGGACAAATATATATATATATATATATATATATATATATATATATATATATATATATATATATATATATATATATATATATATATATATATATATATATATATATATATATATATATATATATATATATATATATATATATATATATATATATATATATTGATCAATCTCGTGACACAGTACATATATGACACAGTACACAGTATAAGTTCACAACAGCCATCCATGTTGGATTGAGGAAAGCTTAATTGAGAAATATACAGATGGAAGCATCTGTAGCTTCTGAAACTAGTCGTAACAATATAATACACAAGTGGTAAAAACCAAGTGTTTTATTTATAATTGGATTTGAATATGATGATAAAAACACTTAAACAATATTTGTTTGTGTCGGGTTTTGGTCCCGAGGTTAGTGTTGCGGACTCTTACTCAGTTCGAACCCACTCTACCACAATTTGATATTTATTTATATATTACTTAGGCTCACAGAAATAGTATGAAATTGAAATATTTGTTGAAATAATAAAAACACAAATATATTTTTTTTTAATAAAAAAAAGGTGAAGCTAAGTGTTGAATCACCCGAATGAATTTTCTAATCAAAAAATTAAATAAATATTTACAGCATAATAAAGTCAGCTTTCAAGGTGGTCTTACGTTGAAAGAAACCTCGCACACCCGAGCTGAGCGAAAAGAGATAAATATAGCGAATTTGTCTGTAATTCGTTCCGGAATATTGTGGGCATTCCTTTGTCGTCTTCTCGGATGTTTTAATGCGCTTTAAGGCCGTGCATTTGCATAAGGAGTATAAAGATATTCCGAATATGGTCATATTGCATAATGCATCGTCCCTATGCAATATTTAACATATTATATGAGTAGTCCACTTGCAAACCGCGATATGTTAAAAAATCCAGTTTTTTAGTCAATAGCACCAATCGGTAGAAAATTAAAAATATTAAGGTACGTATTTAACATAATCTGTCAAAACTCGTAAAGTAACGTGTAAAATGAAGTAGAAAAATTAAAACTCTTGCAAAACTTGCTATGCCGATTGGCAGTTCACTTTCTAAAATCTCTCAAAATAGCTCAAATCGGTAGAAGATTTAATCTTCTACCGATTGCCGTCATTGGCATTTTTTTTTACATAAAGTGGTTTACAAGTGGACTACTCATAATTCAGGTACCTATATAGGTATAACCAAAATAAGTTGTTGAAAGTATTCGTATTCTTGGTAGTATTCCGAAAGCTCACGCTACATTCCCAGGTCGGGTATGGAAACTCTTGGTTTACATTTTTTTTAGATGGGAGTTGCATTTATTACTTGCTTATTATGTACAAGGTTTATAGATTTTTTTTATGTATGTAACCTTTAAAAAAAGAAGGAGGAAAACAAGAAGGATAAGTGATCTAGTATGGGCCAATCAGAAACTTCCCAGTATTTGCTCGTTACTGGGAAAAAGCCACGCAAAACTCCTCAGAAGAAGCCGAAATATTGACTGTCATCAGCAGACCTTCCATTCCACTAAAAGAGGGTTTTTTGTGTCGTAGCTTGGTTTATAGTACCGATGTCCTTCACTATTTTTATCATCTCTCGAGACAGTTTGTATAAACTATCACGGATCCGATGTCAGAGAGGTCCTCACCCTAAGTCCTACAACGCGCCTCCAGCTGTTGTCTTTAAAAGCTGAAATGGGAGAAAAGCATCTACAGGTGAGGGACATCTTGAGGTGTAACATCATCACATATACAGCTATCTCTAAGTTAACATTCAGAGTCTGAAAATTCAGACCCATCCATCAAATCAAAATGTTTTCATTTTTTAATCTAATATCGGTGTTTAAGCAATCATGCAAAGTTTTTCGCAGGCAAATATATATATTTTTATTACTATTTTTTTATTATTTCAAAGTCCCTATTCCTCCCAGCGGGGCATGTAGGTTAATACTAACTAAAGTATACAATCCACCACTATTTTTTATACGTAGGATGATAGCAGCAGGAAAGCTAGTAACCCTACTAGAGAACCCCAGCGGCATTAAGAAATCACATAATTAATAGTGAATAGTACTGTCAAACTGAGTGATGCTTGATTGCCTCCATAATGCAGTGATTAGGTCGCTTGGCTACCATATTTATTTATTTTTCACACATAATTACAATTGACGATTACGCGCTTTGACTAGGGTTTCTCCCTACCCATGGCACATCATATACAATACTTAATTATAAAATTTTATGATTAAGTAATTTGTTTATGACATGCAATCAAATAAGACATGGCTGAATGTTGCGATCTATTTCAGGTGAATCCACGTTCATTACCTTTTTATCAAAAGCTCTTTTAAACGAAGTTTTGTCATTAAATGAATTTATGTATAATGGAAGACGGTTGTATTTTACTTTATTGCGTAATAATCAATGTTCTTTGTGTAAAATAATGTGTTGATGAAATCCTTGAATCGTTTTCTAGTGGTCATAAATTGAGAATTTTAAATTGTAAAACTCCTACATATATCATCAATGTCACGATACTGCACATGTAAATTTATAAGAGCCATCTATGGTTGGATTAGGGTTGCTTTTATTTAGCAGTTATTTGAGCAGTGTGGTTGCCAATCATGGGTAGAATGGTGAATGTTGCACGTGTGTAAAGTGATTATTTAGCCAGTCTCTGACATGTCAAAATTCTTGTTAATACTCAAACTTTTATATTATTCTTCATCCATGTTGAGATTTTAAAATGAAAGATGTCAAAGTGTTAGGATATACAAATTTGTGAACAAGTTTTGTTGGCAAATATGTTGTGAATTGAAGGTTTTCTTCAATAGAATTTCACATAATCTTTTTAAGCCTGAAATAAAACGAAAATTATTAAGAAATGCAAAGATAGCAACGTATAAAATCAATTGTTTCTAGAACCTTCAAAGTTTCATTCGTAACGCGTGATATGCATTGGATATTGAAGAGTTGTAGGTGCTTAGTCAGTGCCAGATTTTGAGCAGTGGCGGCTCAGAAGCTAAAATAAAAATGCGGCCTTAGAGTGTTTTTATTATTTTGTAAAAAAAGTAATGAATCTTCTAATTATATAAAATAAATATTAGAAGAGTAAATTATTGTACAGTTCTCACCTAGAGTCCGTGGGCAAGATTTGCCTACAAAAAGAGGTCCGTGGGCTAAAAATGTTATGGAACCACTGATCTAGACCTCTGAGACCTTTTGATAATTTTGAGGTCTAAGCTAGAGCTTATTTAGCTAATACGTAAATAAGGAAGGAAGGAATGCAAAGCTGAGACAAGCATTATCGATAAAATTAAGAAAGGTGTGTTGAGATGGTTTGGACATGTAGAACGAATGAGTGAGGAAAGAACGGTAAAACAAATTTATGAGGCGAATGAAATTGGAAAAAGGAGCAGAGGAAGACCGAGAAAAACTTGGCACGATCAGGTATGCCAAATACTTGAAAGCGGTCAGGTTAGGTTAGGTCGAAGAAGAAGTCGAAACGGCGGGTGTGTATGAGGAGATGCATGAACGTGGAAGAGGCGAGGAATGTTTGCAAGGACAGAATGGTGTGGCGTTCTATTTTCTTTGCCTACCCCTGTGGGGAAGCGGCGTGATGGGCATTTTTGCATTTAAAAAAACGGTTTTATTGCTGTCAAGAATGGTGGAAAATTTATCGAATTCGGTAACCCTATCCCAGGCGTGTTATATATTTAAACATGGAACATTAACACACCAGTAAATACAAGCTGACCCATCTTATTGAGCGTGGGACGTTATTATTAGCAGTCGACACATTGGCATTCAGAATCATTTGCCCACTTTCGAAAATCCCGGTCGGACGCCAGGTTGTCACAGCCAATGCCTGCCAGTACACTGCCTGCTAGAGCCAGTGCGTCGCGTGCTGCAGCCATCCGACGAACCGGTCACAAAGATCGGAGACAAGAACGGGTTACTAGTGTCTGAAGATTGGCGCCGAGAGCCAACGCGAATTGTGCGAACGTACGAACTTCTAACTATCCTAATTGTGACTTAATACCGCGAAACCATTGTGCAAAACCAGTTAGTTTTCAAGCTAATCACTCAAAAAATGTAATTAGTTTTCATTATATTAATTTATTAACGAGTTTATTTAAGTATTAAAATGTAAGTGATTTTCTCATCTAATATTTATACAATATTACCCTGGACTGGTACCTGAAGTGGAGGGCTGATCACCTTTCCTTCGTGTGCTAACGATCAAGATAACACTGTGTTTATATGATCCAGTGCCCTATGCACCATCAGGTGCGGGGATAAGGGTTTGAAGAAGAAAATGTAGCTTTTTTAGAGTGACATTCGTTGATTATTATTTTAGTTTGACTGACAGCTTAATATTTAGTATGTGCAGAATAAAATAACAGCTTTACAGTTTTTACCTTATGAATTTCATTTGATCAGCAACCGGGTTTCGTCGTAACTGACATCATCTAAAATTCATACTAATATGTTTAAAAAAAACTACATACTAATATATTTATTATTTAAAATGCAGTTCCACAAAGAAATGTCAGTGCAAAACTTAAGTCTAAAATATGTTGTATGTGTGATCGAATACGTCGTAAATAAATTAATTATTTACAAAATTTGGCGTGTGTCCGAATACTTGTTCACAAATCTGGATTATTTATTTTTATTTATTAAACTTCATGTACAGAAAAAAAATATATTAGCGGGTTTATTGCTAATAAGAAATATTTTTCAACTAATCAAAAATAGACTAGTGATATTGGTCAAAACGGTCGGTATGATACCTCATAAAGCTGTTTGCAATCAGAGGGTAGATAATGCTTGAACATTAAGTAATTAGAAACGTTTATAAAGCGCTAAGTAAATGGTAGATATTTCCGCTTAGGAGTTATCTATTACATTTTTGACATCTCAACATACATAGATGAATAAGAATAAGTTTGTGAATATAATCCAAGAAAGCCTTGCGTACAAATAAAAGAGTCTCTGCTTAGTTAAAGCTTTCCTTGATCCAATAGATAGATGGCTGTTGTGAAATCATATGTACTATTTCACGTGAATTTCAAAATTTTGACTAGTGTTATTATCAATCATGGGTAGAATTGGTGAAAGTTACAGGTGTGTAAAGTGATTATTTAACAGGCCTATGACAGGTCGTATGCCCTGTAAATACCCAGACTTCCATATTTTTCTTCATCTGTGTTGTGATGTCAAAATATTAATTTTTTGTTGTTATTTTATTGGCAAATTGTACTATTATTTAAAAATTGTGATTTTCACTAATGACTTCACCAATATTAATGGATTTTACAAGAAATGCTTAGTAAGTACTGCCAAATAAAACAGAAAATTATCAAGTTTATGTACAAGTGAGGTTTAGTGTGAAAATGAATAAAATATATCACTACCGTTTCTTAAAATCTACTGAGGGATGCATTTCGATGCATTTAACATCATTATCAACCTTCAACGCCCATGTTGACGGACGCCTTCATCATTCAACACTTTTCAACGACCCAAGGTTACAACTCTAAAATTTAGACTAAGCTTCACATACGATAATTGATAACGTATCTGAATGCATCGAAACACGTGTTGCGATATATTTTAAGAAATTGTTGTATTAACCCTAAATTACATTCTTTACATGTGTTGCTTCGGTGCTTCCAACAGAATGAATGTCCGTCGTAAATTTCACGAACATCCCGTAATAGGGTTAACCAAATAAAATTTAAATAAAAAATGGATGCCGAAGGTACGAATGGAAATATTATTTTTTGACATCTCATCAAAGATGAAAAAGAATATGGAAGTCTAGACATTTACGGGGCTGACGACCGTCATAGGCTGGTTTAAGTGATCACTTTACACACGTGTAACATTCACCCATTCTACCCATTTTTGACAACCACACTGCTCAAATTCTTGGAAGTTCTATATATATGAACCAATTTTTGAAACATTGTTCTTCAATCACTAGAACTTCACTAGAGACATTTACTGGTGAGATGACTCCTGTAATTGGAGATAATCCAGATTTTGTGAACAAGTATTTGGACACACTCAAAATGTTCGAATGGAAATATTAATAAGATGAAATTTACGTTTACAGGTGAGAGAACAAAGATCGTAACAACAAGTGCTGTTCGAATTCGGAAAAACAATAGAAAGTGCGTGTTGGAAACAATCACACTCGCTCAGAGAACAGTTGTTGCACATTTCTGTCGCGTTATAAATAGCGGAGCTGTTGAATACCGTGGATGAGTGAGCCGGGATAAACTATTTTCGGTCAGTTGTGTAACGGGAACCACCGGTGTTTGAGCTAGTGCGACTTTCTTCGCTTGCGAAAGAGGCCGAGTCGCCGCTCCAAGAGCCGAGGGGGATATTGGCGCCAGTCCAGAGCTGGTCCACCCTGCCAGGTCTCTCGAGAAGCTTCCACGGGGATCCGAGACATGGCGGATTACAGGTGAGAAAATTCAATTAACACCAAAATAACTCGTGAAATGGCTCCAGAATCGCCGAAATAGCGCGGTTGCGAAAAGACATGTAATTTTAATTTGATGAAAAAGACTTCTGAGACCAATTGATAAGGTTTTTTGTAAATTTTTTAACTATCATTATCCACGTTTTTGTGTAAACAGTCTGACACCAATTGACAACGTTTTTTTGTATATTTTTCAAATATCACTATCCACATTTTTGTATAAACAGTCTGACACCAATTGACAACGTTTTTTTGTATATTTTTCAAATATCACTATCCACGTTTTTGTATAAACAGTCGGACACCAAATGACAATGTTTTTTGGATATTTCTTAAACTGTCATATCAATATCCACGTTTGTATAAGCAGTCTGAGACCAATTAACGACATTTTCTTTGTATATTTTGAAACTATCATTATCATTATCATCCACGTTTGTTTAAGCGCCCTTGATATAGCATTTTACGAAAGTACTGCATTATAAATCATCCAAAAATGATTATTAATTATTTATATTAAATTAATAACTTTAATTTAGAAAATAAATATTAAAAATGTTTTCATTGATATCTCAACATAGATTAAGTAAAAAGTAGAATAATGAAGTATGGATATTATAGGGTTACGACCCGTCATAGGCTGATTTAAGTGATCACTTTTTACACGTTTAACATTCACCATTCTATCCACTACTCATATTATAGAATTTATATATTCTTAAATTGACACCGTCTTCCATATGCGAGTGCTTGGTAGCATGTATGGTAGATTTAATCATGTTTTTAGTTAAGCCTCCATATTTTCTGTGGTTTTATTTATTTATATGCAATATGTGGTATTTATTTTTTCTAAGTCAAATCAACCGGAATTCCTAGACTAGCGCTTTTAATTGATAGGCACCAAATTATTTATATGAATGGAAACGAGACATAAATAAACAAAGCTTCTAATCATACATCATTGAAATGTTCAAAAGCTCGTGGTGTTTTTATGATCTAATGATATTTTTATTGATTCACCATTTCCTTTATCAATTGATTAAATTATATGGTAATGAGTTAAATGCATTATTGTAGTTTTAAAAAAAACCTTAAGAGATTCGTACACATCAATGGTAGCTTGCTGATGCATATACTAATACGGGAATGTAACCCCGAGTGCCATAACCTTTCTTCTACAGTATTGTCTTTTTATCTCTCACAGTTCCTACTTTCTATTTAATCTAGCATATCTATTGCAATATATCAGTAATGTACTTTATTTGACTAACATGTAAACCATTTAATTAGGTTTGCAAAAATCTAGAAAGCAGGACCAATCGCCCTGCCTTCATATAATATATCAAACTTAATCAAAGTTCGAAAGGTCCCGGGTTTGATTCCCAAAAATAAATATAAGTGATTTTTTCACTGTAATATTTATTCAGTATTACCATGGACTGGTACCTGAAGTGGGGGGCTGATCACCTTTCTTTCATGTGTAAACGATCAAGATAACACTGAGTTTATATGACACAGTGTCTTATGCACCATTGGGGCGCGGATAAGGGTTTTATTATTTTAATTTATTATATATAAATATATGCATGTATGCATGTGTAAATATTTACGAGTGTAGAAACATGTAAATAACTGTGACTTAAATTCATCTTGGGGCATGGTTCACTTATAGGATTTTGTGAGGTTCAAATGTATATCGTATGTGGGTCAATAAAGTGCATCGAAATAATTGAATGCACCTGCTTCTTCCACGCCTCCGGACAGTAGGTACATAAATAAAACTCGTAGTACAGCGTGGACTTCAAACATAACAAGAAATGAGGATTGTTTCTTGAAATTCTCAACAAATTATCGATGAAAACGTATCTGAATTTGAACAGGTGAAAATATTGCACATGTAGTTAAAAACGATTATTTATTTACATTTATTTTACTTAATGATAACTATTTTAAGAGTTACGGAATATATTGTGTATTTTAAAAGCATTGTTAACTTTGTGGTATGGTAATATAGCACTCTCCTCATCATATCCTTATCATACATCGTTTTTAAGTCTACATTTGACCTCACATAACGCGCACCTCTCATAACGAGTAATTCACATAAGGAACAATAAACAATAAAAAATGTGAAAAAATGCAACAAATATATTAAATGATAATTCTGTGACACATTTTCGCTAAATTTTGAAACGTCGGCAAAAAAATGTCTACACAGTTTTCTAGTTAAAAATGATTAATTATTTCTAACAAACTCACTTTTTTTTTTCAAATCTAAATTGTATTCCAAGTTGTTACGCTCCTTAACAATTTACAAGTATTTTTTTTTGCAGAAATGTTAATAAAAAATGTGTATACTTTCGGAATGGAACGCATTATCGTATTTTACATTGATTTCTATGGGAATTCGCTTAACGTATAAGATGCTGAAACTAATTAAGCTCTTTATAAGAGGTTCCAATGTGCATCAAGAGGATACTTCCTAAAGATTCCAAAAGATCAAAATAAGATCAAGCGCATATGGACTTTTCCATAAAAGGCAGTGAATAATTAGTGAATATTCATCCTATGTACTCTTATAATATTCCTCATAATACGAAAAACTCGCGTAGGTGCGTAAGAATACAGATGCGTATTACGTAATACCATTGTCGCTTTCATAGCAAAGCCTATTTTGGATAGTATATTTTTTTAAATATTAATTATTCAAATATTTTTATACGCATTTTCCGTCAAGAAAAAATATCGAAAGCGCGTGAACTATTTTTGGTGTAATATAATATGTAATATAATGCTAGAAGTATGTAAATTACAACAAGAAAAAAATATTGTAGTTAACAACAAAAAGAAAATATGTATACAAACTTTATGTTATTACATTAAAAAACAGTCTGCCTCCATGGTGTAATGGTTAACGTGTTTAGCTACCGTGCTGTAGGTCCCATATTCTATTCCCAGGGGGGGGAGATAATAAATTTTGATGATTTTACTCTCTAATATTTATTTCATATTACCCTGGACTGGTCGCTGAAAAGTAAGAGTGATCACCTTGCCTTTATGTAAATAACGATTAAGGTCATACTAATGAAACTAATATTATTAGGTAGGAGCTAATTTTTTAAAGAGAAATATTTTTCATTAATTGATTCGGCAGTCGCTTTGTGGTAAAACCCCTATTTCTAGTGGTATTTAATACTAGAAGTGGTATTTACGTAGTAGTGGTCAATTCGATGCAGTGCCCTTGCACCATTGGATGAGGATAACTGTTAGAAGAATTAAAAATAGTTTAAAATTGACTCAATGCCAATATATTTTTCTTTCTTATTTGAGAAATTCATATTCATTGATTGCGACAAATTTGGCCCAAAATCATCAGTGAAAAAATGTTTAACATATTACTATGGTAATTATTAGGGCTTTTTTTCCATGTTAGGCGGTGGAACGGCGTAACGGCCTTTTTTTCACGGCCATATACATTTTTTAAATTTTTAAAAATCATTTAGACGAAACAATGTATGCGTTTACGTAATTACAAACTTTGTTTATATAATTCGTCAAAAGAATAAAATATAGAATTCTAATGAATATTTTAATAATATTTCAGCATATTTTATAGTAAAAAGCTTGTCATGAAGTGAGTTCCGGGACCTTTTTTGTTTAAAAAAAGCCTTAATAATTATTATCATATATAATGCGAATAAAATATCTTCGAATTTAATTTTAAAAATAAACAAATAAATATTTATCGTACACTGGCAAAGTATAAAATAGTTCGCAACATCAAGTTTAGTACGCCATCGGAACTTTTCGCGGATTCTGAAAACATCTTAATCGCCTCGTAAAAAAATAAGGCTTTACAGGCAATTAGCGATAAGGCTTTGGTTGAAAGTTGGTCGATAAAAAGTTGGCGAGTGGGTCGAAACCTCCCCGAGATTGTGAATCTTCGTCCCCTTCGTATCGCCATTGGAGGGACTCCACGGAAGGTATCCTTGGACTGCAAACTTATGGAATCCTCTTGGAATGGTGCCAGCTTTCTGGCCCATAAACAATGTTAGGAAATAGATACGCTCGTTTTTGAATGGTGTTGTATCGTTATTATCTGTTAACTAAGTGTAAAACTAATTATACTTACTGATCAATTCTGAATGAAGAAGCCATTATAGGTATACTTGAATAATACATTTATAAATTATTTTGATGACAACAGAAACATATTATGCACATAAAAGTTTTACTGGGTAAATACCACTATTTCTTCAATTTATTGTGACACGTATTTCGATGCATTCCATATCATTTTCAAAAACCGTATATGAAGCCATGCCAAATTTTAGAGTTGCGTCTTTGGGACGTTGAAGGATAAAGCTAATATTTTAATGTAGGAGCTAATATTTTAAAGAGCATATTGTTAATTATTTTTTTAGAGAAATATTTATGTTTTTCATTATTTACAAAAATACCTCAATTTCATACTACTTCTGTGAGCCTAAGCAACTCATTATTAGAAATAGGTATCAAATTGCGGTTGAGTGGGTTTAAACCGAAAAACTACTACTACATGTTCTATCCAAAATTACAAAATTTCATTAAATTTTACTTTTTGTAATTTACTTTTCGTTTCTGATATATCATTTAAATAAATTACTCAATAAAACATATCATAAAATTGTTTATTGGCATTTCACTTCTCATAATTTCATGGTTCATGCATTCATTTAAACACATATATTTAAAACCTTAATTACTCCCACATAAGCAGGACCTAAAGTTTTCATTTTGTACTTGTAGAAGTGAGTATTGAAGGCAAATACTTATTTTGAAAAAAAATATAGAGAAAAAATGTATATTTATTATACATTGATTACAAGTTTATTTTATTTTGTAGATTTTTTTCAATTACAAACAAGGAAATTAGTTATCCAGAATTTGTTTATTTCAAATGTAATTATTCCTTTAAAAAATGTCAAATTCAATGATCAAAAAATGACCAAAGTAGAATGACTAAAGTAACATTAGCGATAGAAAATGTAAATTGGTAATAATTTGTGAGCAAACTATTAAATGATAGTAAAATTTTATTTAGCTTCTTATAATGTATTCGTATGTATCTTCATATCGCTCACTCCTTTCAAGAACGGCATAAATCAAAAATCGTCAATTTTCAGTCGTGCATGTTTTCGGAATGCCTAGAAAATGTACTATATCCCAGCAAAAGAGGCATATTTTTAACTTAATATTTACTCGCTACAGGGCAGAAAGTGTTGTTTTTGCATTTTGAAGAAAAGGTATTGTTTAATTATTTTTTTAAATAAACTAAATATTTTTCAAATGGAGAAAAAAACTTCAGGTTTTACCTAAAAATATCTGTTGCACAGTAAAAAGTTCAAAAATTGGCTTGATATTTATTTTTAATACTTTGTGTTATATTTTTAAACATTAAAAACGTTCACCTGAAAAATCAAGTTTTTTGATTTATGACGTTCTTGATAGGAGTGAGCGATATGTACCTTCATTACAATGTTTATTTGAAACACGTGGGAAACATTGTAACCAAATGACAAAACGATTGAATGAGAATTTAAATATAACACAGAACGTATGCTGTGTGATAAGGAGTGGGTGTTTTGAGTATTAAGTGATTTAATTACGTAAAAATCTATCCGTTTGTCTTGGGATTGGCCTTCAAATATCGTATGGGTGGTGACATTGACAAAGTCGATAGGTTCTAGGTTCTAGGGAATGCATTAGCGGGTATTTGGTTAATCGGTTTACCGGTAAATTTACCAAAACTACTACCGAATTGTCGGTAAACAATTTTTAAAAATACGTAATCATTTTAAGGTATTAAAAATATATTTTAAAAACTACTTTACTATGTGGCGATATTTGCAGAAAATAAAATCGTTTAGTGTTTATTTTATGGCTAATTATGATATCGTTCATGAAATCATACCTTGATCACGAATCAAGCTTAATTCAACATTGTTTTTTAACGAATATAAGATGTATTAGCTTTTATTTTTGTAATAATATCGTTCTTAACTAAATATTAAGACACATTTGCCCTACAGATGATATACTCGTATCAATATAAATAATTTATAGGTGTCTCAGCCGAAACTAAATACCTATCATTTTTATACGAAAAAAGATGGCAAGCCCTGGTATGTTCAGACTTCCATCTTTTTTCGTATAAAAACGATAAATGCTTCGTTTTATTTGATACACATTTATCAATTAAATTATACAGATAACAATTCTGTACATTTTAAAATGAATAATACTCGTACAAGCAGTGGCAGAATTATTTGTAAGAGTCTATTCAAAGTATCACAAATATAACAGGTTGGTACTGAAATGTTTGAATATCAATTTATTTTACACACTTTGTGATTTATCCACATTTTAAAGCTTTAAAATAACCGGTAAACTGATTTCAAAGTCATATTTTTTAAACCTTTTTATCGGTAATGTCATTTTCCGATCATTTTCAACACCCTAGTAGGTACCAATTAACCTACAGAAGGTATATAAATACATTATGTATGTCGTAATACAAAACAATTTTTATTTTAAAAGCGTTTTTAACAGTTTGATAACATTTTATCAAAGAGATTTCTTTATGTTTTGAATATTGAAAGCATTAACTTTGTGGATCATATTGATATATTATTTCGAGAAATAAAAATACTCTGTGTTTTGATCCACTCACATTTTTATTAACCAACTAGTTTCGGCAACAACCTGTTGCCCTGAAGAGGGCAACAGGTTGTTGCCGAAACTAGTTGGTTAATAAAAATGTGAGTGGATCAAAACACAAAGTATTTTTATTTCTCGAAATAATATAGATTTCTTTATATCCAAAAAAGGTACATATTTAAAAAATATATATTATTAAAATAATTATTAAATATAATAGGTGTCGTATAGAGACGAACCATGTACCATTTTCATATTAATGAAGATAGAAGTCTGAGCATACCCGGGCTAACGACCTGGCATTTAGCTAGCTTACGTGATCACTTCATACACTTGTATAACGTTCACCATTCTGCCTATTATGAAACATTTAAATAGCAATTACTTTTGAAAGACGTATGCATATATGCACTGTTGTTGGATTGCTTTTCTGCGTAAGTTGTAATTTTGAGAGATTTTTAATTTGCTACGATTTATAAATTGCAATTTGTTTTCTGTATTTTTGAATAATAATAAATGAATGAATTCATAATTATCAACCGGTGAATATATATATATATATATATATATATATATATATATATATATATATATATATATATATATATATATATATATATATATATATATATATATATATATATATATATATATATATTTATATATATATATATATATATATATATATATATATATATATATATGTATATATATATATATATATATATATATATATATATATATATATATATATATATATATATATATATATATATATGTATATATATATATATATATATATATATATATATATATATATTTATATATATATATATGTAAGATATAAACATATGTGTATGTGTTTGTGTGTGCGAACTAATTCAGAATGAATCTTACCTCCATCAAATCGAAAGAAAGTTATATAATTTCATTAATTGATTCGGCAGTCACTTTGTGGTAAAATCTATCCATTTTTAATTAATTTTTACTTAGTAAATACCACTATTTCTTAAAATCTATTGTGACACGTGTTTCGATGCATTCCGCATTCATTTTCAAATTCAAATGATGCGGAATGCATCGAAACATGTGTCACTGTAGATTTTAAGAAATAGTGGTATTTACAAAGTAAAACATTAATTAAAAATGGAAAGTTATATAATTTACAAATAATTTATAATTTGCAAATAGCAGTAAAAATTACAAATTTCTTAAGATTATAACTAAAACTAACGTAAGAAAGGAATCAAACAAAAGTGCATATATAGAACTTTAAAAAACTAATGTTATTTGGATGTTCAATAAAATAGGCAAAATGGTGATCGTTACACAAGTGTATAAAGTGATAACTCAAGGTAGGTCGTAAGCCTTGGAATTCTCAGACTTCTATCTTCTTAAGTTTACTTATGATATATAATAAATTTCGAAATATCATCCATAGGGTATAAAATCCAGTATTTCAAAGAATTGTTATCAAATAATTGTTACCGCCTCCGTAGTGTAATGGTCAGCAAGCTCGGCTACCGTTCTGGAGGTTCCGGGTTCAAATCCCAGGGGGGGGTCAAATAAATATCAGTGATTTTTTCACTGTAATATTTATTCAATATTACCCTGGACTGGTACCTGAAGCGGAGGGCTGATAACCTTTCCTTCATGTGTAAACGATCAAGATAACACTGCGTTTATATGAAGCAGTGCCCTATGCACCATTGGGGTGCGGATAAGGGTTTTATATATTTGTATATATATCATTGTTTAATAAGTAACATACATTTGTAGTAATAATAGAGAATAATAAAAAAACATTAATGTCATACACTGTCATATATGAAAGCTCGTTTTAGGTATTCAAATTAGGCATTCATTTAACAATTCTCTATGGAAACCTACGATGTTAAAAGCCACGTGACCCTAACACTTCCAACCATTTCAGGCCAAAGTTAAAGGCTAACGAATTCAATTTTGAGTCACAAGCCCGCGAGAGTAAAACTTTTAATTGCATCAACTGACTGACCGTGATTGACTCAATCATACAATTAGCCCAGTTGTTATTAAATAACTTTATTCGCGAATAACTGAAATAAATCATCCACATAACAGAATTAAGTGTGATGTTTCGTCGCAACTATACTAAGTTATTTGACGTTTAACTAGGCATTTTAATTTGATAACTACACTAACGTATTTTATATTAACTACTAGCTGTACCCAATTACGTGTTCCGGTAGCAATTTGGTTAGAAAAAAAACTAACTAACTAACCATCGCGCCGCTTCTCCGCAGGGGTAGGCAGAGAAAATAGAACGCCACACCACTCTGTCTTTGCAAACATTCTTCGCCTCTTCCACGTTCATGCATCACCTCATACGTACCCGCCGATTGTTACGACTCCTAATCTGACCACTTTCAGTAAAAAAGTAAAAAAATATGAAGTCCGGATCCTGGATTATAATCACATACATGGGAAACGCTAGAAAATATCCATTTCCTTTTTTTTATTTAAGCTTATAATTTGACCAGTTAATTAAATTACAACATTTTGAATGTGTTTAAATACATTTCTGGATTATCTCCAAATAGGATCCGAATCCTAGATTTTTAGGATTCGGACCTCACATACAAATAAAAGAATTTCTGCTCAATAAAAAGCTTCTTTCATCTCACCATAGATGTCTCTTGTGAAATTCTAGCGAATTCAAGCACTTTGTTTCGAATTTGGACAATATATTTACAATTTCCAAGAATTTGAGTAGTGTGGTTGTCAATCACAGGTAGAATTGGTGAATGTTACACGTGTGTAAAGTGATCACTCAAACCAGCACATGACGGTCATAAGCCCTTTAATGCCCAGACTTTTATATTCTTCATCATCTCTGTTGAGATTTCAAAAATAATGTAATTTATTCTAAATGAATACACAAATAATTTTTTTTTATTAATTTTATGTTTACATTTTTTGTGCAAAATATTTTTTAATCCTTTTAAATATAGTTTATTTTATAATATAATAATATTAATTGATACATACAAATATTTACGAAAAAATTAAATGAAAATTTAGGCATACAATTTTATTATTAACGTTTCCGTATGTAGAATTTTGAAATTGGGACTCATACGATGTTTTTTACTATTTTTTTTATTATAACGATTTCACGAATTTAAGTTGGTATAAATCTCGACTAATTTTATGATTATGGCTTGATACTTAAGAGGATTATCGCAAATATGCAATTCACTACGCGACCGTCTGCGCGAGGAACCACAAGTGTCTATAATATATTGAAATTTGTTTTTTTAAAACAAATATTGAAAAAAGTATTGTGAATATATTTTTAACTTCTTACCTTTCAATTACTCTTTTCTTCACAAAACCATTTATTTATATCGATTTTTTATTTTAATAAAAAAATATGCTTTAAGCAAAAAGTTCAATTCTGTTAAATGTTACCTGAGTTTAAAGAAAATAAGTTGCGGGCTATCGATTATCCTGCCTCGAGCAATAATAAGGTAGGTATTGAAAAATGCGGTCGATGTGTCGGGATGTTATATTTACCTGTTATATAAACACACGCTACAGGTAAATTCGCATGCTTTTTGGCACAGCGGATGTTGTAAGATGTTTTCTGAATGCTTTCATCAGAATTCTATAATTACGAACAATTTACACGTCATTTTTGCTGTACGAAACTTATTACGTTGCCAAAATACAAGACACAATAATCCACAGACAACAGAGTTATTTTCAGTTGTATATTTTTTATTTACAAAAATGTCAGTAATATTAGTATTTAACCACTCACCTAGATCTTAAATCTACCGGTTTCGAGACGTACCCGTCTCTTCGTCAGGACAATCAGACGAAGAGACGGGCATGTCTCGAAACCGGTAGACTTAAAAATCTCGGTGAGTGGTTAAATACTATCTATTACTTACATTTTTGTAAAAAAATATAAAAGTTAAAATGACTAACCAGAAAGTAAATGCTATAAATATTAATAATGTTGAGAATATTAGAGGTATTTTTATTACATGAGTAACTACCTGCAGAGTTGAATAAGTACTTTAAATTATAACCCACTTAAAACATTTTTTTTAATGTTTTAATATTCTTTGAAAAACTATCTTAAAATACAATATCTACATACAATACCATATTCAAAATTGACATTTTGGTTTTAACACAAATATATGTATACGAGTACATACTCGTATTATATACAAGGGGGCACAAAATTAATGACCCTATCGGAAGATGTTATAATTATTGATAATGACGTCGTACGTTAATCATATTTGACATTTATGAACCAGACAGCTGCAGTATACAAACAGATTGATAAAACGGGCACAAATATGTAGCAATACTGGCGGCAGCCACTTGACAGAAATCAATCTTTTTTACTTATAAAAAAACTAAAGACCTACACCGTTCAAAAACAACTTATTTTTTATTTAGATAAAAGGTTATTTACAAACATAATTTGATGATTACTTTTGTGCCGCCTGAATTTTTTGTATACTACAGCTGTTTAGATCACAAATTTTAAAAAATTACAACATTTTCCGTTAGGATGATTAATTTTGTGCCACCCTGTATCTATAAAATACGAGTAGGTACTTGTTAGTGTATTTCCCCCCCAATGAGTGAAATTTGCCAAATAATGAAGTGAAAGGATACGAGTATTTTAATTATGTTTTGTAAGCAGTAAATGATAATTATCGGAAATGCGTGTTGTAAAAAGCATTGTAACTAATTGTCATATCATTAACGCCATCAATAGCCCGCAACTTAATTTCCTTCAAACCCAGGCGACATTTAAAATAATTGCATTTTTTGCTTAAATCACCGTTTTTGCATTGAAAAAATAAGTCGTTACATTAAAATAATTAAATGGTAATGAAAATAAAAGAGTTATAGAAACGCAAGGAATTTAGAAAAATATATTTTTTTTCTTCTTTTAACCCTTATCCGCACCCCAGTGGTGCATAGGGCACTGCATCGTATAGAAGCAGTGTTATCCTGATCGTTAAATACACGAAGGAAAGGTGATCAGCCTTTCGCTTCAGGTACCAGTCCAGGGTCATATTTAATATATATTTGACTGAAAAATCAATAATATTTATTTCGACCCTCTTGGGAATCGAACCCGGGACCTCCAGCGTGGTAGCCTAGCGCGCTTACCACTACACTATGGAGGCGGCGAATTAATATTGTGGCGAATTAATATTTTAATAATTTAATAAAAATATTAAAATATTAATTCGCCACATTTCAAATATATTCTAAAAAAATGTGGGCGGACAACATTTGCGGCTTCTAACTTTGTATATTTGAGAGTTCGCCCTTAATATTACATCTCGTTGAGTAATGATGGGTAGTTGATTAGTACTGTCTAAAGTATTGAATACATTTAAAATAAATATTTGGTTTTTACCGATGAAAAAAAAATACACTGCATACGTAGTTAAAACTTAAACGTCCATAAGTAATCGATGTCCCGATCTGATTTGAGTCATATAAACATAGTGAATTCGTTAAATATCAAAATATATATTTTAGGAAAACGCTTAATATTTACAACATTTTGAGTGTGTCCAAATACTTGTTCACAAAATCTGGATTATCTCCAATTACAGGAGTTATTTTCATATTATTTTTTGACATCTCATTAAAGACGAAGAAGAATATGCTAGTCTGGGCATTTACGGGGCTGAAGACCGTCATTGACGGTCGTCAGCCCCGCTTGATATTTATACATTGATTTTGCGTTATTTTATGGAAAAACATGATGATTTTATCATAAAAAATAAAACACTTTTAGAAGACCAGATTTAGGGTTTATTAATGTAAATACCACTAATTTCGAGAACTACACATGTTCTCATCATCAGGTAAAAAAATACAAAGCAAATACACATAATATAACAGTTTGTATTTTGACTTTTTGATGAGAATACCTATTATTCTCGAAACAAACATAAAATAAACATTACTGAATTAACCCAAAAAATTGTCTTAATCAAATGTTTAATATTTTTATATTAGGAAAAAGCTTGTTATGGCTCTGTGAAGCTGGAACGTAAGGTATTTTGTATCGCTTTTGGGCGTATTTTTTAAACAAATACACTGTCATAATTTACAAAGAAGCCAGGGTTACATAGTGTCGATCAAAAAAATAATAACGAAGCAGACAAATAAATATAAACTTGAATCTGGAATTTATTCTCGTTTTATTTTAATTGGTATATGCTCGCATACACGCATATGTAGGTACCCGTATTTCTGTAGGAACGGAGGCAGGCGTGGGCCGGTATACGCGAGCTCTGAGCTTCGAGCATTGATAATCGTAACAGGTGCACTACATTATATCATCACACTCACGCTGGATAAATTAAAATTATTGTTTTGTATGTTGGCGTGCCAAGTTCGTGCCAACAAAGGACGGTGATAAATAGCTCGTAATATACATAGTATAGTACGTACATTTAATAGGAGAAATCTCAGTTTTAACATTGATACGCTTTATTACGATTTATAAATACCACTTCTATTTTGAATGTGAATGAAATTAAGTAAATAAGTAACTAACCATCACGTTGCTGCTTTGCAGTGGCAGTCAAAGAAGATAGAACTATTTTTACATAGTTTATACAAAACATAGTTATAAGAGTATTTACATTTAATAGGAGTAATCTTAGTGTTAACATTGATACGCTTTATTACGATTTATAAATACCACTTCTATTTTGAATGTGAATGAAATTAATTAAATAAGTAACTAACCATCACGTTGCTGCTTTGCAGTGGCAGTCAAAGAAGATAGAACTATTTTTACATAGTTTATACAAAACATAGTTATAAGAGTATTTACATTTAATAGGAGTAATCTTAGTGTTAACATTGATACTCTTTATTACGATTTAAAAATACCACTTCTATTTTGAATGTAAATGAAATTAATTACATAAGTAACTAACCATCACGTTGCTTCTTTGCAGTGGTAAAGAAGATAGAACTACTTTACATAGTATACATAGTAATATACAGAATATATAGCAATATACATTATATTCACTTCTTCGAACCCTTATCCATACCCCAATGGTACATAGGGCACTGCATCATAAAACCGCTTATTACGATTTATAAATACCCCTTCTGTTTTGAATGTGAATGAAATTAATAACTAACCATCATGTTGCTTCTTTGCAGTGGTATTCAAAGAAGATATAACTACTTTACATAGTATATACAATACATAGTAATATATACATTATAGAGTACATATATATATATATATATATATATATATATATATATATATATATATATATATATATATATATATATATATATATATATATATATATATATTTATATAAATATATATATATATATATATATATATATATATATTATATATATATATATATATACATTTATATATATATATATATATATATATATATATATATATATATATATATATATATATATATATATATATATATATATATATATATATATATATATATATATATATATATAAAGTAAGACTTCTATTTTTAATGTGAATAGCATTAATTAAATAAGTAGCTAACCATCACGTCAATTATCTACAGCAGTAGGCAAAGAGGAAAGAATGATAATTCTTCACCTCTTCCGCAATCCTGCATCCCTCACACATACTCTATTATTCTGACTTCTGGTCTGCCCCTTTTTTTATTTGTCTATTGTACTCATTACTGTATAAATAAAAACTTTTTTTTTATTTCTTCATTTCTTCAGTTAGCTCACATAATATTTAATACAAAATATCATTCACATTTAATTTATATTATATACATTTGCATCATCTTACAGTAAGCAAAACATTTACTTTCATATTCGTTCAGACTCTTTTCATTCTTCATACTTTCAGGCATCTCATCATACAATTTCAAACCCTTGTACATAATGAAAATTTTCTCTTAAATTTTTCATCATATTTTTTAATTACGTTATTTACTGTTTCGGTATTCATTTTATGGTAATACATGAATTAATTTTAAACAAAATACTTTATTTTATTTTATTTGAGTAGTGAAAAACAAGTGTGTAATTGAGTGGTTCTCAAGTGGTAAAAAACAAGTGTTTTATTTATAATTTATATACACAATTATACGCATGTATAATAAAGTGCATCAGTGCAGGGGACATTTCCTAATAATGGCCCTTCAGGGAGTATCACTTGTCCGAATGCAAATGCCGATTGAAGGGCAAGATGGTTGTCAGTTGTGAGCGAGTCAATGATTAATGATGACCATTAATTGTGATCGAGGGATAGTGGTCATGTTCTGTGATTGATATTCTACAGATATATGTATATTGTGAACATACTGCAAATAGCAACCAAGGCAATACGTGTTATTTTGACATACGTTCATTTAAATGATTAGAAACCCTATGAGTTGAGTGAATTTCAAGCTAAAATGTAATTTAAATTTGAAGCACTAACTTTGTGATTTTCCACGTTATAATTAAAATGTAACTTTGTTTTTAAATCACTTTAAATATTTTATTATAACTTAATCATAATGTCTACCAGTTTCAAAGCTAACCGGTAGATATTATAATTAAGTTATTATAAAACATTTATTGTGATTTTAAAACAACGTTACATTTGAATTATTCAAACTAAAATTCTGTTTCAGAATTACGCAAATATTCTTAGTCAACTACATTTTTTTCTGAACACAAAATCCCAATTCAAGTATTTTTGAAATGGTCAGTATTCGCAGTGCGCCAACGACATTCTCTATACGAATCACGTATGTGAAAAACAATTCGTCAATTTGAGTAACATAAATCAAAAGCCATAAGGGTAAAGAAACAATACCACCTCCTTACCAATTCCTTGAATATTTTAAGAGGTTTTCTTAAGGATATATTCGCAAATATACAGTTCAGTACGCGACCGACTGGGCAAGGAGCTAGGCATGTGTCCACGCACATTTTTTATAATAATATATTATATGGAAAGAATAATATTGAATTTCTTTTTAACTCCCTACCATTCAATAACACTTTTTTTAAAAACTATTTTTATTTTCAAGACAAACTTGTTTCTTCAATACAAAAACGGTGTTTTAGGCGAAAAATTCAATATCGTTTAATATTATCTGGGTTTAATGAAAATTATGATACGTTCTATCGATTATTCCGACTTCAATTATTTTTATTATTAATTTTCTACTTCGGAAGGAAATATTCTAACTAAATAACTAACCATCACACTGCTTCCCCGCAGGGGTAGGCAGAGAGGATCGAGCGCCACACCACTCTATCTTTCTTCTTCCCCTCTTCTACATTCATGCATCTCTTCATACATACCCGACGATTATTACGACTCTTGGCTCGGCCGCTTTCAAGTATTTGACATACCTGATTGTACCAAGTTTTTTTCGGTCTTCCTCTGCTTCTTTTTCCAACTACATTCGCCTCGTAAATTTGTTTAACCGTTCTTTCCTCACTCATACGTTCCACATGTCCAAACTATCTCAACACACCTTTCTTAATTTTATCGATAATGCTTATCTCAGCCTTGCATTCATTCCTTATTTCATCATTCCTACATCTATCAAATGTCGTTTTGCCACACATTCGTCTGAGAAATCATTTCATTATATAAAAAAAAACATGCAATTATTTTTATAATGGTCATCATTATACTGTTTTTTTACCACTTACAAAATTTATCCAATACAAATACAATTTATTGTAACTACAGACAGTTGGTAGAATTCCATATTGAATTGTTGGGAGTGTTTGATAATGTCCTAAGAAGACGAAACGCGTCACGTATTAAAATATACATAAATAAATGTAGCATTCAACCAAATAAACCTTGTTTAATTTTGGATATATTACCCAACAAATACAATAACAATATAAACTGTGCTTTAAAATCCTATGAAAGCATTTAATTAATTTATTTCCCAGTATCGACATGGCCTTTTACATTGAATCCATTTCCGTGTTAACTCCTCTCCGTAGAGCAATTTCGAAATAGTCAACTGCGTTTGCACGGCAAAATGTATAGGCATATTTCGGTAGTGTAAAGGCAAAGGGGTATATCTGTCTCAGACCGAATTTTACAGGAGAGTAAAAACAAACTTGTGAAATTAAATAACTCATTTGTTTTATGCATTTCTATATGTACATATCTTAATAAAACTAAATGAGTATTGCAACTAAAGCTATATCCTTTTGCCAGATTATGAAATACATTTTTTTAGACGATGTATGATAGATGTACGATAAAACGATTCGAAAAAGATGTACGAGACGAAAAAGATGTACGATAAATCGATCAAAACGATGTATGATAGATGTACGAATAGTGAAATAAGGAAGGAATGCAAAGCTGAGATAAGCATTATCGATAAAATTAAGAAAGGTGTGTTGAGACGGTTTGGACATGTAGAACGAATGAGTGAGGAAAGAACGGTAAAACAAATTTATGAGGCGAATGTTAGCGGGAAAAGAAGCAGAGGAAGACCGAGAAAAACATGGCACGATCAGGTATGCCAAATACTTGAAAGTGGTCAGGTTAGGAGTCGTAACAATCGGCGAGTACGTATGAGGAGATGCATGAACGTGGAAGAGGCGAAGAATGTTTGCAAGGACAGAGTGGTGTGGCGCTCTATTCTCTCTGCCTACCCCTGCGGGAAGCGGCGTGATGGTTAGTTAGTTAGTTAGTTTTTTTTAGACATTTTGTGGAACAAACTTATAAAATGAAAAATTTGACAGATGTACCCCTTTGCATTTGCACTACCGATTTAAAATAACAAAAAAAAACTTTGTGATTATCGACGAGGGTACATTTCGATGGAATTAAATTTTGCGGTTTCGAGTAATAAAGTTATGGTACATTTGGGTTGAGAATCAAATGTGTAGGTACTTTACACCAAAAAGGGCAACATTGTTGTATTTAAATTAAATTCAATATTTTCCCCTTTATGGGGTGGAATTGAATTGACACCAAGGGTTTTTGTTTTAGTTAAAGCATTATCACCAACAACAAAAGTTAAGTACGGAATGTTTACTTTAAATGATAATGTTTAAACCCTTGCAGTATGTGTGTGTATTTAGAGATTTTTTTGTAAGGATACAGGTGACCTAAATGAGGTAACACAAGGTGAATGACTGTATAAGAAAGTAAATGAAGGGGGCAGATTAGGTAAATAAGAAGAATGGTAGAATTGGTTAGAGTACTCGGGGTTGCATACCAAAAAATAGGCCGTATAATGAATTTAACGTGTTGTATATACAATATATTTATTTACAAACATGAACATCAAGAAAATGGAAACAAAATATAATGTAAACTTTGTTAAACTCTTATCCGCACCCCAATGGTGCATAGGGCACTGCATCATATAAACGCAGTGTCATCTTGATCGTTAATACATGAAGGAAAGGTGATCAGCCCTCCCGTTCAGGTACCAGTCCAGGGTGATATTGAATACATATGAGAGTGAAAAAATCAATTATATTTATTTTACTCCCCCCTGGGAATCGAACCCGGGACCTCCAGAACTGTAGCCGACCGTGTTGACCATTACACTACAGATGCAGGGGCTTATATAAACTAATAAGACCTTATTTATTGTAACTGCAGACAGTTGGTAGAATTCCATTTTAAATTTTTGGGTAATATATCAAAAAATAAACAAGGTTATTGGATTGAATTCTACTTTTATTTACATATATATGATAATATGTGACGCGTTTCGTCTCGTTAAGACATTATAAAACACTCTTTGGTTTTGATAATATGTAAATAAAAGTAGAATTCTATCCAATAACTTTGTTTTATTTTAGATATATTGCCCAACAATTTAATAAGACATTTGAAGTAAATAGTGTATACCCTCTCACCCTACTAATACTTCTAACCCTTATCCGTAGCCTATTATATGAAACAAGGCGATCACTCTTTACCTGGACCAATCTGGAAGTCAAACCCGGGACATCCAGCATGGTAGTCAAATGTGTTTACCACTACACAATGAAGATAGATCATAACGAGACTTTTAATTTCATTGTAAGGGTTTGATTTGCATACCGATAAATTGGAAGAAATAAAGAACAATATAGAATTTAGAAAGCGACATTTAATATCTAATAATAACTAGCAGAAACGATTTTGGACAAAATCCAAAATAAATAAGTTGGAGAAGGTGCAAGTCTCGTGTGGAAAAGAAATAAAAAATATTTATTTAAATATAAATGCCTTGCCTTATCTATCGTATATCCGTAGTAAGGAAATGGATGAAATGAGGCTAATACATTTGACACATCGAACCGTCCCACACGTACTATCGTGACCCATAAAATCCAATTTTAGAAGGGAGGGATTTAAACATATTTTCCGATACATTTGTGATGAGAAACCCGAGTTTTGTGTCCAGAAAAAAATGTACTTATTAGCCAAAATATATTTTAAAAAATGAAAGCATTAGTAAAATAAAATGCAATAAAAAACTCCATTTGGGACTTGTAGTTTACGATAATATTAATCCAAAATTTCAGTTCGAGAATATAACTTACTACCTAACTTACAATCACGCCGCTTCGCTGCAAGGGTAGGCAGAAAAAATACAACGCTGCACCAATATGTATTTCAAAAAAATCTTCCCCACTTCCATATTAATGTATCCCTTCCCACAGATTATTGCGACTCCTGCCTTGACCACTTTCAAGTGTTTTAAATACTTGATCGCGCCAAGTTTTCATCGGTATTCTTCTGTTTCTATTACCAACCTAATCGGCCTCTTAAAATTTGTTTTACTATTATTTCTTCCATCTGAACAAAGAGTGAATGAAACGCCACACCACTCTGTCTTTGCAAACATTCTTCGCCTATTCCACATTCGTGCACCTCCTCATACAAATCCGCCCCTCTTATTATTTCGACTACTGACCTGACAATTATTTGACATACCTGATCACGCCAAGTTTTCATCGGTCTTATTCTGCTTCTATTTCAAACTACACTTGCTTCATAAATTTGCAAACACCCAATCTTCACCCATTCTCTCAGTCAGCTTTAATTATTATATTAATATTTTTTTCAACATTATCAAAAACTTTTCTCCTCCGTTTTCCTTCTCACCTTGGTGTAAATCAAAGCGATCAAGACGTTGCTTCGCAATAGTGATATGTGGCATTACCAAAATATTTATCCATGCGTTGCCTCAGAAATCTTGGCATCACATTTTGCCAACGACTTTGCTCGATTTACCCGCGATTCGTAATCTCCGTGGAATGTTGACGAGTCGGTGCTAACACCGCTAGTTCCACGAGATTCGGGGGGTATTTATAGCTGATGACCCACACACTCTTTCTGCTGAACTTCGCGCGCGCAGAATGCACAGATCGATACAAATGGCACAATGAAGTGAGTCACCATGGCCAGCATTTGCATCACCCTACCATGAACACGTTGACGAAAAAGATGATAGAATTTCAGATGCACTGGTTCTTCATCTTAGGAAAACTTGTGACATCTCAACATAGATCGAGAAAAATATGGTTCTAGGTATTTACAATGCTTACGACCTATCATTGACTGGTTAAGCGATCACTCTTTACACGTGTAACATTCACCATTCTACCCATGATTGACAATCACAATTTTTAAATTTTTGGACTTCTACATATCGCTCACTCCTTTCAAGAACGTGATAAATAATTTTTTCAGGAGAACGTTTTTAAAGTTTAAAAATATAATACAATGTATTAAAAATAAATATCAAGCCACTTATTGAGCTATTTACGGTGCAACTGATCTTTTGAGGTAAAACCTGAATGTTTTTTATCCATATATATAGTATATTTAAAAAATATATTTAGTATATTTAAAAATATCATTAAACAATACCTTTTCTTTAAAATGCAAAAATAACACTTTCTGCCCTGTAGCGGGTAAATATTAAGTTAAAAATATGCCTCTTTAGCTGGGATATAGTACATTTCCTGGGCATTCCGAAAACATGCACAACTGGAAATTGTCGAATTTAGATTTATGACGTTCTTGAAAGTAGTGAGCGATATCATAAATCTAGCATATTCAGTGTAGTCGAGACCCTTTTATTTCTGAACAAGGATTTAGACACACTCATAAATGTTGATAAAAAAATTAAACTTTTAATGTGTACATTTATACAGGGTGGCGTAAAATTAATCACCCTATCGGAAGATGTTATAATTTTTGCGAATGGCGTGGTACGTCAATCATATTTGACATTTGTAAACTAGACAGTTGCAGTACCTATATAAACAGATTGATTGAACGGGCGTAATTGTATATCAACACTGCCGGCAGCCACTTGATGAATATAATATTTTCCACTTAACAGAAAAAATATAAAGGTCGAAATAAAGATTTTCACTTATCAAAATCATTTTTATAAAACTTATTTAAAAACAAAATTGGATAATTAATTTTGCGCAACCGTGTATATATATATATATATATATATATATATATATATATATATATATATATATATATATATATATATATATATATATATATATATATATATATATATATATATATATATGTATATTTAAATAAATATATATATATATATATATATATATATATATATATATATATATATATATATTTATGTTTATATATATAAATATATATATATATATATATATATACATATATATATATTTATATATATAAACATAAATATATATATATATATATATATATATATATATATATATATATATATATATATATATATATATATATATATATATATATATATATATATATATATATATATATATATATATATATATATATATATATATATATATATATATATATATATATATATATATATATATATATATATATATATATATATATATATATATATATATATATATATATATATATATATATATATATATATATATATAAATATATAAATATATATATATAAATACACACATATAATTTACTGAATCAGCTTTTTACATTTTACATACTTTGTGACAATGGTGTCTGTTTCGCTCTAAAAAGGGATATTTTCTCACGAATAAAATAATTATGATAAGTAGATTGAAAGGTTGAAAAACAGCATCAAAAGAAAAAATAACATAAGTTTTATAAAAACCTTTTTTTACTTTTAATTTCAGAATTGAAAATTTATTAAACAAAAAGATTAAGATTTATTATGATTGTTATTATTCAAAAAAATGTTTTCATATTTCTTTCCTAAGTTTTAAAATATTTCAGCAAACTTTCACTTCTTTAATGATGAATTTATTTAATTTTTCAGCCAAGGTGGGGCCCCTCCTCCTCCACCTATGATGGGCCTCCATTCCGGAAGAATTCCTAGCTTCAAAAATAACCACGGAGATGTAAGTAGCTTATCTATGTTTAATATGAAAAACATTTCCTTCCAGAAGTTTACTTATTTTCTTGTTTATAGCACTAAAATAAAACCGCTCTCATAAATCCGTATTCCGCACATCTATAATTAAAACGGAGTTTAAAATGCAAACTGTTTTATTTTTAAATTATTTAATATAAACTGAGTCAATATCTATTTTCAGAATTTCCAATCCCGAGGACCGGAGCCACCAGCGTGCGTACAAAACGCAATGATGACGAAAGACAAAAAGCCTTTTACCTACACTCCGGGAGGCTTAGACTTGTCACAGATCAAAACTCCAAGCATGGCCAGGAGGCTTAATAAACAACAGCAGCAGCACGATGATCAAGAAAACCCGGCATACTTCAGGCAACCTAGTGTCAACGGAGGACCAGCTCCTCCACCACCCCCTCCCCCGGGACCACCGCCACCCCCACCGCTAGTTATCAACGTCACCAAACCTTGTAAACAACCTGCCGACGGAGAACGGCCAGAAATTGTCATCCCGGATAACCCAATAGGCATGTTGCGCAAAACCAATAGCCCTTATCATTGGGAATCGGAAGAAGCGGGAAAACTACAGCAAGGATCTATACCGAAATTCGTTGAGAAGTCCGCGACACCCAGTCCAGTTGCACCACAAATGAGGAGAGCCCCGCCTCAGCAATTTTCTCAACAGGCTCCTCAACCTTCACATCCACAATTCTCTCCACAATCGCCTCAACACATGCCTCAACAAAACTACAACCAACCATCACCTCAAATTTCTTCTCGATATGAAAATAATTTACCACAGCAAAATAAATCGGATAGTCCTGTATGGAAACCCGAACCGAAGTATCCTACCCCAGTTCAAAGTAATAATTATTCACCCGTTCCAAACATGCAACAGAGTCAATCTCCGACAAAAATTTCATTACAGCGTCAGGACTCTCAGTTTAATCTAAGCCCTTCCCCTTGGGGAAAAGAATCACCATACTCTAATGGCTCATCCACAACAAGCACTAGCAGCAATCAAACAATATCTCCTAGCTGCGAATCTCAAAGTAGCATGAAATCTGGCACGCCAATTTCCAGCCCGGCAAGTCCGTGGAAAAAAGATGTGAGGAATTCGCCTATGCAAAATAATGTAAGATCTCCGGCGCAATCACCGTACAATGAAGAGTATAGAATTACTCCAATCCAAATAGAGGCAAGGCCAACACAAGCTCAGCAACCGAAATCACCATCGCAATCAATGAGAAGTCAGAATCAATCGCCTTATATTGAAACGCAAGCGAATCCACCTTGGAGGCAACAGCAGCCAATGTCCCCGAATTCTCACCCGATGTCTCCAATGGGTACAAACATTCAAGTTATGAACAATACTCAATCGAGAAGTCCTTCGTATATTCAACAAGCGTCGAGTCCTGCATATGTCAAGTCACCTAGTCCTCCGAAACAAAACAATAAATTTTCTAATAATATGGGTCCCGAATCGGAAGAAGTTCGATATCAAACACACATGACTATTCCTGTTAAACCGCGAAATATGAGAAATCCAAATGACTCTCAAATCGAAGGTGGCCAAGATCCTGGCACGCCTGTCAAATTGGTCGAGAGTCCCAAAGAAAATCTTCCATGGGTACGTGGCCAGAATGCTGTTAACAAATCAACACCCCCACCACCATGGTGTCAAAGGTCAGAAAGTAGAAAAAGTGTACCCAGAGATTCGTTTGATCAAACAGATAATTCCCCTCAGTCTCCATGGGGCCAGAGGACGTTAGATAATAGAAAAAGTCTTCCCCGTGAAAGTTTCCAACACTCTCCGCAAAGTTCCGATCCCCAACCACCATGGGTCACAGATAACAGAAGGTTCGAAACACTGCCCCGTGCTCAGTCTGGAAAAGTTCCCTCGATGCCGTCTTCAGCAGATCAGATTATACAGAATGTAAGGATATGCGACAGTCCCGGGAGAATAATTCCAGTGCAGGTGGAAATGTCGAAACAGGAAATTTTAGGAAATAATAATATTACATTTGGAGGTGCACCGGGAAAGCAAGGTGTACAAGGGAGAAATCAGCAACAGCCTCAGCTGAGGATAATAATTGACATGAACCAGCAAGGACAGCGCGGCCAACCACAAGTCATCCAACAGGGCCAACCACAAATTTCGATGCAACAACCGCAACCTAATAAATCAATACAGCAAACCAAACCACAAATGCACCAGCCTCAACAGCACATATCCAGGGTGTTATCTCCGCAAATAATGAAGATGGAAGGCGCTACACCTGGCAGCCCGTTGCGACAAGAAACCCCTTCAGGAACACAACCAAAAACGAGAATTATTCCGATCCAAATGGAACCATCTAGTCCTGTAGCTACGACTCCTAGGTAATTATTATCAAGTGATTTTATTATAAATTAAAAGAAACAAAATATACTTACATGTAGTTAAAATATATCAAATCTAATTTAAGGGGATGACCAGAAAACTTGTTGGTGATGGTTAGCAATATAAAAATATTGAATATTAAATTGAAATTAATAAAGCTTTAATATTTTTATATAAGAAATGTATATTGAAATGGTTTGGGCATGTGAATCGAATGTGTGAAGAGAGAAAAGTAAAACAAATTTATGAGGCAAATGTGATTGGTAATAGAAGCATAGTAAGACTGAGGAAAATTTAGGATAGAAAATAGGCGGGTATGTCCGAGATGCATGAATGTAGAAGGGGCGAAGATTGTTTGCAAAGACAGATTGTTTTGGCATTCTATTCTCTCTGCCTACTCCAGCGGACAGCGGCGTGAATATTAGTTAATTTGCTACATTATTTTTATCTGATAACATTTATTAGAATAATGTGAACACAACAGGTAGTATCATAAATAAATGATATAAATATTTAATAAAATAAAATATGTTTATGTGTTTGTCAACCGTTCCTCTCAATGTCCTCCTGCACTTTCACTAAATTAACATCGAGCGTCAGTAATTTGAGTGTTTTTTATGGTGAATTGTCGTTTGCTAATTATATTTATATGATTTTAATTCATCTTATCACCCGCGAATGTCGTTACCCTAATGGATGATGTGTTTCCTCTTTCAGCAGACGAAATTGATGGCCTGAATAAACCGGTTCCTGAATCATCCCGCGAGAGGTGTTTTGATTAATTGTCTAATTTCCACAGCTTTTAGAAAAAAATGCTTACAGCATAGCCGCTTTTTCAACAACAAAAACATAGGGAATGTAAAAGCCTTCGCACATTCTTAACTCAATTCACACAAATTCTTTTCATTCATACAATTTTCTCCAATTCCAATATAAATATGAAGATAAATCTTTATGATTTTTTCCGGTGGAACATTCACAAAAAATGCGATTCTTTTTATAATTTCTTAAAGAATTTCATTGATGAAGTGATATAAGTTCATTGCTCTGAATTATAAAAATATCTCTTTTTTCATTCAGTTCATAACGTTAAAAAAATCAAACAAACCATCAAACATTTTCAGAAATCATTTACAAATTTTACCTAAATCTATATTTAACATTTTTTACGGTAGAGCATATTTTTGTGGTAGAAATATTAATCTGACGACGTGTGTTTTGTTTCATGTGCATGTTACTAAAGTAATTTTAAATTTTTACTGGGTGAACACATAACAATATTTTTTAATGTAAAGTTTTTTTTTAAAATAATCACGGCAGTTTTTGTTTAAAAAAAGAATACTTTTAATTCAATTTTATCATTTCCATCATGTATTTTATGTATTTAAAATGCATTTAAAATATTTTATTACTAGAATAGCATAATAGTATTGCTTTCTGAGTAATGTTTACATATTTTTCTATATAGATATAGAAAAATACGTGAATAATATATGCATACATATATTTTGTAATGCTTTTTGTTTACAATATACTTTTATTTGAATTCATATTACTTGATAAGTACAACTATTTTTATAAATCTATAACCCGTACATCGATGCATTATGCATCATTACCAAACACGATTAGTGATTTGAAAATGAGGCTAAATGCTTTGAAGCAAATGTCACCATAGATTAATAGAAATAGCAGTATATACCAAATAAAACTTAAATAAAGATGTATAGATATTACCTCTGCCGAATCAATAAACAAAATATTATACCAACCAACTCGATTTTTTTAATTAGGGTTAAATGAATGGTAAAAGCTAGCTTATTAAAATGTTTGCGTTGTTTTTATTCGTTGCTTTTTGATAGATACCCAAGCTTATTAAAAATATGCTTCATGTGATGTAAAAAAATCTTTAAAAAATATTTGTCACACAAGTCTTCCAATGCATGAAAATATTTGAATTATTGTTTTGCTGTTATATCGCTCACTCCTTTCAACAACGTCATAAATCAAAAAACTTGATTTTTCAAGAGATCAGTTTTTAAAGGTTAAAAATATAATTAAATATATTTCAAATAAATATCAAGCCACTCATTCAACTTTTTACTGTGCAACAGATCTGTTTAGGTAAAACCTGAATGTTTTTTCTCCATTTGAAAAATATTTAGTATATTTAAAAAATTATTAAACAATACATTTTCTTCAAAATGTAAAAACAACACTTTCTGCCCTGTAGCGGGTAAATATTAAGTTGAAAATATGCACAGCTGATAATTGACGATTTGTGGAATACGACGTTGTTGAAAGAACTGAGCGATATGAGTATTTAAATACTTATAAATCAGGTTCTTTTTCTCAAAAAAATAATAAAATGAAACTTTATACATTTATGGTTTTTAACATTGAAAGGATTATTGTTAAGTATAATAAATATCTCTACATTGTCTTGACAATGAGTTTTACAAAATGTTCGATAATAAAATATAACATATATTATAACGTATATTAGAAGTAAAGTATGAACATATTTTTTATAATTTGCAATGTATTAAAAACACATTGAGAAATTAACGTATATTGGTCAAATTCTCTAAAATCTAAAATCTATTCACATGATTTTCAACACATTATTTTTATAAAAAGACAATCAACTGTACTCTACGAATTATTTATATAAAATTTAATAGAGGAGTGCCTACATAACTAATTCACCTTTTTAAATAAATATTTTCATGTATATACTGTATAAGTATTTGCGTTTTGTTGTTTTTATTTTAGAATTATTTTATTTTTGTTTTCGTTTATTGCTTTGTTATGTTGATTTTATTTGTAAATAATTAAATGTTATTACGTCAGTAATTAATATTTTAAATATTACTGACGAGATTAATTTACATTTTCAAACCAATAAGCCTAAATTTTCTTTACTTTCAATTCAACTAAGAACCTACGACAAAATAATATTTAAAAATCGAAGCACATCCACGCATTACCGTTTTTAGTCAAAACCAAATGTGAATCATTTTTCGAAAGATATATGTTTAGGTTAAAACAAATTGATAAGTGAATTTTCTCCTTGCAGAATAGTATACCACAAAGTGAATGTTGAAGGACCTCCTCGGCAATCCAGGTCGTTCAGAGTCCTTCAAACCATCACCGGGACCCAGGAATCTGACGCCATGCAGGACTTAGAGGAATCTCAAGGATATTCAGATTTATAATTAACATTTCTCTAGACAATAAAATGTTTAGATATCATACACTAACTCTGATTTAAGTAATAATATACTTTAGTATTCCGACGGTTTCATATTGACGAATTGAGTATTTTTGTTTCAAAATACATATTTTATTAATTTGTACTCGTGTCAATTATCGTTTAGTTAGCATATAGATATAACCAAGGTTTGCACTGACAATTTAGTGTTCGATGTGTTAAAGTTTTTTTTATATCAAGAAGAGATCGCAATTGAGCATGACTTGAAAGGTCGTTTGATCAATTTTTAGGAGTATTTTTGAAATTATAAAAGGGAGTTATAAATATTTATACGTGTTGACAGAATTCGTTAAAGAAAAATCAAAAATCATTTTAAAATATGAGTATCCCATAGTTTCAGCTAATTAACATCTAAAAAAGTCTTCAACTTTCAACCGTTATAAGGACACAACTCTAAAATTTATACTAAGTTCTACATACGGTCTAACACCGTATGTGGAACATATTTTAAAAAAATATATAGGAAACCATCGAAACACGTGTTGAAAAAGATTTTAAGAAATAGTGGTATTTATAAAGTAAAACTTAAATAAAAATGTCAAATCTAAAAAAAAAATTGTATTGTTAAATGGATTATGATTATATCTTTTTCATTCTAATAAATTTGGGAAATACTTGCAAATAAAGTAATCTGTACAAAATATAAAAAAAATCGGGACATATTTTTTTATTTCATTAATTAACGGTTCCTAGTATGTAATAATTTTAAGTTGTGATTTTTTTTATATAATTTTATTTTATTGAAAATTTTGTGTTGGAGTGTTGTGATTGAATTAAAAATATTTTTGTTGATTTATATTTATTTTAAAACTATTTTGCGGACGTGAGAATCTAGTCAATTTCATAAACTTGAAGTAACGATTTTGCTTTTTATCATAAAATGTTTATTTTTTATGTAGAATTAAGAAAATGAAACTTTTGGTAACTTATCTTTATATTACTAATCGTTCGATGTACCTACTGATAAATATTTTAATAAAAATATTAAATATCTATAGAAACAAAAATTTGGGAAGAAAGTTATAAATCCATTGTTTCAATAATAATTGAAGTGGAATATTTTCAAAAATATTGTTTTTAAATCACTCAGAAGACCAAGAATTCAAATGAAGAATGATTTTTTTCATATTTCATATTCTGATTAAAATCGAAAATATATCCCTAATGATCTATTTTCCCCTGAAATTAATTTCAAAGTTACTGATTTTAAACATTGTATTTTTACTAACGAATATTTTTATGAGGGAATTGTAAAAAGTATTGACTATGGCCAATCATACGAAAGCAAATAAATTTATTGAGGAAGTTTTTCACCCTTCTCCATTCAGAAAATCAGGGTAAATCGATCAAGAGAAATCGTTCTACTAGAACGGCGGCTCTCAAACTTGTTTGGCGACTGAAGCTTTTTGAAATTCTAAATATTTTGCGAAACTCTAAAATGAGCAAAACCAGGTTTTATGTTCATTAAACTATAATATTTTAATATGAAAACTACACAGAAATAGGTACTCTACACACATTTTAATTCTACAACGTTAATATTTTATGATCTTTTGATTATGATACTTCATATATCTTTAAATTACCGATTTTTCTGTTAAAACTATAACTATAATAATTTTAATATTATTAACGGACTACTTAAAAGATAAGTTTATAATAACTTACTAACAATAGTATTTATATTATTTTTTATAAATAAAGTTTATTTTATTTTAAATATATATTATTTATTAAAATGTGTATATTTTAAGGAAAATGCTTCAGCTTTTTGTGATTCGTGTATTGTAAACCTAAGAGTATTATTAACAGTTTTATTTAATCAATTCTTCAAATGTTTATTTTTATCTTTACACTAAAATAAGTATAATATATGACTCATTGTTTATTTGTGAAATGAATATGTTGTAATTATTTAAAATTTAAATAATTATTAGCTGAGAAAAGTCAATAAAACACTGCAAAAGTATTTGAAATTTATTTATTCACATTTTTAACATATTTTATTTATTTTCATGGGTTACAATCTGTGTGATGGTTGGTTTGCGCGTTTCACGGTCAGTATCTACCCTATTCTATCCTCCGCTCGTCACTTCAACTTGGCGTACCCGCTACGGTGCATGTCAGAGATAATTTATAAATAAAAGGGATGGCCTCTAAATAAAGGAACTCTGGTCGTAACGTACCCTTAAGGGACGAACGAAGCACTTTTTAACGCCCAATTGCCACATGTGTTCACAACACCGTTTAGGACCCGCACTGCTATATTGAACGACGTAATGAGATAATTGATGCACTTTCATCAGTTAACAGCTAACCTTTGTAAAATTATAACTTAACTATTTCAAGTTGAAGATGAAGAAAATATGGAAGTCTGGGCATTTACGGGGCTGACGACCGTCATAGGCTGGTTTAGGTGATCACTTTACACACGTGTAACATTCACCAATTCTACCCATTATTGACAACCACACTACTCAAATTCTTGGAAGTTCTATATATATGAACCAATCAGACTTCCATATTTTTCTTCGTCTTTGATGAGATGTCAAAAATAATATGAAAATAACTCCTGTAATTGGAGATAATCCAGATTTTGTAAACAAGCATTTGGACACACTCAAAATGTTGTAATTTCAAGTAAACACCAATCACAATATTTATAGATGAGTAAAAAATAGTACACCTGAGATGTAAATGTCCGGCGAAAATAAAATAATGATGGAGCATGGTTCTCTCAGCAGCAGTGATTTTTTTACTCCAACATTTATTCTTCATTACCCTGGACTGGTACCTAAAGCGGAGGGCTGATCACCTTTCCTTCATGGGTTAGCGATCAAGACAACACTGGGATTATTTGATGCAGTGCCCTTTGCACCATTAAGTTATGATATTACAAAAAACATATATGTTAACACACACATCTCCGGGGTAAGAACGGATCAATTCAATGTCAGTTTTTTCGTATGAAAAAAAAGTTTCTTTATTCATCGGAAATCAATTAATGACGCCATAGAGTTTCCATTCAATTTTATATTTAACGATGTTTTAAAGTGAATTTAAGAGGTACTCGCAAGATATTATACTGTATGAGCTATAGTTAGTTTAACTTCGTGCATGGTGTACCGTGTGGTTTAGAACGAACGGAATAAGCTGCCTAGACTCTCATATTGTGCGGTAGTGAAATTTATGTGGTGTATGATGCCTTTACTGCATGCAGCGATAATATGCACACTTTATTGCGAGCAGCTTACCTGCATCTAAGATTGCAAAAGTATCTACCTGCTGCTATACTGCATTCATCACTAAATTGTCATTTATAGGGTCTAATGAACAAGTTCTGAACGTCTAAATATCCAGTTTGATGATTTCATAATTTCATAAATTAGAAATTGTATCGACAAAAAACAACCCTTAATAAATATCTTTATACTTTATTATTGTGAAATTCTCAACAATTACGTGAATAAGTACATCATAAAGAGATGAATCTGTGAATCACATTATTTATTGATTTGGCTTTAACTTTGTGAATGATATGAAGATTTAATTATAACCATAAATATAAGACCACTTTTGAGTTCATCAATGTTTCGAGAAATACAGACGTTCTCATCAACAAAGAAGTTTTTTTAAATTGCATGTTTGCTTAGTTTTCTTTCAGTTATATGTACGTACAAACGTCAACAAAATACATACGGTACATATAAGTACATACATAGTAACAGATATATGTTATCATTTAAATATAATAAATTCACAGCTAAGCTACGTGAAAATGCAAACTGAGAGTTTCTTTTTTCACCTGTTGATGAGAACACTAACACAAGTTCTCGAAACTAGTGGTTTTTGCATTAATGAACCCAAAAATGGACTTATACAAGTGATTTAAAAAAAAAGTTTAAATAAGATTTGAATCAGTAAACCAGAAAACGGATCTCACCCAAATAAGGATCCGGATACTTATATGCGTATATGAACGGATCATTGAGATCTGGAGGTTCACGGGCTACCTTCGCTTATTGAACACTACTAAATAGAAACAAATTTACGACATTTTGAGTGTGTCCAAATACTTGATTATCTCCAATTACAGGAGTTATTTTCATATTATTTTTTGACGTCTCATCAAGGATGAAGAAAAATATCTTATCTAAATTATGAGCTTAAATAATTAAAATGAAAATGATATTTTCTGGCGTTTCTCATGTGTGTGATGAAAATCCAGGATTCGGACCTCACATACTATTGTTATTTACAAAATGCTCGGTCGGGTTGTGGTCCCGTGGTTAGTGTCGCAGACTCTCATGTCAGAGTTTCTCGGTTCGAATCCACTCTACCACAATTCGATACCTTTTTCTAATAATGAGCCGCTTAGGCTCACAGAAATAGTATGAAATTGAAATATTTGTGTAAATAATAAAAACACAAATATTTCTCTTTTTATCAATAAAAAAATAAAAGCTTCATATTTTTTGTTGATATCTCATCAAAGATGAAGAGGAATATGGAAGTCTGGACATTTACGGGGCTGACGACCTTAAATTATAAATATTAAATTACTCCTATAATTGGAGATAATCCAGATTTGTGAACAAGTATTTGGACACAGTCAAAATGTTGTTAATAATAAAAGCTATCTTCACTAAAGAAAGAACGGTAAAACAAATTTATGAGGCGAACGTTAGTGGGAAAAGAAGCAGAGGAAGACCGAAAAAAACATGGCACGATCAGGTATGCCAAATACTTGAAAGTGGTCAGTTTAGGAGTCGTAACAATCGGCGGGTATGTATGAGGAAATTCATGAACGTGGAAGAGGCGAAGAATGTTTGCAAGGACAGAGTGGTGTGGCGCTCTATTCTCTCTGCCTACCCCTGCGAGGAAGCGGCGTGATGGTTAGTTAGTTAGTTAGTTATCTTCACTTTAGTTTATATCACATAATTCAATGTTAGATTGTACATGAATAACTGATTCATAATTTACTGCATTAATTGAGATCCATAGTTCATGCAAATTGAAAATCTGTATCGAGTTGGAGAAACTATATTCATGAACATGTTCCGAAGTTGTCGGTGAATTAGATTGATGAATGGATGCACCCCTGAAGACTGTTACCGATATTATTATCTTCCTTGGAGAAATCATTACGTACACCTAACTAGACGAGATATTCCGTAGCTCATGATACACCCCTGGGGAAAATATTATTCATTTTCTCTATAACCAGAACTGACGAACAACTGAGAAATTAATAATATCAATATTGTAACGTTGAATATCTGACAGAAAATCATTTTCATCGATTTCATTAATTAATAATCTGATTTTACGATCGTCATCATCGTTTCATTTAAACATAAAAAAACAATAATTCTTTGATGTTGTTTTTTCAAGTGCATAAATCTTCTAAGAGTACTCACTTGAAAGTTGTTTAAACATATCGTAGTCATACAGGAGAAAGTGACCAAGTGCATTGTTTTACAAAAACGTGATCATTGACTATTTGATATCTTACTATCTTAATATTGCCCTGAAAACTTTCCAAATGATTTTAAACTTGGAAGTATAATATATTGACTTGGTAAAAATGACTAACTGCATTGATGTTTATTTTCTTGCCAAGCAAAAGTGACTTAAATGGCCCACATTTTTCGTTTTGGTAGGTTGGTCACTTTCTCCTGTACGACTACGATATTTTAATGCTTTATTATTTATTGGAAGATATGTTTCACAAAACTGGAATGGCAGTGGGCAGGACATATAGCGAGATAAGACCCCACAAGATGGACCCCAAGAATTCTACGATGGAGACCTTGGGAGAGCAAAAGAGGTGTCGGAAGACCCCAAAAGAGATGGTCTGACGATATTGTCGCTGTGGGGGGTAAAAACTGGCTGCAAGCAGCAACCAACCGGAGTAAATAAAAAGAAGGGAAGCAACCTATATCCAGCAGTGGAGGTCAGAGGGCTCATAAAGAAGAAGAAGAAGAAGATTATTTATTTATTTGTCCTTAATTTCGTGGAGTGGCACGATGATTTAAAGATTAAAAAAGTAACAAATAACAAAATACCACTTTCAATTTTATTAATGTTTAATTTCGAAAACTGCAGATTTTTTGAACAGGTGAACAATTATATATTTTTTTTGTATTTTCACCTGATGTTGAACAACTGTAAATGCAACAAAATATAAACCCGCTAAGGTACTTATTTATTTTCTGTACATGAAGTTTAAATAAATAGGAAAACTTTAGCTCTCGAAACTAGACATGTTTACATTAAAAAACTCAAAAGTGGTCTCAAAGAAATATTTTATTTTTATAAATTAAAAAATTTTTTTTTTTTGGTACATCCCGCAAATCTCCTCATGAGAGCAGTATATACTCTACTTTTCAAAATATAACCTGAAAATATATTTATAAAACAAAACTGACATCTTTGGTTTAAAAATTTGGTTTTGGTATGATAGAAGACCGCGTTTAGAATATTAGTACCGATTTGTGTTCAAACTTTTGTTAATTTGCCTTACTGCAGAAGTTTATTATTTTCATTACACCGTTACGTTGTTCGCTGATCGTAGACACATGTATTTAATGAAAGCACATGTCTGCCTGATGCATCTGTGCAGTCATTTATTTCTCCCCAGGATAACATTTATTAATATGTGTAGGTAGGTTATATTATTATAATGTGCAGAATTGAATTATGCATACAGACTTCATTATATAATATAAATATAAAAGTCATCAATCCTTCTAAGAAGGCAATGATACAAGCACGTAAGAATTTCAATTTAATTAAGAGAACACCGAACAGTTTTATGTTTCATATTATTTTTTGACATCTCATCAAAGATGAAGAAGAATATGGAAATCTGGGCATTCATAGGCTGGTTCGATAATGGGTAGAATTGGTGAATGTTACACGTGTGTAAAGTGATCACTTAAACCAGCCTATGACGGTCAGCCACGCAAATGCCCAGACATCCATATTCTTCTTCATCTTTGATGAGATGTCAAAAATAATATGAAAATAACTTCTGTAATCGGAGATAATCCAGATTTTGTGAACAAGTATTTGGACATACTCAAAATGTTGTAAAGTTTTATGTTTAATTAAGGTGAAAAATCACAGTCTGTTTGTCAGCCACGATATTTAACAGATGTCATCGCTTTCTTTTCTCTCAGTGGAAATTCTGCTTTGAAGGGTTAAGTTTTATTTATTTGATCCCATCCGAAGTTAGGCGACCTAACGCTAATTAATTTGGATCGAGTAACTAAAATTTATTTTCTAACTGCGGCTGCGTTCTGTGGTGTATTCTACTCTAGAACTATTCTATTTAATTTAGATATCAAATATCAGTTTCAAACGTGAGTTTTAGTTTTCTAACTAGTTATATATCATTATAGTTCAGCGAGTTTCACGCTCTCGCTTTGTGTACACTCAGAATTAAATTCAACTCTTCTGTATACTTCAAATGAATTCTGTTTTCAACTATTCTTATTATATCATTTATAATTCTGTTTAATAAGAGCGTTTGTGGATTAGATATCACATTTGAAATATAATCAGAATACTAAAATTATTTATTATGTCAGACACTGGATTATTCACCCTCCGGATGAGATGTCATGATTCAAACGAAGCAAGCTAAAATATACTTCATCAATTTCTCAAATCATCTATACTTTCAAACTATTGACAATCATACCCACACGTGGAAGGTTCTGAGACCATTGCATATAAACTATGCCTAAGAGAAAAAAATCTGGAAAAATAAAATCGCGAACAATGAAAGCGAAGTAAGAACATTTAAGACATGTGTAAGACTGGTTGCCACATATCGCTCACTCCTTTCAAGAACGTCATAAATAAAAAAACTTGATTTTTCAGGAGATCGTTTTAAAAACTTAAAAATATAATACAATGTATTAAAAATAAATATCAAGCCACTTTTTGAACTTTTTACTGTACAACAGATCTTTTTAGGTAAAACCTGAAGTTTTCTTCTCCATTTGAAAAATATTTAGTATTTATTAAAAAATAATTAAACAATACCTTTTCTTTGAAATGCAAAAACAGCACTTTCAGCTCTGTAGCGGGTTAATAATAAGTTAAAAAATATGCCTCTTTTGCTGGGATATAGTACATTTTCAGGGCATTTCGAAAACATGCACAACTGAAAATTTATGATTTTAGATTTATGACGTTCTTGAAAGGAGTGAGCGATATGGGATAGAGACTAGAACCGATACAGTGAAAACCAAATCTCTTATAAGAACTTCAGAAATGAGGACATTGAGGTGCATAACCGGAAACACGTTAAGAGACCAAATAAGGAACACTGAAATTCTGAAAATGTGCTGAGGATATAGTCAAATGGGGAAGACAGAAGACGATTCTGGAATGCCATGTCAATATAATGCAAGAAAATAAACTAACTCTAATTGCCATTCAATACGGAAGAAGACCACCTGAAAGACCTCCAAAGCAATGGCGTTACAGCTGGTAGTCCACATCATAAGAGACGTATAACGGACCAAACAGATTCGAGGATATATAAGAAGGAATAAGAAGAAGACCTATGATAATAAAATATAATAAATTAAATTATATATTCTAACGGTTAAATTTATGTCTCAGTGCCAAAGAAACAGTGATCGCTTAGATGATTATGTTCTCCTGATGTCTAAGATACAATGACAAAATACTAGATGCATTGACATTAATCTTTATTTACGATTTACGATGCGACCGACGTATCACGGAATTCACACATCTAAAATTCAGGCAATGCTTTTTTATACATATCGCTCACTCCTTTCAAGAACGTCATAAATAAAAAACTTGATTTTTCAGGAGAACGTTTTTGAAGTTTAAAAATATAGTACAATGTATTAAAAATAAATATCAAGCCGCTAATTTAACTTTTTACTGTGCTACAGATATTTTCAGGTAAAACCTGAAGGTTTTTTCTCCATTTGAAAAATATTTAGTTTATTTAAAAAAAATAATTAAACAATACTTTTTCTTCAAAATGCTAAAACAATACTTTTTGCCCTGTAGCGGGTATATATTAAGTAAAAATATGCCACTTTTGCTGGGATATAGTATATTTCTTGGACATTCCGAAAACATGCACAACTGAAAATTGACGATTTATTTATGACGTTCTTGAAAGGAGTGAGCGATATCACAAAACAATGCACAAAATAGAAAGATATTGTCACAAAGTAACTGCCGAATCAACGACTGAAATTACTAAAAATCTATATAGATTTTCTATTTTCAAATTCCAGACGTATTCATAAAAACTGCATGAAAAAGCTGCTGCTGAAATAAACGCACATACATTATTTTGAAATGTTTTCTTACATTTTCGCTGACAACATAATTAAATGACATTGAAATATGGTGAATTTTCCACGCCTCTTAAAACAAGAATATGCTCTGTGTTTGCACATAAAAATAAACGCTTGCAAGTCTTCACGATGGAAATATTATGGATTTAAGATTTGAGAAAGAACTTTTAAGCCCACGCAATTTTCGATGTCATGTGCTCTTCTAGATTTATGAAGTAATAAAACACAAAATGAATGTCCTCGTGAGACTGTTTGCTTAAAAAGATTACTTTTTAAAAGGGACTTCATCTTTTAAGCGAATTAAAGCGTCTTCCCTTAACTTTCGATGTATATAACATTTTGGTATTAACTTTATCTTTTTTCACACTTTTTACGTAGCTTGTATTATATAAGTAGTCTTATAGTTAAAATGTCTGATTGTATCTGATAACTAATAATTTGCATAACTTTATATGCTGAATGAACATTTACATTATTTAAAAAAATAGCACTTGTATAATACTACTTTATGAGTTTTATTTTATTACGCACGACTAGTTTCGAAAACAACAGATGTTTTCATTTACAAGTGAAAAGTAAAACTAATGAGGAAATAATATTTGGGTATATAAAGTGGTTAAAAGGGTCAAAAATAGAGGGAAGTTTAGAAACAGGAATTTTTGTAAAAGAAAACATAATGTGTAATAAAATAAAACAAATGAAGTAGTATTATATAAGTGTTTATTAAAAAAAATATCAGCATATCATTCCACAAAGTTAATGCCAAATGAATAAATAATATAATATTTTTATTCATTATCAGAAACTTAATGTAATATCCTACGAATAAAAATGTATTATAGCTGTCATACTTAGACAAAACATCTTTAATTTCCTATACGAAAGAACGCCAACGTTCAATTTTGAAACAAGCTTTAAACTTCACAAATTCTCAACTGATGGCAGCATTAGGTAAAATTTCACATAAGTATATCAAAATTAATACTAAGATAAAAAAATCAAAGCAAAATGGATGTTTGAAGTATGGACAGGGTGGTGAAAGTTACAAATAAATGAAGTAATCACTTAAGCAAGACAAATGCCTGGTAAGATTAAGTGGCTGAGATTTCCTCATTTTTTTTGCAAAGAAAACGGTAGATGCCTCATCTTAGTTCAAACATTTATATATACTAAACAAATGTATCTATTTCAATTTCCGTACATGACGTAATAATATAAAAAAGGTTATAGAATAGTTTAAAAAGGAAGACGGCAAAAAGGACTAGGAACAACCAGATCAATCAGAACCTAAAATCTGTGGTATTAAACAAGTTTTTAATGTTTCCAAGTCATTCCACAAAGTTAATGCCGAATCAATAAATAATATGAATATAAAATAGCCTTAGAAATAAAAATAAAACTATATTATATATATATATATATATATATATATATATATATATATATATATATATATATATATATATATATATATATATATATATATATATATATATATATATATATATATATATATATATATATATATATATATATATATATATATATATATATATATATATATATATATATATATATATATATATATATATATATATATATATATATATATATATATATATATATATATATATATATATATTTACATATTCGTGGAGCGTATATTGGTCGTTAGAATATATTTTTTAGATTGCCCATTTGATCGCCTTGCAGCAAACTAAGAATAGTATGCGGACGTCCAGTATATAGGTTAGCCTACCAAGATAGATGTCACATTTGACATGTCATTCAGCGTCACGCTGTGGGTAGGCAGTGGGCGACGGCTCGGGGTATTACCGTCACTACTCACTACTTGCCACTAGCCACCGGCATGAGCAATGGACGCGGATTCTCTTCCTGTTTGCGAACATTATCCCAAGAAATGGTTGCGTAATTCATATTACATCTGATCGAAAGCAGGGTTGTTCAGAATACTGCGATCAAACTGCGATTATAATTTTTTTTCCAAAAATAACCTAAAATCTGCATACTATTGTCCTGACGAAGAGACGGGTACGTCTCGAAACAGGTAGACATAAAAATCTCGGTGAGTGGTTATATAACCACTACTATATATATACTTATAGTATATACTACTATTATTAACATTTTTATAAAAAAATAAATAACTAAAAAATCTGCGCTTAAACCTTGATAAGCGGTGGATATGTTGTCATAATTGTTGATTATATGGAGGCAAGTTTAATTCATAATTCATCACCTGAAAGGAAATGAAGGAGAATTGGTTCGAAGGAGTAAAATTGTGTCATTGGTTGACATGGCTTAAACATTTTCAAATTATACATATATGTACGTAGTTTATACATTTTTTAATTAACTTATACGTATTATTTGGGTTTATAAAATGTAAAAAAATATCTATTGTTTTGAGTTTACAGATTTAAAAAACGTTTAAAATTACATTGTTACTATACGACGCAGTGCCCTATGCGTGATTGAGTGTGGTCAAAGTTAAAAAAGAAGAAGTAGCAGCCGAGTAATGAAATGATTTTTATAGCAAGCAATGTCTTTAATTGATTTTTTAATTTAAATTTTACTTGGTGAATTCCGCTGTTTCTCAAAATCTATTTCAACACGTATTTTAATACATTCCGCATCATTTTAATTGTCACAAAATATTTGAAGAAATAGTTGTATTTACCAAGTAAAAATAATTAAAAAAAAAAATGTCTATCTACGCTCTTACAACTCTGATGGATAACAAGGATTATTAATTTAAATTGATCGTGTAGTTTTATTATATAAGCATAAAACACGTATAATTTGGGTTGCTCTTTGCTTACATATATTTGTACTGGAGGAAGTTATAAATAAATTCACCCAGACCACCATCTTTCTATCTGTCAAAATAATGTCGCTTTCGATAGCGCGTCTCGGGACATCTCCGCCTGCGATTCGACTTCTAATGTATTTCTAAAATAAATTTATACGTAGGTAGTGTTCGTCTGATTGGCCAATGAGATTTCTAGTCACAGATCGAGATGTCTAGCTTGAAAAGAATGATAGCCAATATACTCGGAAAAAAATGGTTTTTAATTTAGTTATAGCGTGGATAATTAGTGTTAGAAACTATTATATGTAAATATATATGGCACACTACATAAGTCAGTGATATTTTGTTTAAAACAACAATTAAGTATAATAAAACTGCAAATATATTGCTTTTCACACTTGTTACTAGTATGATGATGCCGGTAACGACAAAAACCTGTCACTGGTCTACTAAAATTAGTGGAAAAAGCAATAGAATTGTTCTTTTATTATGTATAATATAATATAATAAAATGCTGCTCTACCAAAAAAAAAGTATGAAAAACATAAAACTACAAAATTTGATGGAATAAAATAAAAATAATAAAAATAAATAAATTGAATACTAAAGAATAAAATAACAACTATGTAATTTTTCCACATGAGTTTTATTTGACCAGCAACCGGGTTTCGTCCTAACCGACATTATCAAACCAGTCTGATGTATCGGTTATGACGTAACCCGGTTGCTGGTTAAATAAAATTCATGTGGAAAAATGACATACTTGTTTTTTTTCTATAATATGCAGTTCCACCAAAAATGTCAGTACAAAACTTAACTTTAATAAATTGAATACTGCTGAAACTTATCTCAGTTAATGATTATGAAATAAATAAAACTTCAGAGATGCAGAGATGCATTATTATTCAACTTCATTATAAACCTTGAGGTCAGCCGTGCAAGTTTCGTATGGTATAAATATTTTATAAAAAAAATAAGATATGTTATTACAGTATGAAATTTGTTGAATCACAATGACGCATTTTAAGTATTTATTTGTTTTACATATGTGTTTTTTGTACAATAATTGACATTAAAGTGAGGAACTCTTTTAAACTAAATTAACAAATAAAAATTAAAATATTAAAATAATATAACTAAAATGAATCTGCAGTAATAAAGTTCCCTATAAATTTCCACTGCTTGAACAAGTCCACTGGATACAGAAATAGATTCGTGTAGTAGACTTTATTTTCGATTTCAACTGGTGTAGCCTGTTGCTTATCACATTTTAAAACCATGAATGAATTTTAAAGTGAGTAATTCCGAGAAAATGTCCCTAAGGCTACTAACCACATCATAATACATACGTACAATATGCCTACGTACAATATTCTGATTTGTATCCTATTGAAAAAGTTAAATGTATCGGGTTATCTTAATAATCGGGCTTCGACTGCTGTAAATTTTGTTGATACGTCATTTTCTTTATTTAAAGTAACATTTGTTTACTTTTTTTTTTTTTTATTAAGCCTCCACTTGTTATTATACTTATTTTTAAGAGTTCTCATATAAACACATATTTTACAGTTAAGATAATAGATATTTGAAAAATCTACGTGAAAATCTAAAATACACTTTAAAAAGATTATAACTTAAAAATTAACCTTGTAAAAAATTACTTGTTGATTTTTGAAAAAGGTTTTTTTTTATTCTAAAAATGAAAAATTTCAAAAAAAAAATCACAAATATAATTAGAATATATATTTTAAAAAATCATTTAAACATCTGTTTTAATACGAAAATAGGAATTAAATATATAAGTGCCTGATGAATTTAGTTTTATTCTGTTTGCTGGAAAGTTTTAGCGATTTGTCTTTTCTTGAATGCTCCCCTGAGGAGTCCAAAACAGAGTGGTCCAGTGTGCCGGGCAAGCGAGCGAGACGTCGAGACGCAGGCTGCGTGCTTCGTTATACGCGCCGCGACGCCGGAACTCGGCACCTACCGGAAACCAAACTGAAAATTGCATAAACTTCAGCCAATCCTGAAAATCTTTCAAAACGTGCATTTTTTGAAAAGTGATTAATTTTTTTCTCCTGAAAAACTTCCGCGGCGCGCCGAACTTCGTCTTTTTATCATAAAAATTACGAAATATGATGAATTCGTACGTTTAAAGTTCGCTTTATTCGGATATAAAGCGGTTGCTTTGAAGTACTGTGCTGAATTTTACCAACTGATTTATTTAGTTGAAAAGTTATCAAGTTGTGTAGGTTCTTGGCGGTAAATTTGAATTAAGGGACCATATTTTTCGCTTAGGTAAGTTGCTTTGTGTTTTACATATTTGGAGTAAATTTACTGTTTGTAACTCAAAAATTATTATAGTCAACCCATTCATTTTGATTATTTTATTTCTTTTCGAAAAATAATTTATTCTATAAAAACTTAAATTTCTTCCGATTCAGTGGCTTGTTGTAGTCAGTAATAGGGATCAAAATACAAAATAAACATTTTAAAGACTAATTTTTGCTAATCAATCTGTTAAACACTTAAAATAAAATAATTTAATAAATACGAGTATAACGACCACAAATTCAACACATTGCTGATATGTTTCGGAACACTGCTTTTTGAAACCAGTAATACAATTATTTTATATGAAGAGTAAATGGTGGTCCCGGGTTCGATTCCCAGGGGGGGTCAAATAAATGTAAGTGATTTTTTCACTCTTATATTTATTCAATATTACCTTGGACTAATACCGGAAGCGGAGGGCTGATCACCTTTCCTTCATGTGTTAACGATCAAGATAACACTGCGTTTATATGATGCAGAGCCCAATGCACCATTGGGGTGCGGATAAGGGTTTGAATGAAATGGTGTATTATTTTAAAACGTTCAATTGCTTTGCATGAACTTATATTCTCGTACATAAATGAGCTTTTTTTTCAAAATTATAGTACCTTCAAATATCTAAGTTTATTTTAATTCAAGACAAACCCCTTGCTTATTTTTTGTTTTTCATCCTACGTGTAACTTCGTCACTACTATATCTCTTAATTTTAGTCATTCTGATCATTCTAAAAGGTTCCTTAGCCATACTCGATTTATATGCGTTGGTTGGAAAATATAGGGATAAAGGATGTTAGACTTTGAACATAATATATATTTTTGTAAACTACAAAATCAAATAATGTTAAAATAAGATAAACCATGAAAATAGCGGGGTGGTTCGTATGAAGGTTATATTTGGTGATTTTTAATTTTTTACGTATGTCTAAATAAAACATTTGGTAAAAGTTCTTATAAGTTAAAAGCATGTAGTTTAATAGTGTGTATATAAATTACACCTTTTTTTATTTTAAAAAATTATATCAATTACTTCTTTTAGATTGTAAATTAGTGATTCGATGCGGTGATTGATTCACATATCAATTATCTTATCGATTTATCGCATAATGGACTGCAGGATGATGTCATTGACAAATTTGTAATGAAAAATCAGATGAATGACTGCATTTTTGAAGAAAATCATATTTATCGATGATAGTCTACTCTACTCTCACTTTTATATTCTTACTATGTTTATTATTTTTTATTTGGTTCTGTTTTTATTTTACAATTATTTTTGTTTACAATTAGTTTCATACCATAATATAGATATATCCATTTCTAAAAAAAAAAAAAAAATAAGGTTTAAAATTATATCTTTCGTCCATAAACAATGATTATTGTATAGGTCTAGTCTGAAATTGAACAAGAAATTCCATACACACTAGTGTATGGCATGTTGTTGTATGCCATTATGTTATTAATATGCCAGTTTGTAAAGTTTGTTTAACAGATTGTCTAGCTAACTCCCTCTCTAAACGCCAACTATACGCTCTCCTTCTCGTATAGCGGCAACTCTTTTCCAAATTATTTGCATTTATTCTACGCAAGATATAAATATTTAACATTTTCCACCCGATTGAAGATTGATTTTTTAATAATAAAAGTACTCCAAGAAAATTACCAGGTCGTATACGTTTTTCTATCTTTGAAATTTAAATGTAAATTTATTCACCAAAGCACAAGCTCTAGGATGGTATTAAAAATAGCAAAACAGATCTCATTGTTTCATAAATTAAATTAATTCTTGCATGAAACAGGTTCATTGGATCGTAAACTAAATAAAAACCAGATGATTTGCTAATGCAGTAAATTACGTCACTGAAGAACAAGACATGGGTTAGATTTCCCATTTAATCAATGAATGTTTTTTCAAATTTTAGGTTGAATAAAAATGTAGATATAATCAAAATTTGAGGCACTTACTTTTTTAAATTGAGATGTAAAAACAAAGTACTAATTTAAGTTTAAAAAATAGTAATATATATTAGTTTTCAACAATTGTTTATTGTGATTAACCCATTTTTTTCAGTGTTAAAAAATTAATACTTATGAAAATTGCTGAAAATATGGCATTGAGAATTTTACTAATTTTTGCTTTTCTGTAAATTCACAACATTTATAAGAAAAAAGTCATGAAGTATGATTTTTTGTTTGTATTTAAAATATTTTTTCTTATTCTGATTTATGATACAAAAAAAAAATAAAAATGATGCAATAAAAAATATAAAGAAATAATTATTATTACAAAATATATACTATTTTAAAAAAAAAATTGTTTATTGAGATGAAGGGCTTATTGTCATGACATCATGAATTGTAAAATTAATAAATAAAGGTTATCGTAGTATCAAAAAAAGTTTAAGACTCAAACAGAAAAAAAAACACTTTTTACAAATTAGAAACCATTCAAAGGGTTTGATTTCCATAAAAAAATGTTTGAACGTAATTCCAAATAAAAACGTATTAAATAATGTTCACATACCTCGACGTTTCCATTTGTCAAAAAATAAAAACATCTTCTTAAATAATCTAATTTTGTTCATGGGTTGTAAAACATATATTGAATGCAAAGCTGAGAATTATCGAAAACATTTAGAAAGGCGTATTGAGATGGTTTGGTTATGTGAATCGAATGAGTGAAGAAAGAACAATACAAAAAACTTATAATATTATTAGGCGACTATATAATATAATGTAATATGTTCGTTGGGTGAATACAGTCGGAAAAAGAGAGAGAAATACCCTTGGTATATTAAATTATTTCAAATTCTTAAAAGTGGCCAGATTCGAACTCGTGGCAGGTAAATGGTATATGAGGAGATGCATGAATGTGGAAGAGGTGAATATCGTTTGCAAAGACAGAATAGTATGACCCTAAATTCTCTCTGCCTTCCTCTACGGGGAAGCGGAGTGATGGTATGTAAGTAAATAAATTGTAAAACAAAGATAAAAAAATGTAAAAACATGGATGAATTATATTTTTTTTTATTAATGTTTTACATAGTAAATACCACTATATCTTAAAATCTATTGTGACACGTGTTTCGATGCATTCAGTATCATTTTCAAACACCGCATGAAAATGATGCGGAATGCATTGAAACACATGTCACAGTAGATTTTAATAAATTGTGGTATTTACTAAGTAAAACAATAATTAAAATCGGATAAATTTTTACCGCAAAGTGACTGCCGAAGCAATCAATGAATTATTGACAATAAAGATAAAATATGTATCGTAAACATGTATAGGAATTTTCCATATATTCACATAAAAAATATGCTTTAAGGAAGGTCTTTGAGAAAGTTTTGACAACCACTTTCGTACTATCCTACAGGGCTTCAATATTTTGAGAAAATTTAGCTTCTGTGTAATGTTGTGAACAAAAGGCTATTTTTAATTTAAGTTTTACTTGATAAATATCAATCTTTATCATATGCTATTTTCTTATAAAGAAAAAGTTGTATTTACCAGATAAACCTCAAATTAAAAATGGAAAGATATTACCACAAGTGACTGCTGAATAAATTGATGATAAAAAAGGAAAAATGATAAAAAAATGAAAAATGATAATGAAATTCAGACAAAAGATTTTTTTTTAAAGTTAATGAGCAAGAAAGAAAAGAAAGTAGGTTTTGCTAGTTTCTCAAGTAGAACTTGATTTTCGTTATTTGTATAAAGTTTTTAAAATAACACTTCCCCACCTAATAAATCTTATCAAATTAAGGTACAAGGAACTATAAATACTGTAGTTTAAACACAATTATTATAAAGACGGAAAATAATATATTTGGGCTAAGGCCAGACTCTTTGGTAGCTTGCTACTTTAGAGATTGTTAATTTCCTCCGCCCGACTTATTGTTTTACTTTCCGAACAATAGATAGTGTTCAGGTCTAAATAGACAGTTGAAAATGTAGGACATTTCACCGAAAAAATGGGTCGGTGAATTGTATTTCGGGCCTGTTACTCAGAATTTTAATTGGTGCAGTTTAACCAGTAGGTACCTACGCCTCGGGATGTAGTAAAGGGTATTTTTTTAGAGGTATACGAATCCAAATTACCCGCTCAAATTGATGGTGGCACACGCCGTGTGGCTTGTTGCGCCATCTTGTTGAAACCACAGCTCTGTCACATCAATGCCATTTAACTGAGGTACAAAAAAGTCCGCAGGATGCCTGAAAAATTGTATATGGAAAAATCCTGAGTTGAAGATCGCAGCAAAATCAAAATTTACAAAAGTTATGTACGACCCATCATGACGTATGGGATCGAAAGTATAGTGAACAAAAAACACGATTAGAGTGTCAGAAATATGACTCTATGAAGCATATCTGTCAAGAGTCTACGAGACAGAATAAGGAAAGCAAGGATAAGGGAAATATGCGAGATCGAAGATGTCGTTAGGTGGGGAAGGCAACGAACGAAGGAGGAACGAAGGAGACAATGGTATGCACATGTGAGGAGGATGGAACCATCCAAACTCGCCCACATTGCACTGTACGGCCAATCCAATGGTAGATGACTCCCGAGAAGACCGCCAAAGAGATGGATTGGCAGCTGGGAATCGATATCACAGGTGGCTAATCCCTCTTAAAAACAGGCCACAAGCCCTAAACCAAGCTGAAGAAGTTGTTATTAGTTTACCAAGTACGAATATCGCGTTAAGATCATGATGAATTTTCTAAAAACAATCGATGGTACGTTTTTCGAGCTTATACGAGTATATTGAAAAATTATACTTTTATTTCATTTTGAGACTCGTATTTCATAACTTAGTGGAATTCATGTATACGTGGGCTGTACAATTAATACGTTTGTAGATTGACGTCATACAACAAAATGTATTTTATTTAGTAGTCACAAGTCTGGGTCCCCTTCAAGTATTCAACTCCCCGACGCACACACACATCCCAACGGTGTTTCCACTTTTGGAAACAGTATGTTCTTCAGCTTCTTCATCATCTTTGCCTTAATCTCAATTTTTTTCAAAGGTCTTTTGAGTTCCGTTCTTCCCGTTTAAATACGAAATATGTGATTTTTTTTTGAACTCATACATATATCGTAGTCATACAGGAGAAAGTGACAAAGTGAATTTTTTTTACAAAAACGTGATCATTGACTGTTTGATATCTTACTAGCTTAATATTGCCCTGAAAAATCCAAAAGTGATTTGAAACTTGTAAGTATAATATATTGACTTATTAAATATGACTAACTGCATTGATGTTTATTTTCTTGCCAAGCAAAAGTGACTTAAATGGCCCTCCTGAACATTTGACGTTTTGTTAGTTGGTCGCTTTCCTCTGTACGACTACGATATCATTAATCAAATGACACTGTACATGTGAGTTCACTGAAGCCATCTATGGTAGGATTGGGATACATTTTATTGAGACCCTTTTATTTGGATGTATGCACGATCCTAACGGGATTATTTTGCAACATTTTGAGTGTGTCCAAATACCCGTTCACAAATCTGGATTATCTCCAATAATAGGAGTTATTTTTCATATTATTTTTTGATATCTCATCCAAGGTGAAGAAAAATACGAAAGTCTTGGTATTTACGGGGCTGACGACCATCATAGGCTGGTTCAAGTGATCGCTTTACACACGTGCAACATTCACCAATTCTACCCATTATTGACAATACAATGGATTATTTACAATATATCACAATATATATGGATTATATTACATACTAGGATACGTTTGAAAACGTGATTGTCAATTTTTAGCAGCTTATTATATGACCTATTATTTCGAGAAATAAAAATACTTTGTGTTCTGATCCACTCACATTTGAGTGTGAGTGGATCAGAACACAAAGTGAGTACAGAACACTAATGTGAGTGGATCAGAACACAAAGTATTTTTATTTCTCGAAATAATATATCAATATGATCCACAAAGTCAATGCTTTCAATATTCAAAACATATTATATGACCACTTGTTTTATACACAACATTTCCCAGATTTCTGAACCAATTTACACACACTCAAAATATTGTGAATTAAACTAATATTTGAAAGAATTATTTACAAAAACCAGAGAAGACCAAAATATGAATTTATTTTTCGTTCCTGTTTGTAAGGACGTTGGTGAGTATGTATTTTTGTAGTCGAAATCTATAAATACGATGATTTCAAGCCACATAAATTAATTCGTCTCGGCCTTGGTTAACGTAAAGCAAATGGCGTTCATATTTGTTTCTCTATGACTGGAATAGAATACAGTTCAAGGTATCCCGCATGGGATGCGCTAGCTCACATGTGCACCTGGGGTTTATGTAATCGGAAATCGGGACGGACATCTGGAATTATTGATTACCATAATAAATATTTCCGAATGTCTGTAATGTTTACAATTACACGTAAACTACACACACACACACACACGCACACACATATATAATAATAATAATAATAAACCCTTATCCGCACCCCAATGGTGCATAGGGCACTGCTTCATATGAACGCAGTGTTATCTTGATCGTTTACAGATGAAGGAAAGGTGATCAGCTCTCCGCTTCAGTTACCAGTCCAGGGTAATATTGAATAAATATTACATTGAAAAAAAAGGTATAAACACATATATAAGTATGTAAAAAGGCTTTAGATTCACCCATGTATTATTTCAATTAACATACAAAAATCCATTTGAATAATAATATTATAAATTTTTTTTAAAATCTTTGTTTATAAATATAGAATATAGAATAATTGTAATTATTATTATAGTACACTACTTAAGTTCGTTTAATTTGAAATCACTTCGTCGGAAAATTAAATAAGATTAAATAAAACTTTGTTGTGTTGTGATACAACTTAGAATTTTTCCTGGCTGGGCGATGTCGGTAACGACGGTCACCGTCAAATTAAATAAATGTGGAAAAAACTAAATATATTTTATTTTATCATTACCATATATATATATATGTATATATATATATATATATATATATATATATATATATATATATATATATATATATATATATATATATATATATATATATAAATATATATATTTCTTAACATCTAAGATCAAAGTAATTGTCTTTTTGATACAACGATTACAATGTGAGATGATAGTGTTCAAATGTAATTATTTAAAAAAAAACACCTAAAAATACATTTTATATTATGTATACAAAAAATTAATAAAACATTTGGTTTTCACTTTTTTTATTGAGCAAAAATATGTCATATAAAAATAACTGAAATAATAATATTTTTTTTGAATTGATGGACCCGAATATAATAAATAAATACGCACTCTCTCTGAGCTCGGTACTATTCGGGAAGATTGAAAAGGGTCAAAGCTTTTAAACCAGTCCTTAAGTACTAGCATCTTTGGAAAAAATAATCTTGACTTGCGTAGAAAATCATAATAAGTATAAGGGTTCTTTGCTTTACCAATTTTTCAACAAATACCTAAAATTCTCTGTATTTACGTTTTATTCTAGAATTTAGTGAGATATGATTAAAGTTTTATCGTACTTGTATGAAATGTCATACGTACAAATACGCTTTATTTAGGAATCTTCTTTTTAAAAGGGATTACCAACAAAGTTTCTATTTTATGTTTGATGGTAGATATGACATGACAAACACCCAAAAAAATCAAAAATATATGTTTTTGAATTGATATTCCAATGAAGGAATCGAGCCTGCAAATCCAATTTGTAGTCTAGCGTATTCTTCAAATAAACAACAAATTGTAATAGTAGATAGCGACTAGAATATATATGAAATCTGTACGAATTGTGTACGGTAGTTGATGAGTTTAAACCTTAAACTAACTTGACGATATTATATATTTAAATATTTTGGGAATATCGAAATATAATGGAAATATCAAAGTATGGGTTTAAAATTAACTGAATGTAAGAGTATTGCTAGTATATATACACTGTCGTGAAGACAGAGGAGTAAAGACGCCTTTTTTTAAAAACTACTGTTTTGTCCACCTTTTAAAATGAGGTTTTGAGAGGCTTTTGTGTAATTACAAAGCAAATATTCACTTTTTTTATTTTGTTATGATGTTAGAACTCTGGATTAAAGTATATTTTTTACCTTTTAATACAAAATTAACTGTCATACACACTATCTGTGCAAAACAGAAGAGAGAAATCGCCATTTTGAATTGTGTCTGTCCACCTTTTAAAATGAACTTTTGGAAGACTTAAGTGTAATTAAAATCCAAATATTTACTGCTTATTTTTTTCCAAAATGTTAGAGGTCTAAATCAAAGTAGGTATTTTACCTTTGATATAAAATTAACTGCCACATAATTCGAACACAGCTTATGAAAAGAGAAAAGAGAGGTCGTAATTTTAAATAGTTGTTCTCTACATAAATACTTAATTAAATGCGTACTTTTACTTAAGTATACGCCTTTTATACATTTTAATCGAATAAAGAAACCATACACACAAAATAAATAATACAATCAACAAAATAAAAACACATCATTCATAAGTGTAAAGAATAAACAATGAAAGTCCCCCTCCAAGCACAAGAGTTTATTTTCTAGTGAATTTATTGCAAAGAACAGCGTAACTAGTAACAATATAAACTTTATAAAATAAAACAACTTTGTTTTAACCACTTTTTTATTAGTACACTTTATCCAGTCGGTTTTGACAAGAACCTTGTCATCATCAGGGTTTATGTACTAAATTCTAAAACATTGAAATACTCATAGTTAATTACCCTTCTTTTAACAAAAACTTCCACGCACTCCATACAACATATGAAAATATGATTTAAAAAATTTGATTTAAAAAATATTATTTATAAATATGATTTAATAACTTCTAAATATTATAACTTTATCCAGTAGGATAAAGTGTACCAATAAAAAAGTGGTTAAAGCAAAGTTGTTTTATTTTATAAAGTTTATAAAATGTGCCACAAAGTATCTGCGAAAAACATTCAAGAAAGGTATTATGATATGTTGAAAGTAGAAATGTCTAGCAAATTAATAAAGTTATAATATTTTTTGTAACTTTATTATTATTTAAAAAAAAAAACTTTACAAATATATTTATTATTATATTATTTAAAGATCTTAGAACTCTAGATCTAAGTTTGTATTTTACCTTTTCGTACAAAATTAGCTGCGAATTCATCTGTTGTCTACTCGAAGTCCCCATTCCCTCTTAATGAAAACATGCCTCCAGTAATATGATATGAAACTTTGGCAATAAAGTGTCCGTATGACGGCGCCGGCGACACGTGACGCTCTTGCGCTTTGCATCTCCTCGGCTAAATATAGCGGCGCTGCTAATATTACTACCAGGGACACATACACTGGAGAGGAGTCGCGCCGGAGAGACATAAGAAAGAATTAAGAGTTAGCAAGCTCAGAAGAAGTTGGTATATGACGGTCGGTAGGACATTTTGCAAACAAGATAAAACCCTCATAACTATTCATATCGCTGGAAAAAACACTCTTTATCGTTGAAGATCCACCAAAGAAAGAAATATGATTTTTTTTAAATATATAGTTTGTATATTAAAAGCATGGTTACCTTTGTGGCAAGGTAATTTAACACTCTCCTTATCATTCATCGTTCACTTTGTGTACTACCACTTTAGTATTGTTTTTTTTTATATAGTGGAATTACACAATGTGAACTATGAATTATAACGAGAGTGTTAATAATATATTGTTCAATATTCAGATATCAAATATTTAATTGTGAATAATAATTACAATAATTTAAGATAACAAATGTCTTTAAAGTAAATCGTTAACCCTACTTCAAGCACATATTTTAACTTGGTATTATATATTTCCTTATTAAAAATAAATCAAAATAATAATAAAAAACAAACACACACACACATACACACACTAGCTAAAAATTCTTGTTGGATACATGCCAGATAAAAAATATACTGGAATGTATTTTTAAATGCAAAATGTTTTACCATAATAGTAAGGCAAACAGAAAAGTGATAAAAGCCATGAAAAGAAATAAACCTTAACTACACATTTTATAACATGTTTAAATTGAATTTATGCCTTCATTTCCATAAATACTCTATAAAACCATAAAAAGCTTAAATTAATGTTTTTACTTTCCCAGATAATACAATTTTGTACTTGTTTTATAAACATGATTAATATTAAACTCGTTTTTAAAACGTAAATAAAAAACTTATTAAGCTGAATTTTAGCTAAAATTTATTTCAAAAATAATTTTTAATGACTTTCAATAAACGCCTGAAAGACTATTTATTATATTTTTGAAAATTTAAAGTATTTACTTTGTGGATCATATTGATATATTATTTTGAGAAATAAAAAAACTTCGTTTTTTGATCCACTCACATTTTTATTAACAACCAACTAGTTTCGGCAACAACCTGTTTCCCTCGTCAGGGTTTAATTTATGACTTAACATATATATAAAAAAAAAACAGTGTACAAGTTATTGGTTTCGATAAGATAGGGGTGGGGGTAAAGGTGTTTTAAGTAGGGGTAAGAGCAAGGAATTATTTATTAACTGTAATTGAAACCCTATTTTCTTTGGTTTACTCTACTTTTCTTGCCTCAAATCCTTACCTGATACTAGTTCCTTCGCGTTCCTTGCTTTCATCAATTTACACGAAAATATCATGATTTTTATTTATTTACTGTGAATAAGGAAACAAATAATATCGACCACTTAGCATACAAAAAATAATAAGAATCTGGATTCGTTAATCATATTAAATTAATAAAATATCAAGATAAGGATATACTTAGTATAATATACTAAATATATCGTTTTAAATAAGAACATAATTTTTCGTATTTAGAAACAAATTATGTTTCTAAATACGAAAAATCTATCTTATTGTTTAGGCACTTGAGGGATTACACAAACGTAGTGTAGGATAAATGAACACTGAACGCAACACTATTTTAATTAAGTGAACACATTGGTGCTTTCAACAAAATTAATCAGGTAAGCATTTTTTATTCAACAAACCAGTAAATTAAACTTTTCTTGCTCGAATGAGAATGTAATGTGATTAATTTTTTACAGTGATGTCTCGCATAACACACTTTATTTGTTCCAGGAGCAAGTTCGTTATACGAAAAGTTCGTTAAATGAAACGTGTTTTTCCATAACGTCACATGTAAAAAAATCATTTCTGTAGCATAAAATATGTAATTGTAACATAAAAAGGATGGTAACGTTTTTTTTATTTATATCAGGATTAAGAAGAATCTACCGTAGCTAATAGAGTCGAAGGTTTTTATTGAATTATTTCTGGTTTTATTTCAACAGAAAACGCCCTTCTGCGTTTTCTTAATCCATAGTATAAAATACAATACGTTGATACAACATATGTTTGTTCAAGTTCATAAATGTGCATTTTTTTGGATGGGAATTATACTTATTATTTACCTGTATTGTTTATTATGTAAAAGATTTATAGATCATTGAGTGGATTTTTGTTTCTTGTAACTAAATAAAGATATTTTATTTAAAACTGTGTTGGGAACAGGAGAGATCATCTAGTGTGGCCCAATCACGAACTTCTCAGCATTTGCTTATTGCTGGGAGGAAGCCATGTAAAACTCCTCAGTAGAAGACGGACTGTTGTCTGTAATCAACAGATCTTCCGTTCCACTAGAAGAGGGTTCGGCATTTTCTGTCCTAGCTTGGTTTATGGTACCAATGTCCTTCATAGTGCATTGACTGCGTGCGACCTTGGAGCGTTCGATCATCAATATGAAATACGATACAGTCCTTTGTGTGAAGCAAAATTCGTTATGCGAGGCATCACTGTACTTTTTTTTAAATACAGACATAATACAAATAGTTCCTCTCAAGATAGAATGACAAACTCCAGTGTACTGAGATGAGATATTCAGCGAACACCAAACAAACATTAATTTAATCATTGCGTGTAGGCTTCTGTCATCCAGTAAGACGTTAAAAGTCAAATGGTATAATTAGCTTGTTTACTTCATACGAGTATTATTCTTTATGCGCATGCATTTTAAATTAAAATTGACCCAGTCAGAAACAACTTGATTCTTATTTTCATCTCTACCTGAATGTGGGAATAATGGATATGTGTGAGAATACATTTTTAAAATGAAATATATGTAATTTAAATCAATTTCCCTTGAATTTTTAAAAACACTTAGACCTAACCATATTTTAAATAATTGTAAATATTGACTAGATTGTCTACATAGTAATGTTTAAAAAAAAATAGAATAAACTAAAAAGTTTTTGTTTCAATACGATTTTCATTTAAACTTAAACATTTTTTTTAAATATTACAATTCTAATGAAAATTCGGATTTAAAATCTTTATGTTTAATTTAACTGCGATACCTTTCTTATTCTGAAATGATCTTTTTACAATAATTTAAAAAATTTTGCGACTTAAATATTTTATTTTGATACAAGCTTCTCTGTAAGCTTTAAGTGAGATTATTTAAACTTGTAAATTCTTGATGTTTGTTTAAAAACAAAACGAGTTTTCATCGTTTTCTAAACAATTTAATTTGAAGATCGCGTTTTTGTACTACACTTTTTTTAAATTGAGTGGCCAAGTTTTATTATATTCTTTCCATGTTGATAACTCAATAGAATTCAGTACAGTAATGAGTTGAGAAAAATCTTGGAATTTAAAATTTATTTATAATTCTAGGTTAATGCTTGTTAATTTTCATTGAAGTTCTAATTACATAGTGATTGATTTATACTAACATGTGAGTATAATACGTATATTATATTCGGACAAATGGAAAGGAAATTGGAAACTGAATGTTTATCATTAGATATTCCAGGAACCGTTCCAAATAGGTCAATGTAATTGAATTGTATTGTAGAGTATACAAACAAAAAACAGTAAAATGTCCTATTTCCGTATACATAATATATACATATTTATTAAACATTCTGAGTTGGTATTCTTTTATACACACACACATGCACACACACACGCACACACACACACACACACGCACACACATACACACACATACATAAGGATTACTTATACATAAAAAGTTGATATTTTTTTCACATGGAAGATATCTCTTTCTATGTGGGTTCTTAGGAATTTAGACAAAAAAAATACCCATTTAAAAATAAATTACCTACATATCAAATAATAAAATTGTAACACTCCATCTATAAGTGTAAAATAAATGTGCGCATCTAAACAAATTCAAATGAGTTGAAGGAATTTCGACAACTTATTTCACAGTCGTATAAAATACAAACCTTGACTTGAATCACTAACTTGTTTTCAGTTATCTAGATAATGTTATTTCCTAGTAACAAACCCGCCAATGTACACTTAAATTGTACAAGAAGTTTAATAATAAAGTGATAAATTATTAAATTGTTGATAATTCAATAAATAAAGTACCTAGTAACATTAAAAAAATTGCTGGAATGTCGAAAAGTTTTATATGTTATAAAACTTTAGTAATGTATCGCGAGTCGTGAGACAAGATTCACCTGCTTCGCTTTCATCTTCCCCTCCTATCCCTAACGACTCAAATAACACCGAAGCTCTAAAATACCGGATTAGTGCGATTAATCGTAATTCACTGAGCTTTTTTGCAAGCTTCAAGGTGGGCCAGCTATGTATTATATATATACAATAGTATAAAACAAAACGCGAACGTAATATTTCATTCAAACATATCTCTGAGGGTATCAATTTAATTGTGTGACGTAATCTGATATATCGCCCCCGTAATTACAGCAAAGGGTGAAAATTCTCCGGGAAACTGGTCTTATTTATCACATTCCTGGGCTGAGTTTCCAAGACGATTTTCCCATTAACGCTAATGGGTCAGCTTTGTAAGGCAGCCGAGATAAAATACGAGTCATATCCGAGTACATGCCGCTTATATTATACAACTATATCTACATACCGTAATCCCGTGTGTAAGAGACGACAACCCATTATTTATCTTTCGATGCAAGATCATTTTAAACTATTAAATATGGTTTCTTGAATGTTTTTCGCAGATACTTTGTGGCACATTTTATAAACTTTATAAAATAAAACAACTACGCCGCGCAATGCACAGTAAAAATAACATTTAGGAGTTTTCAAATCATATTTTTTAAATCGTATTTTCACATGGTGTACGGAGTGCGTAGAAGTTTTTGGTAAAGGAAGGGTAATTAACCGGTTTGATAAAGTGTACCTACCAATAAAAAGTGGGTAAAGCAAAGTTGTTTTATTTTATAAAGTTTATTAAATATGAGAATTTAAGAGTTTCAAAGTTTTAAATATGTCATTTTGAGTGTGACCAAATACTTGCTCACAAACCTGGATTATCACAGGAGCTATTTTTTTACATTTTACATCTCAACATATGCAGATAAAGAATAATATGGAAGTCTGGACATTTACAAGGCTTATGACCGTCATAGGCTTGGTTAAGTGATCACTTTGAACACGTGCAACATTCACCAATTCTACGTATTATCCACATTCTTGTTCGCAAATCATGGTTTTCGCTCTACTTAACGCTGGTTTTCGCTCCACAAAAATATTTTTGATATCTCAAGCATGTGAAGAAAAATGTGAAAGAATGGGTAAGGAACAGTTTTCCATATTCTTCTTCGACTTTTTTGAGATATTAACAAAAAAAACTTTTAACCATGTTCAATAGATATTTTAAAATATCAACTTAATCGTTTTTTTAAATCATTTAGAATACGGATAGGTACACTAAAAACATTGAGCATATGAAATTTAAAAAAAAAAATGGGTTAACAATATAAAAATTAAATACTTTTTAAAATGTGTGGAATTTACTTAAAGTGTATTTCCATAACCCCTGTTTTCTCAGATGAGTTTAAACATTTAGAATACGGATAGGTACACTAAAAATATTGTGCATTTGAAATGAAAAAATCAGATTGGATTAACAATATAAAAATTTAATCCTTTTTAAAGTAAAATCGTCAAAATTTGGTTTCTAGTTAAAATGGAGCTTTTATTATGAGCGATTATAAATTGATTGATTTGAAATTGTTGTATACTGCCACCATCACGTATATTTTTGATATTACCTACACATAAAATGTGTAGAATTTACTTAAAGTGTATTTCCATAACCCCTGTTTTCTCAGATGAGTTTAAAAGTTTAGAATACGGATAGGTACACTAAAAACATTGTGCATTTGAAATAAAAAAATCAGATTGGATTAGCAATATAAAAATTAAATACTTTTTAAAGTAAAATCGTCAAAATTTGGTTTCTAGTTAAAATGGAGCTTTTATTATGAGCAATTATAAATTGATTGATTTGAAATTGTTGTATACTGCCACCATCACGTATATTTTTGATATTACCTACACATAAAATGTGTAGAATTTACTTAAAGTGTATTTCCATAACCCCTGTTTTCTCAGATTAGTTTAAAAGTTTAGAATACGGATAGGTACACTAAAAACATTGTGCATTTGAAATAAAAAAATCAGATTGGATTAGCAATATAAAAATTAAATACTTTTTAAAGTAAAATCGTCAAAATTTGGTTTCTAGTTAAAATGGAGCTTTTATTATGAGCAATTATAAATTGATTGATTTGAAATTGTTGTATACTGCCACCATCACGTATATTTTTAATATTACACATAAAATGTGTAGAATTTACTTAAAGTGAATTTTTATGACCCCTGTTTTCTCAGATGAGTTTAAAAGTTTCAAAAATAATTATTTGTGTTTTCGAAATGCAAGCTTTCTAATTTATGAATTTATTACACCAAAGGGCATGCATGAGCTGTTATTGCGATAACCAAGTTATAGTTTTCTCATTAATACTTGACTTCATTTTAAAAATACAGTGTAACTGAAGTGGACCACATAGACCACAGCCTCCTGAGAGTAGTGGAACAATATTCCCATTAAAACTTTTAAATTATGCTTTCGAATCGCACCAATCCAATATGGAATTAAATAACATATCAACAAAAAAAGTTTATTTTGAAAATCTGTCGTTCTCAACACTAACAGTAAGTTAATAATTTTAAACGTTAGTTTTCAAAACAAAGTGCATCAGTGCCAATATTTTTATTAATGTCTCAATGGGTTCGTCCCTTATGCATGTAAGTTTTTTTTTATGAGAAGATAATATAAAAGTTTGGGTGTTTGCATCATTTGGTCATAGCTGGCTTATACAATTACTTGGGTATCGTTTTCTATTTTGTAAAATATTTTATTTTACCTCTTTCGAGATACATTTCTCCCGGGGGTCAAATTCAGTAAATATGTGCAAAGATTTGAAGATACAAAAAACAATATTGTTTTTATTTTTGGTTAGATATTATCTCCTTAAAAAAAGTGAAATCTTTGTCAAAAATATATATCGACGTAAATATAGTTACATCAATTGATTCGGCAGTCACTTAGTGGTAAAACCTATCCATTTTTAGTTTAAAAAATTGCTTAGTAAATTCCACTATTTCTTAAAATGTACTTAATTAAAATGTTTGAAAATGATGCGGAATGCATCGAAACACGAGTCACATTACATTTTAAGAAATAGTGGTAAAAATAAATATAGTTACTTTTGACGAATTTTCATTTGAATTTTCATTACTTTATACATACAGTATGTTTTTTTGTAGTAAATTTTAACAATATAAATTGTCGGTTTTTATCGAATTGGCAAAAAATTGTAATTTTAAAATATGTGTCTACTACAAAGTATTTGTTTTTTTGGTTAAAATTGTGATTTACGTAGGTCCAGTTTTTAATGTATTAAATGTTTATAAAAATAATAAAAATCGTTTTATTCTAAATGTTATTGTATAAAAACAATTGTAACTATTAAAGACGACTATCAAAGCCCAAATACAATAAGTAAATTTAATTTATTTGGATATTTTTTTATATGTGGCAAAGTCTTGAGTTAATGTCACGCCCCCGTAAAATAATTTAACTTGTATATTATATTTTTTTCCACACTCATGTGAATTTTATTTATGGTACAACAGTTGCAAAAATAATTTATTTTCACGTAATTTATACATATGTATTTACATTGTATACTTATTTAGAAGCAGAGTTTATGGAAGACACACATTAAAATTATCATAAAGAAATGCTTTTCACCTAAATAAAAAGGATCAATCTCACTTCGTAAATTAAAATTTTCCATCCAATCAATAAAAAAATATAAAAAATGTGTGAGCGAATTTATTTTAAGAACGTTATTACATTGCGAGTATAAACTGTAAAAACTTTGGCACGGATTTCCGATCAAAATAAACGAGTAGTAGTATTGAAATATTTTAGAATCGAAGGTTTTTAAACTTTGATGTTGATGAAACTGTTCGTAGGAGCAGATCGGATCGGTTGCATAATACGCAGACGAGATAATACAAAATACAACGCCGATTGGCTACCAGCCAGTACAATATGTATACAGTTACAGATCACAGATTCACAAGCAGAGCTGTTGAACTAATTTTACAACAGCTACATCTCCTGACATGCGCACTGAATCAATTCATCCACAAAACAGTATCCAATCTAATGTACAATACTGCAAATAAAAACAGTATCTTTATTTTCTTGATTGTTTTTCACAAATACTTGGTGGCACATTTTATAAACATTATAAAATAAATTAACTTTGTCTTTAACCCCTTTTTATTTTTGGGTACTTTTTTTTCTCCTACTGCTTTCGACAATAACCTTGTCATCAGCAGGGTTAAACATGTACATATTTGTGATTTTACACTGTAATATTTATTTAATATTACCCTGGACTGGTTCCTGAAGCGCAAGAGTGATCACCTTGCCTTCATGTAAGTAATGATCAACTGCGTCAATTCGATGCAGTTCCCTATGCACCATTGGGTGTGGATAAGGGTTATAAGTAAGTTTTTAATCCTGATAATAACAACGTTACATTAAACGGTGGTTAAAAATAATTTTGTTTTATTTTATTAACAATAAAATAAAACAAAATTATTATTCTTTTAAATGGTGGAACGATTCTATTACTTGACACAATTACATAGAGACTGAATTTATTCTTCTTCTTGGTGTAGGTCTTGTGGCCTATTTTTAAGAGGCCTTCATAATTAGCCTTCTGCGATGTCGATTCCCAGCTGTCAATCCATCTTCTTGGTGGTCTGTTATGTCTGTCCTTGGGGTTAGATGTGCAATGCAACGTGTGGGAGCCTGGATGGTTCCATTCTCCTCACACTCCCATACCATTGTCTTTTTCGTTGCCTTCCCCACCTAACGACATCTTCGATCTGACATATTTGTCTTATTCTGGATTTCCTTATTCTATCTCGTAGACTCTTGCCAGATGTGCTCCTTAACGTCAACATTTCTGACACTTTTAGCGCGTTTTTTTATTACTGCGGTGTCGCACTGCATTTGATCTTTAAAGGCATTAAAAAAACTAACTTTAAAAGAGCAATTCAGAAATGCATGATGGAGGTGGGTAGATCTGAAATAGATCGCATTATTAGGCCATTTTGTATTTGATTGCATGTCATAAACAAATTTCTTTTATAAAACATTATTAGGACATATTATTTTAATTCTAAATAATGTAAATGAAATATAAATAAATTAATGTACAACATTTTGAGTGTGTCCAAATACTTGTTCACAAAATCTGGATTATCTCCAATTACAGGAGTTATTTTCATTTTATTTTATTTTATTTTAAATAAAAATGCCCAGACTTCCATATTCTTCTTCATCTTTGATGAGATGTCAAAAATAAAATAAATTAATGAATATGAAAGTAGCTCACAAATGTATGGAGTTGGCGAAAGAAGGATAAAAGTAAATTGAATGCAGTGAAAATACTAACTTTCAAATAAATGTAAGTCAAACGATGTATGAGAGATGTTTGAATACTAAGAATATTTTCAATACGTACATACACTAAATACATTAATCCTGTAAAATCAAGTCATTGTTATTTCAGTTCATTTCCTATTTGTATAAATCCGAATGGAGTGCAGTATTCTAAGATTAACATTGAGGTCAGTGACTCCAATAATAATTGGCAACGGAGCAGACCATTTAACATTGCTGTTAAGTTATTGTTTGTTCGAGTAATTTGACGGGTATTATATTATAATTCATATACAGTTCTTTAAAATCACTTGTACTAAAAAACTTGTCGTTGAACCCCAATCACAAATACTTAAAATTTAGTCAAAACAACAAAAGATACTGCCGCGAACTCACACATGAAGCGACGTACAAATTGTATCGTATATATATATATATATATATATATATATATTTATATATACATATATATATTTATATATATTTATATATATTTATATATTTATATATATATATATATATATATATATATATATATATATATATATATATATATATATATATATATATATATATATATATATATATATATATAATAGGTCGTAAGACCTGTAAATAATTATTTCCATGTTTTTCTCCATATTTGTTGAGATGTCGAAAATGTCCAAATAAAGCAAAAGTGGATAAACCCAGATTTGTGAACAAGGATTTGGACAGACTAAAAATGCTTGAAATGCACTTTTTTCTCACAAACCCGAGAACCCAAAAGTTTCTTATTCCGGAAGAACTAAACAACCTACAAATATTTTCTAGAATGGTTTTCACAGATAATTTGTGGCACATTTAATAAACTTTACAAAAAATATTACTTTGTTTTAACCACTTTTATTTGTTCTTTTCTCTGGTTTACCAATAAAAATTCGTTTAAAAAATTACACAATATTTTAAATAAAATTAAGTACATAATATATATTTAAGTTATATCAAAATATTTTATCGAAGTTATTTTAAAACAAAGTTACGGTTTAATTATAAAATGGAAAATCACAAAGTTATTGCTTCAAATATAAATCATATAAATACATAGTTTTATTTTATAAATCTCCAAATAAACTGTATTCTCTAATTGCTTTAGAATAAACGAATACAGCTCTAAATTTTATCTCTCAACCAATGCCTCACTATCTAATATAAATTCGTAATACATTGGGTCAAATAAAATATTCGATAAATACGCTATAGACACGTGGCGACTTCATCTGATAGCGAATTCGCCTGTAGGTAGGCAATCCGGCCAGCACGCGTCGCGTCACCGCCCCTCTTTTGTTCGCAGAAAACTGCTTTGAAAGACTACCCATAGAGCGCGTGGCGGGGCTTTTTGTAATCCTTATCAAAAATAAATTACAATAATTAACTGTTGTATATTATACGTATGTAATTTAATATTGGAACAATGTAAAGATGATTTCAGTTTTGAATTTAATGAATTAGACGCCATAAAAAACGTTTTGGAATTGACAAACGAATCCTCGTCACAGGAGATTCGTTAACAAAAAGTATTACCATAGGCAGGTTGGTGTGCATATTGACAGTTGAAATCAATGTATGCTTATCAGGATTATCAGGAATATATAATCACATCACATATCAATGGAAAAGGGTTATTGAAATACAAATTTCTTCAAATCTCCAAGCTTGTTCGACCTCATATGCCCCGCTGACAGTGATAGGTGCTTTTAAAGCGAGTGTTTTTGCGTAGAATTTTCATTAATGAATTACATGAAATTATAGTAACTTTAAACATAAAGAGTAAATCCACTCACGAGTTGGCATAGGCTATGAAACTTAAAAAGTTGAAGCCTGAGTAGGGTAATGATAAATGGTGTTGCATAAGCCGTAGCTAGATTTCAGAGTCACTTTGGGCGTTAGGTAATTAAAAAATAGGTGCTTTGAAATCATTTGATCTATTTATTTTCCGTATATTATAAATGTCTCATCTTGAGATGAACATCTATTGTTTTCGTACGAGAGAAGATGGATGTCTTAGCATTTCAGAGTTTACGAACTAGCATTTGGCTTGCTTAAGTGATCAGTTTTTACACTTGTGTAACTTACACCATCCTGCTCATTACTGAACATTCATATAACATTAACTTTTTAAAGATGCACTCTTATTAGATTGCTTGCGTATGATAGTTTTAATGCTGATAAAGATAGAGTTGAAAATTGACGAAGAATGTAGCTTTCACTGTTACAGGAATCATTATATTTTTCTCATTATACTCGTAGGTATCCAACAGCAGTGTATATATACATATTTCAATAAAATATAATTATACGAGGTTCAATAATAGGTAAAATCGTAAATGTTACCCAAATATATAAAAATAATCATCTTTACCAGAAAAATTAAAGGTCAAAAGTCTTGGACATCCATCTTCTCTCATATATAATAATAATAATAATAATAAAACCCTTATCGGCATCCAATGATGCATAGGGCACTGTGTCATATAAACGCAGTGTTACCTTGATCGTTTTCACATGAAGGAAAGGTGATCAGGCCTCCGCCTTAGGTACCAGTCCATGGTAGTATTGAATAAATATTACAGTGAATAAATCACTTATATTTATTTTACCCCCCTTGGGAATCGAACCCGGGACCTCCAAAACGGTAGCCGAGCGTGCTGACCATTGCACTACGGAAGCGGACATATATAAACTCATATATAAACGATAGTTTTTTTAAACGAAAGAAGATGGATTATGTTACTAGAAGACACCTAAAACATATATTGTTATACATACATATGATAAAATTGAGTGAATAAGCCAATGTCTGATAGTGTTAAAAAAAATTATGTTTGCTTGGTTGATACAAGTTTAAAATTAAAATTAAGGAGATTATCGTTTTGTTTGCATAAATTCTTAATCGTCTCTCTTGTCATCTGGTATAATAATTGAACAATATTTACTTTATTATGGTCGCAGTGGTGCCTTAACTACTGTTGTGATTCTCTTCGTTTGAAGATGGGCACGATGGGTATACATTGAAACATCACCCCTGACAAGGACTGAAATATCACCGATAACGCAATCACCCCTTATCTTCTAAATGACACAGAGCTTCTGTCTAATTGAACAACGTTTCATCGCCAGCTAAGTGTAAATTGATTGTTTGGAATACGGATGCACATAAAAGGCAAAGTTATTAGATAGTAAACCTACGTACAAAAAAATATAGATTTCTGGGATGAAAATGCATTAAAAAGTAGGATAAAATAATTTCAGATAGTCGAAACCAATTTAATGATTTATGTTTATGTATAAAATATTTTATCTGAATATTTAAACATAAAAAAACAACACAAAACGTTGATTTTTATGATAACTCAGATAAGATATAATATTTGAGTCTTATCAGTAAATTCACGATTTGGTGACCTTTTTTTCTCACATATGTATGTATATGTTTAAAAAAGTATAAAAATATTTGTTCGAAGCAAACAAAAGACCCAATTAGATCGAATACAAAACATCTTAAAAACTAACAGACAATCTCTGATAATTTGAATTCATAATTACAAAATTATTAACATTTTTTATCATTAATACTCAAAATCATCTACTTTTTTGTCATTTATACCTACTACCGAACACTGGGTTATTCATATTCAGACTATCTTTTTTTAAGTTAGAAGAAAGAAAAATCCACTTAAGTAATGGTCTATAAACCTTGTGCATAAATAGCAAGGTAAATAATAAATGTAACTCCCATCTAAAAAAAAAACACTACGGATGACATATCAAGTTTATTATAGGCATCTTTACTCGTTTCCAAAATAACGATGGTGGAAATCTGAGCGCCACAGGGCTTACGACCTGGCATTTGTTAGGCTTAATTATTTAATTAATACACCATTCTGCCCAATACAACTAATAAAAATTACAACTAACATACTAAAGGAATATAACAAAAGTGGATCTTAAAAAAATATGTAAATGGATGTTCAATAATGGAGAGAATGGTGAACGTAACACACGTGTATAAAATGATCACTTAAGCCAGTCAAATCCCAGGTTTATAGTCATTAATTGATTAAAATTCCCTATTTTATCGTTTAAAACGATAGATGCTTCGTTTAAGTTGAGACACCTAAAATATACATAAAAATCTCTTGTAACTTAAGGGTCAAATTCACGTGATCGACGTTTCTGGTTTCCTTTGCGCCGCCCAGGAGATTAAACAACAACCGCCATAGAAGACCAGACCTAGATTACGGGGCGATTAGGTTGCAGCCTTTGACGGCTGTAGAATATTGCAGATCTGATCAAAGCTAGGGGTGTTATGTGCAATGGTTATTATTGCCAATGTGTATTGTTTGGTGTCTGGAAATTCTCGTAGATCTACTGATACGAATAAATGTGAATTTAACTAAATAAAACAGACTCTACAGTTAATATGGTAGGTGGGAAAAAAATCACGAATCATTGATTTTTCGGTAAATTCATGGATAAAGAAAAACAATATAAAAAAAACAAATGATTGTTTCTAATCCGCCTGAAACAACAACAGATACCTATATTTGCAATATAATACAAATAATTAACATTTTTTTTACTTAGTAAAAAAACACTGTTTTACCAAGTAAAACTTTAATTAAAACTGCATAGATACTAACTACTGCAAACTAACTGCATAATTAATGAAAATAATAATATTAAGTAGAAATTTCGAATAAATCATTCAAGTATCCAACTTCATCTGGGCAACGTTATCCGAAATATATTTGGTAGTAATAAAACATAATTAATTTGCCATCATGTGCGATTTGACTCGAATTTTTTTTTTGTATTTTTATTCATAAGGGCATACAAATTGATATATTTTTGGCGTCGAAAATTTATTCAGATTAAATTATAACATTTTGAATTTAATATGATGGAGTTTATATATTATGTAAAAGGACGACGTTATCCGGTTTCACATATAAATCCACAGATACAATGTAAATAATCTATCATCTTTGACGAAGAGAAAACATAACAATCCATCAACCGGCGATGATATTTTCAAATACTTTCGATCTTAATGGTGTCAGCTTGTGGTCATTTTTGTAGTGAGTTTAAAAAATATTTCAAGTTTATTATAATATATTGATTAATAGGCTTTTAATGAAAATTAACATCGACAATTAAGGCAACTGGGATAATCAATAGCCCGAAACATAATTTCATTAAAACCCAGGTAAAATTTAACCTTATTACATTAACTTAATTTAATACATAACACCGTTTTTGTATTGAAAACATTAGTTTTCTTCCAAATAAATATATGGGTTTGAAAAGAAAAGAGTTCATTCACTCAGAGAATTGAAATATTAGAGTTTAAAAAATGATATAAAATATTTATTCGCCAAATTCCAATATGATCATATGGAAAATATAATTCTTATAAAGAAAACCAACCAAGTAGCCAAGTCAATCTTCCAGTGAGAGGCTCAAGGAACCCCTGGGCCTTGAGCTACCTTTAAAAGTACTAAAGCGGTGCTGGTGACAGTTAGCAGAAACGTTATTGTCAAGAAGTGTGCAATGATAGATTGCCAGTCAGTGTTGCCACTGCAGGAATAGAAACATCAAGGTGATTAAGAACTTACCGTGAAGATTTTAAAACATATTTGATTGACAGCGTTTTGAGTATGTCCAATTTTTAAAAAGCTTTTTTCGTCTCACCAAAAGATGTCTCAAGTGAACTTTTAATGAATTTAAGCAATATGTTTCGAATTTTGAGTAAAATAAATAGAAGTTCAAAGAATTTGAGTAGCGTGGTTGCCAATCATGGGTAGAATAGGTGAATGTTACACGTGTGTAAAGTGATCACTTAAATCAGTATATGACGGTCGTAAGCCCTGTAAATGCCCAGACATCCATATTCTACTTCATTTATGTTGAGATGTCATTAAAAATTATGTATCTTGTAAGTACAGATGCAGAATAAGTTCATTAGCGGTTTGTATTGAAAGATCCCCCTTTCTGATATCTGCGTTTTCCGAAACACGACTTGTTCGAGATCTTCGGGATTGCGGAAGATTTGCGATGCGTGCACTGAATGCATTCCGTCTGCATCGGAATAATTGCCGATAAAATATTGATGCAACTCCCTCCGGCGTTTCCAGCGCAGATAGGCTAATTCGATCCCTATCGCGGCCATAAAGCGAACAAAGGAAACATCAAGATGATAATATGTTCCATGTACGATGCACTTTCTGCATGCTGTCGTAAACATCCTCACTCTGACGTTATTCCATTTTTAGGAAGCCTAAATGACTAACATAGCTTTAAAGAGTAATAAACCATTATCCAGACTTAGAAAACAAAATACTCATCTCATAAAAAAAATCATTATCTAAACGGTTTTCTTATAAATTATAACATTTTTTTAATTTAACCTTTATTTGAATGCTATATACCACTACCCAGCCACACTGGCATTTTTAATTGCTATCTTGGGTCAAGATTTCAAAGCAATCGACGAAAAACGTGAACAAACAAAACTTAATTTTTTTTTATACACATAAATCAATTCAAATGTTTTAGATAGAAACATATTCCTTGTGGAGAGTTTTATGAATTATGTTTTATGAATTGAGTTTTACTGAATTTATGTTTTTTTCTAATTTTTCACAGGATGGAGTATCCAACGATGCCGAACCCAGCCCACCGGAGCATCTTCAGTCCAGCTAAGGATATAAAGAGTCCAGTATGTTTCTCATAATCTATTACATAAACGATTTTCAAAATACTTCAATTTATAGGTTTATTCTACAAAAGCTTTAAACGATTAACTTTTAACACAACGAAACATATAGATAATTAAAACGTAATCATAAACATTTTCAGTGCAAATCTGAACATTTTGAGATAGAATTAAATACAATTTTCTTCCAAATCTTAAAATGGTCAAGAATCGAATGAAATCTAAATAATATCGATTGAACGAAAGCCAACTCACAAACTATCTTTCCTTGATTGAATAATATGAAAGAGCAATTATAACGTTCTCCCAAAATATCTACTCATAGGCATTTGAAATTTTGTTCAATATAACGAATCGGGTTACATTTATCGTTTTGAAGAGCAGAGCAATATTGTTGTTATTTAAAAAAAAAACATGACAAATATTATAATTTCATCAATTGATTCGGCAGTCATTTTGTGGTAAAATCTATATATTTTTAATTAATGTTTTACTAAGTAAATACCACTATTTCTTAAAATCTACTGTGTTTCGATGCATTCTGCATCATTTTCAAATACAGTATGGTGTTTGAAAATGAAAATTTCAAACGGTGTTTGAAAATGATTTTAAGAAATAATGGTATTAACCAAGTAAAACATTAATTAAAAAAAATATAGTTAAATAAGAAAGCGTAGGATACAGGGAGATAATTTCCGATTTATCTTTTTTGTAAGGAATTTCCATAATAAAGTCAACATTTCAACAGAGACACAGAAAATTGTCATAATATAGGTAAGATTTAAGCCCCAGATAGGGAATAAGGGTTAGTGCTGCTTATTTACGCTAATTCAGATGAAAGTTAATAATGTATAAGAAGCAATAATCCAAAATAACACTTAATTTTCTATCTCCGTAATAAAATTGTAATTAGATACCTTCAGTTACCATGCATGGGGTTATGGGATTGATTTACGATAGGCGTCAATAGAAATACTATTTATTTTAGGAATAAATATTTCATTTGTGACTTTAGACTACATAGAACTGGAAACGTAAGATATGTAAATCAGCCTCCCTTTTTATAGTTTTCAATCAGGATCAATAGTTTTCACTTAGATGTCTATGAATCTGGAGACTAGAATTATTTTTTTAAAGTTGTTTAATTGAAAAAAAAGTAAACACTGCGTGTAATCAACGTAGTGAAATGCGTTATACTGGTTCTGAATAGTGTTTTTTTCCAAAGCGAAGAAAACAGTTTTATATTTCTGAAAGCTTTATCTGTGAAGGAAGGTTAATATTTTATTTTTATATTGTTATTTTTTTCAGCCAATGTCACCAAGAGAGCCACCTGCTTGTGTTCAAAATGCAATGATGAACAAAGAAAAGAAACCATTCACTTACACTCCCGGTGGCCTTGACCTCTCACAAATTCGGTCTGAGAAGATGGCCAGACGTCTCATGATAAACGCCATGAGTCCCGGGGTACAAGAAAGACCAACGCCTCCTTCTTTTACCCCTTCTTGTGATTCTCCGCCAGTTAAACCTCCCTTAAATAACTATTACAATATGCCAGTAGCAGTGTTTCCAATGATACAGATCCCCGCTAATCCAAAAGAACTACTACGAAGAACAAGTGGACCATATAATAGAAGTGAATCTGTAGAGAGATCAGATGTAAAAACTTCTAAAAAGATAAACAATGACGAAGATTTAAGTTCTGATAAAGATCTTATTTCTACTAAAGCGATAAGTAACCATGAAGATAACAATCCTATAAGTGAAACAAAACCCAGAGAAGTTGATGAGTCCAATGAAAAATATATTGGTAACGGCATTCAAGAAGATGTAAAAGATATAGTTCAAGGGGTGGTAAAAGAAACAGTAAAAGAACTCGTAAAACAAATCCAAGAGTTGAATGAAAAAAAGGATTCTAAAGTTCATGAAAATAAAAGTGTTGAGAAAGAAAGTTCAGATACAACCAGTAAAATACAAGAAACCGAGATAATTCAGCAAGACGTACAGGAAAGTGCTGAGGTTCAAGAAAAATTGGATATAAATGCCAATGTTTGTAAACAGCCTGAAAGGACTCCTACACCAAATCTGGTATCAACGACGGTGCTTAAAATTGAGAACAAAGAAAGTAAAACATTAAATGATGACGTTCTTTTAACAAACGAATCACAAAATGATGTTAATCATAATATTTCTCCGGTACCTTCAGCAAAAGAACAAGAAAAACTAATAGAAAATACCGATGAGGATGGTGATATTACACCTAAAATAGATATCGATACAAAACATTTTGAAACTGTGTTGTCAGAAATGAAAAACAAAGATAACTCTTATAACAATATCTTAAAAAAAGAAAACGAAAAATGCATGGAAAATACACAAAATTTAAGAAATTCAGTGAGTCCAATCCCAACATATGACATTATAGACAAGCAAAAGAGCTTTATGAGAGAAAATCGTGATTCTATAGTAGCACGAAGAAACAATGAAAATATAAAAAGTCTCAATAATGACCTTGATAGTCTTCCAAGTTTAAGTCTTTGCTCAAAACGCTTTTCATTTTTAAGCGAGAGTTCAGCTATCAGCGATGAGGATTCGATTAGTTTATTAACTGGGATACCACCAAAAATATCATTGATAGATCGAAATGTTAAGAAGGAAGCACCAAATGAAACACCAAAAATTGAGATTCTTCCCCCCTGGAAACAGGAAGAAAATTATATTTCTGATAAACAAAGTGATTTTCTGCAACCTTATGATTCTAATGTTACTCAAACCAAACCATGGACGCCAACAAAGAATGCTTCACCAACACCATTCGACCCCGTTGTTCAACCGTTCAAAATATGTAACGAATATGAAAAAAGCTGGCTTAATAATACTTGGAGTAAGCCTAAACCAGTAGAAAATTTGACCCCAGTAAATATAAATAATAATAACGATAGCGAACCAGCGTGGAAACGCGAATTAAGAGAAATAGCCAATCAGAAGCGGGAAGCAAAGGAAGAAAGTGAGTTTTATAAAGAAGAGATAGAGCCTCCGTGGAGGAGAGAGTTGCGTGAACTATCAGAATCTAGACTTTCAAAAGAATCATCACCGACACCGTGGAAACCAACATGTAAATTGAATTACAGCAAATCAAATGTAGAAGACAAATCTTTATCGATAACTAATCCACTTTGGAGTCAAACAGTTCGCCCTAAAACGTGGAGAGAACGTAAAGCAGACTTGTCAAGAGACAAAGAGGTCGATATACCAGAGTGGAAAAAGGTCGGCGAGTTGAGAAGAAATTTTGTGAATTCGTTTATAAATAATAAGAGCACTTCCAGTTCGTCTGCGTGTAGTTCTCCTGCTAGGGAAATAAGGAAAACTCCAGAAATAACGGTAGAAATTGCCGGCCATCCTACAAGTACTCCTGCGGTTCCCGCAAATAACAACGCGTATACATACCCTTGGGAATCTTCATCAGAATCCAGCGCGGCTTTCTCCCCAGAACCATACCTCTTCGATAGGACGCCTACGCCTCAGTCTAGAAACAGTCCCTATAGGCAAACTCCGCAGTACGTTTACGCTGATATGCAGTCGCCTGTTATTCCAAAGTAAGTTTGAATGATGAATTGAATTTTTTTTTACCTAGTTCAGTTTTAGCATCGCATCCCATGGTTTTTAATTCACTTACCAACGCCAAAGGTGAATTGGCTATTTTGAATTTTGATTGTTTATTTTTGTTTTTATTTTTATTTTTCATTTTGAGAATACATGAGTACCTCTTTTTTAAATACTGGTAAATAATCTTAAGCCAGCTAACTAATTATTTTTTGTTTAAAAATGAATAATAATTTCGATGAGAAATAATGTCCGGATTTTTTTTACAATAGTTTGGACACACTCAAAGTATTGTTATTATTTTATATTTTATGTAATGAATGCTAGTTCAACTTTTTTGGAAAACCCGTTTATTTTCACTGCTCGAAAAGAATGCTTTGATATATTTTTTGGTACAATTGTAATTTGTTTGTTAAGTATATAAGTTTAAGGTAAGATGATATACACCTTATAAATAAGTAAACACATATCCTTTGTGATATGTGTTTACTTATTTATAAGGAAATGATATACCTAAGCTAACTTCAGCGCTAATCTAGAATCATTAAATAGTATAAATTCCTGTCTTTCACGAGATAGCGAGTGTTTTTACTTTGACCTATTCACTAAAAAATTAGATGAAAACATCGTTACTTTAATAAAAAGAGTAAACCCACTCGCCATAAAGAATAGGCTAAAAAACTTATAAAGTTGGAATATGATAAGCCAAAGGTAAATTTTAGAGTCACTTTGAGTTTAGGTTTTTCCAAATTGCAATCCTTTGCAAATTCACTGTAATTGTTGTTCGTTGATTCTTTCATGTTTTACAGAGAATATGGCACACTCAGTTATCAGCCAAACCAACGCCAGCAAATAAGATCCTGCCCCATACAATCGAGATCCTTCAAGTATCTTCAACTACTGACAGGAACGACGGAGACGTATGAAGACGATGAACCCTTCATTCCCCAATCACCACTTCACTCTCACTTAAGACCGGATAATTTATAAACTTTAACAATAATTTAAAAAATATTAAGCTTACAATTATATAAACACTTGCCAATATATTATAAAAAGTATTTTTCTCATTGTTTTTGCCATCAAAATGCTTCTTGCTGAAATGTATGTACGTAAAATCAAACAGTTGTAATCGGATAAACGATATTTTACATCAAGACGTGAAGACAATAAACTCTTAATTCCTATATCACCACTTTACTCTCACTTAAGACCAGATAATTTATAAACTTCAACAATAATCATTTAACTAATAAATCATTAAGCTTAGCATTATATAAACACTTGCCAATATGTCCGTTATAAAAAGTATTTTTCTCATTGTTTTTTTCAGCCAAAATGCTTCCCGCTAAAATGAATGTTTTATCAAACAGTTGAAACTATATTTTAAACCGATATCAAGACGCGCATGTTTCAATACTATAGATTTATGAATTTGTATATTATTTACAAACTTAAGTTATTATATTTTGTAATTAAAGAAAAATGTTTAAAAAAACTGTGTATCAATTACTTAATAATCCTATATTCCATTTAAATCTCTTGCAATCTTTATTTTTTTTTTTTTATACATTTTTAATATTATTTACTGATTTGGCATTAACTTATATAAAATAACGTGTTTGGATAATTTAAAAAATTACACACTTGTATTATATGCCATTTGTTGAGTTTTATTTATTTAAAATGATTGATTTAAAAAAACACATGTGTTTTCATCGATAGGTGATTACAAAAACACCTGTACTTTTTTAAACTAGTCGTGTAAAATGAAATAAATATCAATAATTGGCAAAATACAAGTGTATATTCTTTTTAATAAAAAAAATAACTCGTGTGAAAAACAGAATTAGTTTTAAATTTTGTGAATTGAATCATTCATTTTTTATATTCAATTCTTCATAAAAAATTATGGTATTTATATATTTGAAAATATCTTTATTGAATTAAGTAATTTATTAAAATTTCGTTAGTTAAATGATGAAATTCATGAAGAATAATAGTAAGGTTAGGTTAGGTTAGATTTTTTTTAGATAATTGATTTTTAAACAACGAATAACAAAGCGTAATACTTTTTTTAAAAATTAACAACTGAATTAGCTTTCATGAATTTTGCGAACTGAATAATTAGTTTGATATGTTGAATACCTCATAACATTAAAATATTTTAGTTTTCAAAGTATTTATATTGAGTTCATTGTAAAATCTTTATTAAAATGGAATGAAATTCTTACAAACTAAAGAGTTAGAAACGGTTAGTTTAGTTTTTAAGGGTGCGTTTTAAATAATTGTGGCTTTGAATAGTTACCAACTTACTAATTAAAATAAAACTTTTTCATCCAGCTTTTCATTTGAAAACCACATTTTCCTTGCCGATAAATATCGGGAAATTCATATTATTTTCAAATAAAACAGCATCAGGAATAGTCAAAAGTTAGGAAAATATTTAAATGAAATTTCTTGGTCGTTTTTTTTTTAATTTTCAGGTTATATTATGTTTTTAATAGCTTTTCACATGAGAAACTAATTTCTCTATTCCTGATTCCATTACCTTATGTGTGAGTGATATACGAAGTAAAACATGCATTGTAGGCGTTATTTTATTCTGTGTTCTGGAGATAATTAGGTCAAATATTACTATTTTTAATATCCATACTAAATTTTCTTTCATGAAATATATATGTATTTTACTTGTATATGTGTATGAAAATTTGTTAAAAGATTTTGTATACGCTGATTTAAATAGATATTAATGATCCTAATGATAAAACTTAAAGTAGTGTGGTTGTCAATAATGGGTAGAATTGGTGAATGTTACACGTGTGTAAAGTGATCACTTAAACCAGCCTATGACGGTCGTCAGCCCCGTAAATGCCCAGACTTCCATATTCTCCTTCATCTGTGAAGAGATGTCAAAAAATAATAATTAAAGTTAAATTTAATCAAATATTTTTATTTGAAATGTGATTTATGAAGATAAAAATTTTCATTCCTTTTATTTCTTTTAAAAAAGGAGTCGTATGCTGTCTTAAAATGAGGTGGGTATTAAAAAGTTTCCCTTCTGATCTGATTTGAGATTTGAATCCATTTCTTTGCGCATCGCTGAACCTCTTCTGAAAGCCAAGAAAATATGATGACGCTTTAGTGGCATCTAGCGGCCGAACATGGAAACGCTCTTCTGTAAGTGAATTAGATTTGCCCTTAAGTCTTAGTAGGGTAACAAATCCATTAACGTCAACGAATTTTTAAACGAATCTAAACAAATCATTTCTAATATTTTGAATGAAAATTTAATAAAAAGTACCAGAATAGTTTTTTACTTAAAATATAAAGATTTGTTGCCTTAGACATAAGGTAAAGGAACGAATCAAATCTTATATAGGAGCTAATGGAGATTTATATATGTATGTTTTAATGTCTCATGTCCATAGGCATTTTTATTTTATTTTTTGTGATCTTATATCGACTTTATTTTGATACCTGGATTTAAAATTACTTTTGTCATTTTTCAGTAGTTTAAGAAGAGACTTTTTTCAAAAATGGCCTCTACATTAGAAACTTTATATTTATGTGAAACATGGCACCTTACAAGGGCCCAGAGCAGCCGTGTACTAAGCTTTGAGAATATGTGTTTGCGGAGAATTTTAGGCGTGCGGTGGTTTGACTTTGTGAGGAATGAAGAGATAAGGCGTAGGACGCAGCAAATCTTGGTCACAACTGTCGTCAAAAAAAGGCGATTCAGTTGGCTTGGCCATGTACTCCGCATGCCTCCTAAGAGCCTGAATCAAGCTTGCCTCTTTTACAAGGCATCAGGTTCGCGCCGCCCAGGACGACCATTGCTGACAATTCGTCGGCAGTTCTCGTCAGAACTTCGGGACGCGGATCTGACTTGGGAGGATGCAAGGGAGCTGGCAGCCGACAGAAAAGCCTGGAGACAGTTTGTGGACTCCATATGCTCCACCTAGGGAGCGGATATGGTTTATTATTATATTTATGTTAAGAAATTTAATTTTGAAAAAAGTGCAGTGATGGGGAAACGAGTGAGTGTTTAACACCATTTCTTTAAATTTACCGCCTTCACCAGTGCGTCCCGTGAAAGTCTTATTTCTTCGTCAAAATGATTAGGGCATGTTCCAGAGAGTAAGTACATAAGTCGGTAATAGGGTTCTTTACTTTATGTACTAGGTATCCCATACTTAGGGGCGTGCTTTTACTTTCACAAGACATTTGGGGGCGAGTAATACCCTGGTCGATTTTGAGCGACATGGAAACTAGGGGACAGCTGACAATGTCTTAGAAAGGCTTCCAAGACTTAGGGGTGGCTAATAATTAAATCTCGAGAATAATGGACACATACATGATATCATGACGTTGTATGAAAGAGCAGATAATTTTTATTTCAAATACGCATTTTATGTGATTTTTTGAAAAATTTAGGGCTGTCACAGGGTTTTCAGTGGTTTGAGCGATGCCGATGGTGTTAGGGGAGAACAGTGTTTGAGGACAAGAAGAGAAGATAATCATGACTCTAAGTATTAAGTACAGCGACGCAGAAAAAGACATTAAGATAAAAAATGTACACATACATATAAACAAGGAGGTTTTTTTTACATGACATGCTTTTTTTTGTTGTTTGAAAAAATGCATGTCATGTACAAGCACCACATTTATTTGAGTCATTTTCTTGTTTTCTATTCGCTCCACAAGTAATCTGTACCACCTTAAAGAACTCTTCTTAATATTTTCAAATTTCCCTAGTTCAACAACTCTCTCCTTATCATTAATCGTTCACGTTGTGTAATACATCATTTGACCTAAGGATGAAACGAATATTCAGTAATGGTCAGCATGCTCGGCTACCGTTCTGGAGGTCCTGGGTTCGATTCCCAGGGGGGTTTAATAAATATTAGTGATTTTTTCACTCTAATATTTATTCAATATTACACTAGACTGGTACCTGAAGTGGAGGGCTGACCGCCTTTCCTTCATGTGTAATCGATCGAGATAACACTGCGTTTACATGAAGCAGTGCCCTATGCACTATTGGGGTGCGGTAAGGGATTTATTATTATATTTTTATGCAAAGAGAACGATTAATATTAAGGATAGTGGAATATTACCAAACCACAAAATTAACAATGCTTTTAATATACAAAAAAAATATCTCACTAGTCTAGCTAATAAGAACGAATTATTTTCATTTTGTATTACAAAATACATATTAAGATCGTTTGTCCACTGTTTTACCGACTATTCAAATTTTGTATTTGCAAATAATTTCAACGCTGTTACATTGAAGTGACGGTCGCGTGAAGGATATCATTGGAGTGTGTGTTTCAGGCAGCCGCCATGAAAACTGTCCCCCTCCGCTCAAATTGACAAAGAGATTGACGTAACGCAGGAAATCCATTTCCACCGATGCAAGGTGACATTATTTGCATTCAAAATGTGCTAACACCGTTGAGAAATTTACTTATTTAAATAAACGTTTAAACAATAAAATATTTAAATAAACTTATCTCAGTTAGTTTAAATCTCGACATTTTAGATGTTAACTTATGTTTTTAAAAATTATTATTTTTACACACACATATAAACATATTTATCTTACAAAGTGTGTGGATTTACAATATAAAATACACAATATAGTCTAAGAATAATAATATTAAAATAATTAGATTGAATACGACATATTAAAAAAGAGAAATATGGACAAAAAAGAATGAAACAGTAAAATAGGTGGGAAAATAAGTGAATATTGAAAAAAATTAAAAACAAACGAAAAAACAGAATATAACATAATGAATGTTAAAACTCAACATTGAATGTTAAAATTAGCGTAAGAAAATCAACATATTTTATGATTGAATGAATAGAGTTTTTTTCTCAATTAAACTGTTAAATTAAAATATGTACATACATGCGTTTGTTGTGACAAAATATTCAATAATTCAGTCTCTTCCGGACATATGTAGTTTAAATTTTATGAGAAAAATTAATAATAAAAAAATTCATTGCCACTTCAATAGAAATTTCAAAATAAAAACTTATTTCACCCCCAAATATCAGCTTAGATCTATGTAGATTATTTTTTGTCTCTCGTTTACTATAAAAAAAATTAATCGTTTGGATGCAACGTCAATTTCAACGAAAAAGTGATATTTAATAAGATTTAATATTATATATTGTTTACAACATTTTGAGTGTGTCCAAATACTTGTTCACAAATCTGGATTATCTCCAATCATAGGAGTTATTTTTCCGACATCTCATCAAGAATTTGAGTAGTGTGGTTGTCAATAATGGGTAGAATTGGTGAATGTTACACGTGTGTAAAGTGATCACTTACATCCATATTCTTCTTCATCTTTGAAGAGATGTCAAAAAAAATCGTTCGCGAAATCATACAAAAATGCAAATAAAGCGATTTGCCATTATTTTTGTACTAAACATACTTCACTCTAAATATTGTACTACATTGTTACTCTGTATTAAAAGTGTGTAATATTTTAAGTGAATATCAAGTAAATCCTCAAACTTGCCTACGGATAATAAAATTACTTAGAAGTGCCGACTCGATAAATCATGAATTTTCACTCGGTTTTCATCCCTGCAACGTTTGCACTTTATCCGTCCATAAGTGTATGTGCAATCCATACTCGTGGTGCAAGTAATATCGCGATCGTAATAGTGATATTAAACGCCAAATGTGAACGTATTGTGTGCGTTTATGACGTCATTAACAACTTTTATTATCGAATGCTTTACTTGAACCGAATGACGTATCAGGGGGCTTTATTGAAGGACTCTACATCTTTATATTGGTAGGGGCTTCATTCGACTTAATATTTTAATATCAAAATGATTCAAGGAATTGACTTGAACCACTTGAGGTATATGAAAATATTTCACATAGAGTTATTCATGTAAATATATTATTTTTTATTTATGATTTCACTTGGTAAATACCAATAATTCTTAAAATCTATTATGACTTATGTTTCGATGCATTCTGTACCATTTTCAAACGCCGTATGTGAAACTAAATTTAAAGTCTAAATTTTAAAGTTAAATATAAGTTCCTTGGGACGTTGAAGGATGAAGAGAGGTAGGACTATTTTTTAACACATTTTTGGTATTTTAATTTTATATTGTTGTCAGTAGGAATATAAAAGAATTGGGGGGGATATTTTAGTCATTGTTGATAATGGGTTATTTTTTAAAATGAATTTCTATTGGTTCAAAATGTTCCAGTTTATAACTTATTTTAAATATAAATTGTAATTTTTATTGTTTTAATAACTTTTAGTTATCAACAAGATGAGGAATTATATAGAAGTCTGGGTATTTACAGGGCTAACGACTGGTTGAGTGATTACTTTCGTAACACACGTGCAGAAAACCTAGATTTGTAAACAAGTTTTTAGACACACTTAAAATTTACGCAGTTTTAGATTGTTTGATAAGAGAAAGAGGAAGAAAATGAAGATATTAAATTATTATAAGGCGATAAAGAAATAATAGCGGATATTCAAGGTGTTATTGGGACAGGATCCATTCGGAGGACAATGAAAATAGGATAAGATCGCGATAAGAGACGTTCGAAGTGTCAAATAAAAGATCGCATTACCTGGTCTTTATTTGTCCGAATGGGTGTCACCAAAGATAAATTGCCGTTTCATGGCATTTGTTATTGCGACACCATCAAATTGAATTACCCACTTTTGCGCTGTCTGTCAGTATCCGACATACCTTATTTTAATCACTCCGGGATCTCTAGATGTTGTTTTAAATTTATGAAAGTTATTTATCGATTTGGCGTTTAATTTGTGGAACTTCATTTTAATTTATGTATTAATTTTAAATGAAATACAGATTTTTTGAGTGTACTAAGTTGTATTTTATTAACAAAAACACATCAAAAATTAATATTTTGACAATTGTTTCGCCTAGTTCACCTGGCATTATCAAACGCATGTGAAGATCAAATGGACTGACAGTCCTTATGTAGCTATAAAATTCTAAGTCACAGTTTTAACATGTGCAGCAATAATTTATGGGAGCCAACAGTAGCTAATGGTAGCTAACTGCTAAACATATCTAAATAGAACATTATTGTGCATCATCTCTCTCTATGTAAACGCTTGCATGATGCGTTATTGAAAAACTAATAATTTTTAATTACACTCATAAATATAAATTCTTAAAAATAATATTTGTAACGATTGTTTTTAGCTTTAAAACATTAATTCTCTAAAAACATTGCCACGTCAATAAATTTTACCTTTCCCAGAAAATAAATATAAGGGTACGTACCTACATCCCCCATTATTGTTAAAAAGTATCAATATTTTAATATCTAAAATTTACATAGAATTTTCTTAGAGAAAATTATTCATCTATCTTGGCAGTACTCACTGCAAATTTTCTTGTTAATAGACAAAGAAGTACAGAACACACATTTAAGGGTATAACCATAACCTTCCCTCAACTACTCTAGCTAGGGGTTGGTGGATTCCCCGCTGCCTGGAGGCGCGTGGCCCTTGAAAGGACCTTTGTTCCGATACACCCTTAGCCTCAGGCTTTCCCTTTTGGCACCTCCTTCACAAAACAACCCCTGCCGTGCAAGGGTGAGGACAAATAGCGACCCACCAAACAGGATTCGATTATATTCTAAGTGCCCGGGACGCATTAAATGTCCGGGGGATTAATCAGATTAAGCTATGCTAAATTTGAGACATGTTTTATGTGAAGGAAGAATTCGGACACAATGATGAAACAAAAATGTTTACGTTAAATATTTAATATTACACGTGAGTTAAATAATTAATATATTTCATTTCACAAAGTAAAAATGCTTCTTCTTTTTGTAGATCCTAAAAATCTGTTTGTGCCTCCGCCTGTCGCTCTTGGGATATTGACTCTCTGCCATCTTTCCATCTTTTTGAGGATCTGCCCGGGGGTCTGCATCCTTAAGGGTTTCCTTGAAGGGCGATGCGTGGAAGTCTGTCTTCTGACATACTTCAATGAATTTAATTTCACCTAGTTTTTCAGGTCTAAGTCTTGAAATATCTATCTTTTTCTCTCATTGTTGAAATCGTAAAAAAAGTGTTGTTTTTTTTGTTGTTGACAATAATGAGGATTTGTGATAAGAGTATTACTGGAAAATGTATTGTGATTAAATTATTTATTTTTTCTTTCATTCAAATTGCCATAATTTTATGTACAAATAAGCACGATCAAGTATTTTATATGCACTTGAAAGTGGTCAAGTCAGTCGAAATAAAAAGCGGATATATGAGGAGATTCATGAATGTGGAAGAAACGATCGTTTGCAAAGAAAATTGGTGTGGCATTTTTATCCATGGGAAGTAGCGTGATGGTTAGTTCATCATTTAGTCATAATTTAACAAAATGACATAGTTTAAAACATGTTTCATACTAATTTGTAAATGGATTAACGTGATAAATAATTATTTGCTTTCTTTCAGGGATACCTAATCATTTTTTTTTCATATAAATATTTTTTTAATGTTTTTTGTGTATGGATTATAATTTTATAAATTCATTGGTTTTGAATAAATTTCATTAATTGTTTTGTTCTTTAAAAACCAAAAAAAATAATTAAATACTACTTCGTAATTATGTTCATGGCTTAAATTTCATTAATAGGTTCGGCAGTCACTTCGTGTTAATATCCATCCTATTTTATTTTAATTTTACTTGGTAAGTACCACTGTTTAAAAAAAAATCTATTGTGGCCGTATTTTGATGCACTCAGCATCAATGCCAAACAGTGTGTTCATTAATGCCACTAAATGCATCGAAACACATGTCACAATAAATTTTAAGTAAAAATGGTATTCACCAGGCAAAACTTTATTTAAAAGTTATTAAATACTGAAGGACGATATCGTCGAACAAAATACTTTAATATTAGTCTTTCAAAACCGTTGGTCGTGCATATCTGCAATGAAGGAATGAATAAAATAAATTACGTTTACCTCATCGAGGGGAGATGCACCCCTGTGCTTCTAAATCCCATTTGTACAATATTAGATAGAATTCTACCCCTAATGCAATTTAATGCATTTTTTATTATGGCTTATATAGTTGTACAGCACACGAAGGGCTACACCCGAAACCGTACGCTTTGAAATTAGTTCGGGGTTCCGTTAATATGACGGACAGCCGGATTATTTTATGACGTTTTAAATAGTTATACCCTATTTATTTATTTATATTACAAACGAGGTAGGACGGATTTTAATCTCCGAACGTGACACGCAAAATCCCGGCCTGAATTTATAGGTTTGCTTTTCGTTGCGTAGTGTTTGGATGTTTCAGAATATACGCCAGATTTGCTGTCACAAATACAACGTTCCGGATGCGCTTTTAAATTTGTCCAAAGCACGGATTTGCGCCTTGACGTAATCAATCTCTTTTTGGGTAGTTTTCGTTTTGAAGTATTCGGTTTAACTGAATAATATTTGAAATGCAGATTTGAAATATTCATCATCGTCTATAAATCTTTGTATATGTAAAAAAGACAGGTGCCGTAGCGTAGTTGGGTAGACGCTCAACTGAGAAACAGACGTCGCAGGTTCGATTTTCACCAATTGCAAATTAACCTCAAGGACAATATTGTCTCATGTACCTACTAATCCTTTGATAAAGTTTTATTCCTTATATATTAATTAAAATGTAGGTACTGAAAGTGTCGAAGTCCGGCATAAAACTCTTGGTATCCATTCTTGATATATATAAAAATGAAAATATATAAAAATTATTTATTTTTAATTGGTCTGAGTGTAGTGATGTATTTTTCACATCTACCTTCTATATCATTACTTAACTACCTGCAGACAAACCTCCCAAAGAGATTGCTTCTAATTTGGAATAATTATCTTCAGATGTTTTTGGTATTGTATTTTTAATTACACATTTGATCAATATATTGATAAATATTGTCTATTTATGTATTAATTGTTATATCAAACACAGATTTTTGAGTCTACTAAGTTGTATTGTATTGTTAAAAAACGCATTAAAATTAATATTGTGACATTTGTTTCGCCTAGTTACGGCATTTTCAAACGAACGTAATGTTAGTAGACTCATTTTTTTGTTGTTTTATTTAATAATTAATACATAACTTCAAATGGAGCGTATCTTCAACGTGGAGAGTAGAAAAAATGAAAAATGAAAAATGAAAAAAAGAACTCTCCATATAAAATATTGCATTTATTTAAAAAAAAAAAGTAAACTCCTTCCATGATGTAGAGATTTTGGATTTTAGATCATACAAACTAATTAACCATAACACCGCTTCTTAACAGGGATGGGCAGAGAGAATAGAAAGACATGCAACGCTGTCTTTGCAAACAATTGACTTTTTAATATTCATACATATCCGCCGATTGATTTTACAATCGCAAAAGACATCAGAAGTCAAGAAAAGGGTAATTATACATGTGGTTCAGGAATAATAATAATAATAATAAATTTGGATAACTTATATAGCGCCATTTTCGTAAAAAAATACCTCAAGGGCGTTTCTAACATCTTCGGATGAAAACGCTTCTAGCTTATTCGGAAATTTTAATCCGCTTGACTTCTAACTCTACCGAGTTTAAATGAAATTACAATAGAGGCGAACATGTTACTTCGAGAAACAAAGTTGTGCAAGAGTCTATGCCAGTAGAATCCTCGCTCGTATATTCTGCTCACAAGTGGCATCCAATAATAATTTCTGCTATTGCTTCCATCATGCGCCCGCCACGCCCCCAACGAAGATATCAGTTTAATTTAATATCGTATCGCATTCACCGTGCGATAGAAATATTTATGCACATGCTTCGAGTATTCCAATTTTCACCGTTACTTCATTCGACACGTTCTCCCCTACGAACTGCATTTATTACATTTTGAAATATTCAAATGTAGCAGATTTATTTTAAATTCTTTTATGCGCGGTGCCGATGTCACCCCTGCTCCCCGCCAGAATCTCTACGATGATTTTTTTCTCTTATTGAGACATATGGCCGCGGGCTAAATAAATTATTAGGTGGGAGGGGAACAGAGTGCCCGCGAGTTGAAAGAATTCGTTGCGTGCGAGTGCGAATGAAGGATTCGCGTTAAAGCTTCAAAGCTACAAATGAGCGACATAACCTGAGGGGGGTACGTACTCGCAATACGCGTATTTCATTTGCAACACGCGAGATTTCTGGTTTTAATATTTTATTTTGAAACCCATTTGCATTGTGGATAAATTAAATCTGAGGGAATCGAAGAAAATATATTCCCTTTGATTTAAAAAAAGACTCCGACATCCATTTATTTTTTAGATCATACATTAACGTGCAAGTGTTTTTGACAGTTAAGAATATTTATTTCACACCATTACACTTGTAACATCATATTCGCATATTTTAAAGTAAAGTGAAATATACAGAAATCACGTAAGTGCATATACATGTATGTATATATATATATATATATATATATATATATATATATATATATATATATATATATATATATATATATATATATATATATATATATATATATATATTAAATATAAAACTTATTGTGACACGTGTTTTGATCCATTCCGCACAATAATGCACCAAAAGATTCTAAGAAATAGTGTTTTCACCAAGTGTAATTTAAAATGGTAAATTTCAATTTCGAGAATTAATTGATTAAATTTTGAAATTTGAGTGATGTTGATGTGTTTATTAACCCTTGTTCAATTTCAGAGGCAGACATGATTGTGTTTAATAAACATTGTCACTTCTGACTGCTCTTATAACCGGTTACTGCTCATATTATATCACGAACCGAGGCAGAGAATTACCGTGCAGTGCACAGCAAACAATTAATTTCGTACCGCACTATACGTCTACTGACGTCATTATTATTGTCATAGATAAGTGCATTAGATGAACGAGAGATGGCACTACCAAAATTTATACTGTAGATATATATCGTAGTCGTACAGGAGAAAGTGACAAACTAACAAAAGGTAAAATGTTCAGGAGGGCCATTTAAGTCACTTTCGCTTGCCAACAAAATAATCATCAATGCAGTTAGTCATTTTTACCAAGTCAATATATTATACTTCCACGTTTAAAATCGTTTGGGTAATTTTCAGGGCAATATTAAGCTAATAAGATATCAAATAGTCAATGATCACGTATTTGTAAAAAATGCACTTGGTCACTTTCTCCTGTATGACTACAATATTATAAACAATATTGATTGAGAGATAAGCTAGTATTCATGCGGTACAAAAACTATTCTATTTGTTTTTTTTTAAATACTGCAATTAAAGCAATATGATTTTTATTCTATTAGTCGTGTTTCCAAATCTATTTTGACGTTAGTTTAATAATAATCTATTAATTAATCTGGCGTTTAATTTGTTGAAGTCCATTTTAATTTATGTATTATTTTTTTTAATAAAATATAAATTATAATAAAACCCTAATCCGCATCCCAATGGTGCCTAGGGCACTATGTCATATAAACACAGTGTTATCTTGATCGTTTATACATGAAGGAAAGGTGATCAGCCCTCCGCTTCAGGTACCAGTCCATAGTAATTTTGAATAAATATTACAGTGAAAAAATCACTTACATTTATTTTACCCCCCTTGAGAATCGAACCCGGGACCTCCAGAACGGTAGCCGAGCGTGCTGACCATTACACTACGGAGGTGGACAAAATTAATTAATTTTTAATAAATTTTTGAGTCTACTAAATTGTATTTGATTAAAAAAAATGAATACTGTGACAATTGTCTTGCCTAGTTATGGCATTTTCAAACGAACGTTTGAATGAATTCGTTTGAAAATGCCATAACTAGGCAACAACAGGAAACAATTGTCACAATATTAATTTTTATGTATACTTTCATAAAATACAACTAAGTTGACTCAAAAAATCTGTGTTTGATTTAAAAAATAATACATGAGTCAATAATAATATGTAAAAAAAAAATCATCCACATTTTTCTATTTTAGATATATTTGTCATTGTCATCATTTTTTACACAACACAGTAAAATACTTTTTTTAAATAAAAGGAATAATTTACTGACACTCATACTAGTAAAATGGTGTTTTTTCATTATTTAAAAAAATTATAGATGATTTGACCCGAATTTGCATATTTTGCATGTTTGTATATGGAAAATAACTAATATTATTACTAGCCAATTTCGCTAAGTTGATAATTCGATTACGAATCTCAAATTATGGTCCATTTTGAGATGAAATTAAATTATCATACATTGAGGCTGATTTGCAAAATCTTTATGAGAAATCACGGCATTGCGGATTGTTTTAAATTATATTAGATCTAACTAGTTTCATCCGAGTGATGGCGCTTTATTATTTGTTTTGATTCAATTTACACAGATTCGAAGCCTCGAATACGAATACGATAAATCTAATTATTTTCATTATGTAGTTATAAGTTCTTTAGACATGCATAAGTAATAATTTTAGTTCAATCAAATGAACTAAAGCATTTTTAGCATTTATAGTCAGTTTGTGTAAAAATTTGTTCATTTTTAATTAAAGTTTTACTTAGCAAATACCACCATCTCTTAAAATCTACTGTGACACGTGTTTCGATGCATTCCGCATCGTACGGTGTTTAAAAATGACGCGGAATGCATCACATCGAAACACATGTCACATTACATTTTAAGAAATAGTGGTATTTACTAAGTAAAACTTAAATTCAGAAAGGAATAACTTTGGTGCTACATATAGTTCATCTAAATACTATTAGTCCACCTCCGTACTGTAATGGTCAGCACGCTCGGCTACCGTTCTGGAGGTCCCGGGTTCGATTCCCAGAGGGGGTCAAATAAATATAAGTGTTTTTTTTTCACTCTAATATTTATTCTACATTACCTGGTACCTGAAGCGGAGGGCTGATCACCTTTCACTCGTGTGTTAACGATCAAGATAGCACTGGGTTTATATGATGCAGTGCCCTATGCACCATTGGGGTGCGGATAAGGGTTCGAATGAAATACTATTTATAAAAAAAAAATCACGATATTTTGACAAATTATAATATTAATTATGGAGCAATATCAAATACTAATTTCCGAGATTTCTACAGGTAAGAATTTATTTATTCAACGTATTGTTATATAATTAAGCTAATGAATGGTGTCATAATAATGCATAAGGGTAACTTAATATATTTCTATATAACTCTAAAGCGACAAAGTGCATGCAAATGCTTGAATTGCTAATAATATATGAAATGCATACCGCACGTATTATTTGACAAAACGTAATAAGCTTAATTTACAGTAGTGCAGGCGATTAAGGATTAAACAGAGAAATCTAACGAGTCGTGTATTATTGTAGGTTATATTAAGTTGTATACAACACATTATTAGATGATACGGCCGATTGATCCAATCAATTATAAAAAATTAATATACATGATTGAATTTCAACAAAAATCCCATATAGCTTAAACTATAAACAACACAATCTAAGCTTTTATAATTGAAGATATAATTTAACACCTGAAAGTTTGGTGAAGAAAGCGAGTAAAAATTTTGGAAATATTTAATAAAATGATTTGAAATTTATTAAAAAAAAACTAGAAAAGAAGTTAATATAATAAAATGGGTAAAAAATTAAGAAAAAGTAAAAAATTCACTTATAATATGTTAAAATTTATTTTAAAAAAATGGTCGAAAAACTAGAAAGGAGTAAAATTTTTTAATTTCAATAAGAAAATGGAAGAAATTAAGTAAGTAAAAATAATAATATTTTAACAGATAAAAGCTCCAATGTATATGGATTTGAATTCCCTCAAGTAGGTCACATATAAATATATCACAAATCTCATTCATGGCTGCGCTTGGATTTGATGATTAATGAAAATTTGAATTTTTCGGTAATTCGTATATATTTCTCCCTCAGAGTTATTTGTGTACTTACGTTTGTAGGTACATACTACCAATGCGTTTCTTTCCTTATTTGTTCCTGTTCCCACTAAAAAATGACTTAATCCCGTGTACGATGAGAACAGTGGTTTCCACATCTGCTTTCAATGTGAACCGGAGCCGCTTTACGAATGGTTAATGTATGCAGTATTCATCCTTGCTTCTCTAACTTTTCTCGTTTTCCTTTTCGTGCCGAATAACCCGCCTTCCCCTATTTGCATAAACCATTGCGAGATGAAGCCGATTGCTATTTAGCCTCTCGCGGTGCGATGCAGACTTAGTTCTGCACTGCATTATCTCACATATTCTTTCCTGTAATACAGTGCATCTTGCACCCACGAAAGCGTGTTTGTTCCTTCTTTGAGTGCTTTTGGCGAGAGAAATTATGCGGAAAGAATGTCGAAGTGTAAACTTACAAGGGATTTAAGGTTTTTGTACATTGTGCAATATCTAAAACTTAATAATCTGCCACCATTTTGAAAATTTTAACGGGACATGTAAATTATTATTTTAAATAAAAAAACATTAAAATAATTTCTGTGTTCAAATCTTTAAATACTAGTGTGTACTGGACTTTATCATGAATTAATTATTTTTCGCTTCTTCTTGGTGTAGGCATTGTAGCCTATTTTAAAAGGGGATTAGCGTTCTGCGGTGTCAATTCTCAGCTGTCAAATTATCTGTTGGTGGTTAACCAATAGTCGTCTACCTAGAGGTTTGCCTTGCAATCAAATGTAGGGCAGTTTGGATGGTTCCATTCTCGTCACATGCGCATACCATTGTCCTCTTCGTTGCCTTCCCCCAACCTAACCTAACCTAACGACATCTGGATTCAGAATAATAACAAGTATTTTAAAATATTTTAGAACTACAACATATATTATTTTACATTAAACACTTGTATAATACCACTTAATGACTTTTATTTAATTACGCACGACTAGTTTCGAAAACTAACTGACGTTTTCATCTATAGGTGAAAAGTGAAAAGTAACCTATTATTCCACAAAGTTAATGCCGAATCAATAACAATATATAATATATTCAGTAATTAATTAACAAGTATATTTTATTTTCATTTCGCGTTTTCGAGCATTTTCAATCGCGTTTACCCATATAAATATTTTTTTATTTCAAATATTGGATTATTCACTATATGGATAATATCAATATGTTAAATTTACGAATTAAACTTATAAAGGTCTATTTAATGATATATTTATACTCTTTATATGTATAAACGTTTATATAAATAAACATTTTTTAAAAATTCATCATAAAAAATAAAGTTGAATACGATAATTCAAGGTTATCCTCGCAACATATTTTAATGAGATCAAAACCACGACAAAATATCTTGGAAAAGCATGTATTTGCACCATGTGATTACGTATGCACATAGTAATGAAGAAAACGGAAAAGTCTTCAAATTCATTGAATAAAACATAAGTTTTAATATTTCATATTCATATATTAATCGATGCTTTCATTATATAATAGTTCGTGCTACATACCTATATCGTGATAAGGAGTAATAATAATTCAGAAAACATTAAGTATTCATTGTGTTGGAGTCCATACAAGGGAAAGGTAAGTAATGTGTCGTTAATGCAGTTAATATCCTATGCAATTTCCGGTATAACCAATGCAAGCCATTAAAGGAGGAAACGCAAAGGAAGTTAAATATTTATCTTAAGATGTGAAGATGATTTAATGAAGAAGTTTACGTATGACTTCATTTAAAGCATCATGATAATTCTGAAAATCAACCACCCAAAATTATATAAATTTAAATATATGTATATATCTTTATTAAAAATATTGTTTCACTTTACTTTAAGTACGCTGTTATTTTGCTTTTACGCTGCTTTTTTATTTATTGAATTTTATTTCGTGTAATTGTATAAACAATATGAACCTTATGAGACTTTCGTACTTCACATGAAGGTTTTTAATAATGACAAATAAATAAATATTTTATATTAAATACAATATATATATATATATATATATATATATATATATATATATATATATATATATATATATATATATATATATATATATATATATATATATATATATATATGTATATATATAAACATTTATTTAAAATTATTTTTAAAGGAAATATTTAAAAAATGAGACATATAATGTTCATAGAAAAAATAATGACGTTCGGGGAACTGTTTGTAAAACTTACTAATTGTGACATTAAAATATGTATTCATTTTAGATTTTTTTCGTTATTTTTTATAGGCTCTTTTATATTCAAAATAACAAAACTGAACCAATAAACTCATGTTTTTCTAAAGTAAAGCGTTGCAGACTATAATCATAGATGACGGCGGTATTGTTTAAAAAATAAGGATATTTGATATTTCCTCATGAAATAATAATTTATCAGATATAAATAAAGCAGCGTATGAATAATTCATACAACGCCCACTCCCTCACCGATATCGGAAACTGCAACTGCATATTGCGTGTCGGGACCTTTCCTTACGCGTTAGGGGTGCAATCAATTTCTAATATCTTTCCCTTTCAGGGGTAAATATTTGGCCGAGTTCATTATTATTTATGATAACATATTACTCTGTGGTTTGGGGGGGTCGCAGGGTAGTCGGGCCTCTGGGGAGTATCCGTTTCCATGACTAAGCAAAAGTTCTCGAATCTAAATGGCCAGATTAGCCCCGAACCGCCGGCGGACAATGGAAGCATATTGTCCAACTTGGAACTGCATCGGATGCAGCGGAAATTGGAACTGGTCTTCATACGACTTGGAGCTTTAAGGTGTGATATTTGTGCACAACTTTGGAATGATAACGTATTGCGATTGCGAGCGTTTCGCTTATGACCTATGCACATGAGCAAATAAACACGAGTAAATACAATACAATATTCCCATGTCCATAGAGTTATACGGAGATAATATAGGGTGTTCTTTAGTATCAATAAGTAAAAGTTAAAGTTGAAATTGATTTAGAATTTAATAATTAGTTATATTTTTTAAATAGCCGGTATTTAAAAAATATAACTTATTTTTATGTAAAATAATATTTGGCGTTTCATTTGTAGAAGTCCATAGTTTTTATTATAAATATTAAAATCAAATACTGATTATAAGGGTCTACAAATTTACATATTTTATTTTTAAAACTACATAAAAATTCATCGTTACAATTGTGCGCCTTGTTAGTGCATTATAATACTAATGTCCAGTATTTTGATAATGTCCTTAAAGGCGAAATAATTGTCACGACGAATTTTTATTTTTATTATATTATTAAATTAAAACCAATATTTTTAGCTTTTCCACTTTATTTTTATTTGATCAGTGACCGGGTTTCGTCGTTACCGACATCATCAGACTGGTGGGAGGCTATACAAATTGTTATGTTATATATAAAACTAGGCAGGAGTTATCAACTATATATAACATAACAATTTGTATAGCCTCCCACCAGTCTGATGATGTCGGTAACGACGAAACCCGGTCACTGGTCAAACAAAAATAAAGTGGAAAAGCTAAAAATATTGGTTTTAATTTAATAATATATTAAAATGCAATTCCATCACGAAGTGTCAGTGGATAATATAAATTTATTTTTATTGTTATGTATTTTCAAATTAAATAAACAGCTAAATAAACCCTTAATATCAGTGCTCGATTTTAGTATTTAAAATATGATATTTCACAATATTTTTAATAAGCCCAAATCTCTGTTTACCAATTCTGTATTTGTCTCCACTTACATATGAGTAATTTATATCAAGATTTTATTGATTTCTCGGTTCGATCATTTAAAGTTCATCACGCCAATCTGCGCACAAATTTGATTAGGTATTTCTAGCTGCTGATATATTTTACAACTATTGTAGATATAAAGAAATTAAGCTTAAAAGAAATATAAACGGAGAAAAAGCAACGAACATTGGTCACATCCCTAAGTATATATCAAATATCTAAGTGCCCATGCGAATGCAAGCTGGAGGGGACCTCCAGACATACATATTGCCTTCATTATTTTTTTCCGCTTCTGTGCGATATCTGTAATAAATAATTTCGTTTTATTGTAATGATTTTTGAAATGAATATTAAACATTATTATTATTTACATCTCATCAAAGACTCCATACTTCATATTCCATATTCCAGACTTCCATATTCTTCTTCATCTTTGATGAGGTGTCAAAAAAAAAAAAAAAAAATAACTCCTGTAATTAAAGACAATCCAGATTTTGTGAACAAGTATTTGGACACACTCAAAATGTTGTATATTAAATAATAACTACGAGATAGTATAAGTAACACCAGAATAAGATAAATATACAATATCAAAGATGTAGTTAGGTGGGGAAGGCAACGAATAAGACAATTGTATGCGCATGTGAGGAGAATGGAACCATCCAGACTCCCCAGATCGCACTCTACGGCCAACCCCTAGGTAGACAACTCCCGGGCAGACGACCAAAAAAATGGATTGACAGCTGGGAATCGACATCGCTGGAAGCTAATCCCTCTTAAAAACAAGCCACAAAGCCTACACCAAGAAGATGAAAAAGAAGATATAAAAAATAATATACGCCGTACCAAAGCTGATGGCTTCTCAGATAAATATGTTGGTGCATATAAAATAAAAAGTCGGTGGATTGTTTACCTATAGTTTAGTTGAACCGTAACTTGTTTACACAGAGCTACCTAGTAAGTCTTCCCTCATAGTCTGCAGGGGCGAGGATGCCTTCCGCAATAAGGATTGACGTGTTCAAATATTGGCACAGACTTAACGATGAAAAATACTGGAGGGAGAAGGAGTTGTATTTACTCGATCGGCGTGTTCGGCGGATTCGATTTCTGACGCATTGCATTCTGGAAGCTGTTTTGAATGATAAAGGTTTTTTTATGATTCGATGATGTTCTATTACCATTTTTTTATATATCACAGATGCACACATGCATAAATAAGTACATATACATAAACACATTACCATATTTTTTGTAAAATTAGGACACAGAATAGAAGTGATCAGTGCAGTCGGTACTCGATTTTTACATTTACTTTACGTCCACTTCCGTAGTTTAGTGGTTAACATATTTGATTACCATATACGGAGCTTTGGGTTTGATTTCCAGGGGAAAAATTAAAATCGGTTTTTTACCCCTAAATGGTACACGAAGCACAGGACTGATCATCTTGCTTTCACACAATAAACGATCGAATAAAATTGGGTTAATATGATGCAGTGCCCTATGCACAATTGGGTGCCGATAAGGTTAAGTAGTAGTATACTACTGAAATTCCTGAAAATATGTGCGATCTAAAAAAAGTTGAACGTATCAAAACATGTATGGCACAAAATATAAAATGATTGTTTTTAATATGGATGCTCACTTATAGGCAGAATGGTGAATGTTACAAAAGTGTATAAAGTGATCACTTAAGCCAGCCGTATGCTAGATCGTATGTCTTGGAATATTCAGACTACTTTCGTATAAAAAGGCCTCATTTGAGATATCCATAATATATCATCTACAATATACCCTTATAATGTAAATATAAATTTAAAAAGAAAATCATTTATGAAACAAACTGATGCGTGGCTAGTCGACATGCATTCTCTCTGATGAATGTGCGGCAAAACGTTGTACATATATTCAGTTCGAATGGTGATATAAGAAGTGAATGCAGGGCTGAGATAAGCATTTTTAATAAAATAAAGAAAGGTGTATTGAGATGGTTTGGGCATGTGAATCGAATGAGTAAGGAAAAGATTCAAACCCTTATTCGCACCATATGATGCATAGGACACTGCATCATGTAAACATGAATAATCGGCGTTTATATATGAGGAGATGCATAAATGTGAAAGAGGCGAATATTGCTTGCAAAGACAGATTAGTGCGGCGTTCTATTACATCTGCCTACCCCTGCATGAAGCGGCATGATGGTTAGTTAGGTAAAGATAAGTAATATTTTTTTATAAACCTACCTAGTTTAAAAATTACAATTATATGGCACAAATGGGTTATTAAAATTTGAGTGTTTTACTATCATTCATTTTAAGGTGGGGACTGCCGTCATTTCGACGTAACGTAACATTCGCGGCGAGAATCCGAACATCGGATGGAGTATACGAATGCTCGCACCGTTACGTGTAACGATGTTACATGTTATGATGTTACATTACGACGAAAAAACTCCGGTCAGTCCCCACCATAAAGCAGTGTTTTATATAAATATTGTTCACGGATATATTTTAACATCGCGGTAATATTTAACGCACTCCACTGTCAGTATTCATAAGAGACCGTTCCATTTTTCATGTATGAAAAGTTTTGGCATCCCTGATTTGTGATAACGGTTGGCACTATCTCCAATAACGTATTGCATTTTGGGCTGTAAAGCAAACAAGGGCGGAACACAGAGGCTGCACCCCTGTCTACCCCGACCCCTCCCCCCTTCCCCTCCCACGAACACCGATCAAACAAAAACATTATTGAAATATGAAAAAATATTTTGTATGCATTGAATTTTTACCCTAGCACGAACGGGTGGTAGATAATATTTTCGATATATAGTTCGCAAATTTCGAAACGATTTGCAATACATATTTTTGAATATTAAAATAAAACTCTTATTTCTAAGGTCTACTTAGTTTTATATTTTATTTTTAAAATTCATAAAAATCAATAATAAAATTCGTGACAATAGTTTCGCTTTGCTAGGGCATTATCAAACTACTTTTAGTGTCTAAATACTTTTTTTACAAATCTAGATCATCTCTAATTTTACTTTACACACATGTAACATTCACTAATTCTACCCATTTAACAACACTGCTCAAATTCTTAGAAATTATATATAAATATATATATATATATATATATATATATATATATATATATATATATATATATATATATATATATATATATATATATATATATATATATATATATATATATATATATATATATATATATATATATATATATATATATATATATATACATTTATTTATATATATATATATATATATATATATATATATATATATATATATATAAATTGTTTAAATTCAAAACATAATGCTTGAATTCACTAGAATTTTTCAAGAGACATCTATGGTGAGTGAAAAAACTTTTAATTCAGCAGAAACTCTTTCATTTGCATGTGTATTATTACATATCGCTCACTCCTTTCAAGAACGTCATAAATCAAAAAACTTGATTTTTCAGGAGAACGTTTTTAAAGTTTAAAAATATAATACAATGTATAAAAATAAATATCAAGCCACTTACTGAATAATTTACTATGCAACAGATCTTTTTAGGTAAAACCTGAAGGTTTTTTCTCCATTTGAAAAATATTTAGTATATTTAAAAATATAATTAAACAATACCTTTTCTTCAAAATGCAAAAACGACACTTTCTGCCCTGTAGCGGGTAAATATTAAGTTAAAAATATGCCTCTTTTGCTGAGATATAGTACATTTTTTGGGCATTCCAAAAACATGCACAACTGAAAATTGACAATTTTTGATTTATGACGTTCTTGAAAGGAGTGAGCGATATGTATTTCTTGCGGGTGTATTTTATATTTAAAATATCATACGATATTTAAAATAAACTTAAAATATATTTATCAGTCTGTCTGCTGAAATTATGACCTTGAAAAATGAAAGTAATAACTAGTATTCAAATGCAGAATTTTAAAACTTTATTTTCTTAAGATTTTTTCAGCATCAATTGAATCAATATACATCTTAACCAAAGTTTGATTCTTTTTGAGGGTTACTTTTGATAGCTTAAGCCATTGCAATAAAACTAAATTTAATAATAAAACCACTTCTTTTATTGGGTAAGTTTCTTTATTGCAGTCTCATTAGACGCAAAACTTTGTTCATTAAGAATTTTATTGGAAAAACTCTTAAACTTTTTTGTTTGATCAATGACTAAAATAATTTGTCACTATGCTATAAAGAGTAAATTCAATTATAATATTTGAAGTTAATCTGTATCCATCGGTTTATTGTACGTGGCGAAATAATGATAGCAATATTATTTTTTTTTTAATATTTTTGAAATCAAACACAAATTTTTGAGTCTTATAAGTTGTATTTTATTTTTAAAAAAAAACATAAAAATTAATATTGTGACAATTGTTTCGTTTAAAAATACCATAACTAGTCGAAAAATTGTCACAATATTAACTTTTATGTGTCTTTTTAAAAAAAAAATACAACCTAGTTTTTAAAACATCATTTAAAAAATCTGTGTTTGATTTAAAAATTAATATATAAATTAAAATGGAGTTCTACACATTAAACGCCAAATCAATAAATAACTAATATTTACAACATTTTGAGTGTGTCCAAATACTTGTTCACAAAATATGGATTATCTCCAATTACAGGAGTTATTTTCATATTATTTTTTAACATCTCATCAAAGATGAAGAAGAATATGGAAGTCTAGTCAGCCCCGTAAATGCCCAGACTTCCATATTCTTCTTTGATGAGATGTTAAAAAATAATGACTAATATTTAACAATACTCGAATACGCCTAAATCGAAAAATATAGAATGATTTTAACTTTTTTTTTCAAATGAAAAATATATAAATAATCTGAATTTTAACTGCTACCTCAAATGCTTAATTGCATAGGGCACTGTATTACACGGATGCAGGTTTGACTTGATCATAATTTGCATAAAGGTAATATGATCTGGAGCTTCCTAATGGATCGGATATTTGAGAATAGGGGTGGGACGGATGACTCGATTTACCCCGTATACGTAGTATATGTAAGATATATTCATATGCATGTAGTATTTCTACCTTCACCATAAAATACGTATATACGTATTCATAATGAAATTGCAATACCTTTAACCATACATAAAACCGAAGAAGGTAAAATAAACGTTTATTTATTTTAAGTTATGATCAAGTAGCAGAACGTTATAATAAAAACGTTATAATTCTGAGTTTAACAAAATAATATTGTCAAAAAATTATTTAAGTAATCATTGAATTGAATTAAAAAACATTATTAGCATCAAACAGAAAACATACGCAACAGATACGTAGCTATTCATATATTGATGTTAATAATGTTTTTAAATTCAATTTAATAATTACTTAAATAATTTTGTGGCAAATAAGGTAAGTGCTATAGCACTTATTTTTACTTTATTGCTCCTCTCAACTTGTACATTAGCTCTAAATTAAGTCTTATATATTAATCTTCTTAACTTTTGCTATATTTTATTCTTGCTGTTTGCTTTTAACTCATTTAACATTTGTGAAATTTTGTAATTGGAATGTTACAATTACCTGTTTTATTTGTTATTGATTATTGTAAACGCATTTATGTTAATATTCTTTTAAATTTCGTAATAAATAAAATTAAATAAAGTTTTTGCTTTGGTGGTGGTATTTATCATTTATTGTATACTGCTTTTTACACGTCGTTCATTTTGTGGCATTACACAAAATGAACGATGAATGATTAGGAGATTATTTTTAGTACTTTAAAAGCATTGTTAACTTTGTGGTATGATAATATGATACTCTCCTTATTATTTATTCATCATTCACTTTGTATAATTCCACTTTAAAACTTTTCTTTGCGGAAGCCTAAAGATTTTCGTGCTACAGAGTTTTTTGACCTGATGATGGAATAGTTATTCCAAAACTAGCAGTCGTGAAGTAGAATTTTTCAGTGGTATTTTACAAATAAAAAAAAGTGATAAAAAAAGTGTTGAATTATTAAATTTTTGGTATTCCCGATATCATTTAATACAATTATGGTTATTTTTATTTTTTACTAAACATGTTTTTTCCTTTAGTTTGTTATATCTTTTCTGAGTCTATAAATTAATATATTCAATTTTACAGCGTCTGTAATAAAGATACATTTGTAAAACTTTTATTATTTCTTGAATGTTATTCAATATTTTTCACATTTTATAAACTTTTAAAATAAAACTACTCTGTTTTTAACCACTTTTTATTTGTACTTTTCTCCAACTGGTTTCGACGAAAACCTTTTCATTATCGGGGAAAAACATGTACATCTTTAAACATGTGTTTAAACCATAAAAAGTGTAAAATAAAGTATTTCTATTTATAAACTTTTATTATCGATTATTTATTTTTGGTCAACGTATTTCATACCATATCTAAATCGAACCCCACGTTATAGTCACCATCGTGAAGTGCTAATAAAAAATGCAAAACGTTCTGATTTCTAATAATTAATAAGTTCGAGTCGTATGTCGGAACAGGGTTGAAATTACTCAATAAGGGTGGTTTAAGAGCACGCCAAGTGTTTCGTTTGATTAAAGAGCCAATGCCTCCACCACCGCGCATACAACCGCATTCACCCCTTGCATATAATCAATTCATAAACGCCCTTATCCCCCGACCCGACCGCTATTGTGTGAGATCATATACGAGATCATATTATATGGGAAGATGCGGTCCAATATTTAATGAAATTCTGTTGAACGTTTATCTTCCACAAACAACGAAATGTATCACGTGAATTTATGTGCATTTTACCGGAAACATACGTTTTCAGGTTTTGCATATTGCACTGAAATGCACATTGCAAGTACAAGATATTTTAAAACGTTTCTGGGTGCTAAAGCAGGTAATAAATTTGGCGTAAAACCCCCTTCAATAATTAATATGCAATGTTCTTTTATGCGAGGATTAAGGCTGTTTTTATTTTTTTATTTCTAAAGATATAATAAAATATGTTGCTTCTCATTTAGGTAAACTTTAACAGAAGAAGAATACAGAAGTCTGGGCATTTATGGAGCTTACAACCGTTATAGTCTAGTTTAAATGATCACTTTACACACGTGTAACATTCACCAACTGTTCCCATGATTGACAACCACACTGTATAAAGTGACCACTAAAGCCAACCAAATGGCAGGTCATAAGCTCTAGGATGCTCAGACTTCCACTTTTTATCATTGAAAAAAAAAAATATTTCATCCCAAGTTGAGAAACCTATAATATTATTTACGTTCACTTGTTTTCTGCATTTATCTCGTAAAAAGCTGTACAAACTATCTTAAGAGACAAACAACTCTTCATTATATAAACATTTCACAAAAAATGTCTTGTACGAGCATTTTGAAAAATAACGGGTAGTTATACGTTAGAAAACATTCAAATGAAATCCTCGCACTGTGGCTTTTATGCCAAATATAGTGAGAGCCATAAAATTCACGACAAAGGCAATTCTAGTGAAAATGGTGCTGGTTGCACGTTGCATGGTCCACGATGCACAGTGCAGTGGGTACACCACATCCATCTCAGACACTTTAATTTCACTTCACCATTTCCCCTAAGATTTACTGCACTTACTATAAACCTGTAAACATTATTACTGCACTCTGAGTAAGATAAAGGTGCGCTTGGCAAAATGCATTATTTTTAAATTTCAATAAATCGCCTTTGCGTATGAAATATACTCCACTATCCTAAGTATAGTTTTAAGGATTTAGGTGAGATTGGAAAAAAAGATTTATTGGTTAAATAAACAGAGCCTGGATAACAAACGAGATATTTACGTACTATTTTTAAAACGATTTAAACACTATTTTTTAACGTAAAATAAAGGTATGTTTCAACATTTTTCGAAACAAAAAACAATTGATTTTTTGACAATTTTATTATGTCTTATCCGGCTGAATTGAAAAAAAATGTATACAAAGCTATTATGGGAATTTTGAAGCAGGTTAATTAAAAAAAACGAAGATATTTGAAAGGAATCTAAAGCTGAACTAGGGATAATTGAAAAGAGGTGGTATTATATGTTTAGGGAATGGATAAGGAGAGAATGAATACGAAGGAATATATGGCGAATGTGAGCGAGAACGGCCAAAAAAGACTTAGTACATACAATCAGATCAATCAAAACCTAAAATCTGGTGGTGTCAAAAGTCTGCGTTATCGGATGGCATTTATGACTAGATGTATGGGTGTGAAGGAAGCTAGGAGTGTGGCGTTCTATCCTCTCTGCCTACCTCTGCGGAGAAATGGTGTGATGATAGTAGTAGTAGTAATAATTTCAGTACAATATTACGCACAGTGAATACGTTAAGCACATCATACATTCTTTAATCAACTCAAAAAAAATCTAAGAGAAGCTTTTTATTTTAATTTTAAAATTGTCATATTATGCCACATCAATAAATAATATATGTACTAGTCCAGGTACTTTGGAATAAATAACATAAAGTGTATATTTTGACCACAGTGGAACCCTATGGATGGTAGCCAAACTTTTAATCCACTACACTACTTTTACTTTCTTCATTCCATTATTTAATTCCAGTAACCAGATGCCTCCTTTCATAAAGTAAAAATATATTCTTCTTTGTTTTTTAACCTAGTTTATAAGATCATGGAGGACATAAATATTTTTAATCGAATTCTTGTCAAATAAAATTGCCATTTCGTCGTGAATATTTAACAGCTGCTATGAATTTTCGCCTTCACCTTTATCTCAAAAGATTTAGTATGTAATTAATCGTTTGCTCTAAGATGGCGGCTTGAGACCTTAAGGGATGAGTGGAACAATTAGTTAAGCAGCATTATGGGTCCCCTCATGCTCTGACGTGAATGGAGGTACACACTGGTCTTACTATCAAATAAATACGACTACTACCTTATGTATTAAATGTTAAACAAACACTGATTTTTTCAGTCCACTAAGTTGTATTTTATTGTTGAATAAACACATTAAAATCAATTTTGTGACAATTGTTTAGCCTAGTTATGGCATTTCAAACGAATGTGAAGATTGGATTAAATGAACTGACGGTCCTTATATAGCTATATAATTCTAGGTACTAAGACAATATTTTTAATATGTGCAGTAATATGAATTGTTGTCTCCCGTAATAATTTACGGGAGACAACAATTCATTTTCGGGGAAAGGAAGAATTCATTGATTTAGTATTGTGAGACCATTAATGTTTTTATAGCTTAAGACGAATGTTGATAATATAATAATATTATTATATGACTACTTACCATCTATAAATCACGGGAAATATTATCATTATCTCTCAAGAATACCTAGTATAAGAATACCACCTATAAATCATGGAAAATATTATTATCTCTCAACAAAATACTCGATTTAAGTTCATTTTAATCTTTCTAATCATCTGCACTATAAATTATTATAGATATCTGGATTCACTTTCCAATTAAGTAAAGTTTTATGATGAAAGATAACAGTAATAAATATATACATTTTTGAAAAAAAAAACAGAATCTAACTGAAACGGAATGGGCGAAGGAAGGTATGCAGTTGACAAAAATTGATGAGGCAATAGAATATAAAGATCTATCAGTTTTAGTGGTGTCTTATTTAGAAAATATGACAAGAAGAATAAGACAAATAAATGAACTATGTGACAAATGTTGATTAGTATAATATATAAATTGTATCTATTGTGTTGTTTTTAGGGATCAACCTTGTTTATTATTATTAACTATGCACATTTACTATAATTTTTAAGATAAATAAACTAAATATGCCACGAATCCGTGTACATAAAACCAATAAGAATTTTCTATTTAAGTATTAATAAGTACATACCACTATTTCTTCAAATTCATTATGACACCTATTTCAATGCATAATGCATCATTTTCAAACACCGTACGTGATTATGGTGTTTAAAAATGATGCGGAATGCATCAAAATACGTGTTACAATAGATTTGAAGAAATAGTTCTAATAAATAATTCTAAGTAAAATTCAAATTTAATTTATGATTTTACCACAAAGTGACTGCCGAATCAATTAATGAAAAAACGTAATTTTTATAGACCACTAATATACATTTATCAATAAAATGTAAATAATTTTTTTTTTTTTCTTCGTAAAAATGTAGTATGTAAAAATATATATGCACTAAACATATTTTTTCCATGGAAGCATGTATTTATGAACAATATATTGCTAAATAGTTCCGTTGTTTTTAAACAAATAGAACGTATTAATTTTAATATAAAATTACGTCATAACTATTTATCGACACTTAGAGATTTTATAGCCATTCCAACCCCGATAATTATTATATTGACTATAAATCAGGGAGTTGATATTCATAGATTATCATATTCAACAGCTTAATGGCGCGGTAATCAACATTTACATATAAGTTAGGGGTTAATATCATTCAAATTATATTATTCAAACTGTTGTTGAAGCCAACATGATATAAGCGATCTGAAATCATGAAAATATTTATTCTGACATCAAACCGCCTTGGAATCTTGATCGAAAATTGAGCTTCATGAAGTTTCACTCTCAGTCTCGTGGCAATTACTCTTCAAGAATATTATTACAATTGATTACATGTTACAAACACTTATTTATTTAATGTCTTTTATTATAACATAAAATAAAATGTATACCCACACACAGGCAATGCCTTTGTGGATTTTTTTGTATTTTTATTAGATTTTTTTATACTTGTAATTATAATATATTGTGAAATGCAAAAGAATTAAAATAAAGGAAAAAAAAATCACCCACACTCATTCTCTGTTAACTAATAACTTACAAAATAGATATTTTTAGAATTTCATTTATTTGTTAAATTTTTTTATGTATTTGTACATACTTACATAAGTATACGTATGTAAGTATGTCCGCCTCCGTAGTGTAATGGTCAGCACGCTCGGCTACCGTTCTGGAGGTCCCGGGTTCGATTCCCAAGGGGGGTAAAATAAATATAAGTGATTTTTTCACTGTAATATTTATTCAATATTACCATGGACTGGTACCTGAAGCGGTGGGCTGATCACATTTCCTTCATGTGTAAACGATCAAGATAACACTGCGTTTATATGACACAGTGCCCTATGCACCATTGGGGTGCGGATAAGGGTTTTATTATTATACGTATATATATACATACATACATAGGTATATGTATACCTACACATACAATATTTATGTAAAAATACACAAAAACTTTTTTTAAATCTGCGGAGACCCACCAAGCCTCATATGCCTTGTCGGTGGAGTTATTTCAAAAAGAAAATATAATTAGCTTTTCCATAATTTTATATAACTTTTACTCTTTATCATTTACCCACACCAAAGTTGTAAAGTTATAAAATAATATACAAAATTATTCCCATTTCTTAAAAAAAATATTTTTAAAAGTGTTGAATTGTCTATTGTTCTTTTGTAAGGGGTATCTAACAATGGCTCAGAAATAAAATATGTCACAGTCCAGATATCACCCGCTACCCACTCCACCCTTACGAGTGGTAGACACGATGCTATTTACTAATGTTCGTGCAATAATACATTAGATTCTAGCAATATTTTCACGCATTAGGCTACTCGTGTGTAGCATTGAATTTACCTTGACTCGCTATTGTAAATGAGCAAAGGCTGTTAGCGTCGAGAGGGCGCGTCGAATGGTCACCCCTGTCGAGGGGCGGTCACCCCAAACGTGTGAAAGAAGGTGATCACACTTATTGAGTTCCATTCAACTGTCACGGGCATTAGTTTCGGTACTCTTTTTCATTAGTAAAATTAGTTTTAAAAAAAAAAAAGTATTTCATATTTATTGTAACTGTAGACAGTTGGTAGAATTCCATATTGAATTGTTGGGTAATATATCCAAAATCAAACAAGGTTAATTGGATTGAATTCTACATTTATCTATGTATACGTTAAAACGTGACGCGTTTCGTCTTATTAAGACATTATCAAACACAGTCTTAGTGTTTGATAATGTCTTAATAAGACGAAACGCGTCACGTATTAGCATATACATATATAAATGTAGAATTCAATCCAATGAACCTTGTTTAATTTTGGATATTTAACAATGTAACAATGTATTTCATATATCGAGAGAAAGTCACCTTTTTTCGTTTTTTCAATTATCTAACGGCCTCGTGACTCTGAAATCTAGTTACGGTTTATGCAACACCTCTTATTGTGACCTTACTTAGGTTTCAACTTTTTAAGTTTTATAACAGATGCCTACTCGTGAGTGGATTTACTCTTTGTGTTAAAAGTAACTATAATTTCATGTAATTCATGAGTGAAAATTCTAGGCAAAAACATTATCTATTTCGCTAGAGGTATGAGTTTATACAGGTCATTGATTCTAAGTTAGCAGTGAAATTACTAAGGTGTATGATTTAAGATGGGATATGAGTTTAGTTATGTACCAGGTATATATGGTACATGTATCTATAATACTTACACTGATAATACTTTGTTTCGTATGAATCCTCAAAATTTATACATTCCATGGACCGATATAGTCAGCAACGCGAATATGCTCCAAAGAGCAAGAGTAGGAAGAGTGTTGGTGAAGAAGAACACTGTCAAAGTCTGAAAAGTGTTCTATCTATGGCTTTTGCTTAAAGGATTGACGAGGTGTGGGCAGAAGACAGATATCCTGGCTTCGGAATTGGATCATACATTTAGAAATTTCGAGAATTTGAGTAGTATGGTTGTCAATCATGGGTAGAATTGATGAATGTTACACATGTGTAAAGTGATCACTTAAACCAGTCTATGACGGTTGTAAGTGTCCAGACTTCCATATTCAAAAACTTTATAAAATTAATTAACTTTGTTTTCACCACTTTTTTTAATTAATACATTTTAATCTACCGGTTTCGAAAAGAACCTTATCATCATAAGGGTTTATTTTAATTCAAAAACATTGAAAACATAAAAATACTCTCACTAAAAACATCCACACACTCCGTAGAAATCCTAAATGATAAATGGTAGGTTGAATTGTATTAATAAAAAAAGTTTATAAAATGTGCCACAAAGTATCTGCGGAAAACATTCAAGAAAAAAATCCATATTCTTCTTTATCTACGTTGAGATGTCAAATAATAATATGATAAATAATTAAAGCATTTCTGATGAAATAACTCATCCTTTCATAATTTAACCCCTAAGAGAGTTTCTGCATCTAACCGAAGAGTCGAAGCATTCACCAGAACCGTTTATTTTTTATCTGATTTTATCAAAAAAGCAATTATTTTAACAAGCGTAGATACTGTATCTTATAGCCAAGTAAGTCGTTTTGTGTCGAGCAAATCTTCCGTAATGCAATCCATCGATAGCCTTTCAATGTTGTCCCTCCCGCGCCCCTGATACGAGTAGTATTATAGGGTCGTGAATTGTGAATGGGGTAGGTAAGGAGCATTTCTGTGGAGGGTTTGGTATAGCAATGAATCACCCTCTTCACTTATAGGCTACAAGCATTCCGTATTGATGCGTTTTATAGGTGTTAATTCCATTCTCCACAATGTTATTTGAAATGAATAATAAAAACCATTGTAACCGTTTTTTACATCCACATTAATGGTCGTCATGTCAAACTTTGTGTTTAATATCTAAAAATCTGTTTAATATATAAAACAAATAGTGATTTCATATGAACATTAATTAATATACTTAGGATCTGTACTCTTAAAATTAATATAATAAAATAAACTTATTTTCAGCAAGCTATATACTTATTTTCATAAATGTAAAAATATGTATTAAGACAGCTTTATACTTATTTTCACATTTATTTTACATGACGAGTAACCGGATTTCATCATTACCTACATCATCAGACTGGTGGGAGGTGAGACAAATTTTTATGTTTATTATACGAGGCAAGGGTTAAAAACTATGAATTTATAAAAGTTGAAATCAAAATCATGGTTTTCAACCCTTTTTTCGTATAAAATATATCATAAAAAATTCTAGCTTCTCACCTGTCTGATGATGTCGGTAGCGGCAAATCTCGGTCAAGGGTCAAAAAAATATTTAAAAAATCAATAAAGCTGTTATTTTATTATATAACCTCATAAAATATGAGCAGTGTCAATCATGGGTAGAATGGTGAATGTTACAGTGTATAAAGTGACAACTTGAACCAGCCTGTGACAGGTCATAAGCTCTGTAATTTTCAGAGATCCACATTTTCTTTTATGTTTGTTGAGATATCAATAAAAAAGTCTTGATTTATCTATTTCATTTAAGGTTTCCGAGACTAAGAAAAGATCTCTCTGATTGATTTTATTACTTGACATACTTTATGTCAAGTATATGTATGTAGTGTTTTCAAATGTTGTTATTGTTTTGTATATTAAATTAATATAACTATTATACTGTAGTTTTTTATGCATTTTTCAATGGCTATGTACATTCTTATTACTGTGTACATTATTACATTTTCGTAAATGTAGAAAAAGTTGTAATAACTACCTTCAAAAACAATTTTAATGATTTTTTGCAAGTAATTATTACAAAAGTATTTTTCTAAGATAATTACTTTAAAAAAGTCATAAAGGACAGCAAAACAAAGGACTGTAGCCTCCATTTTATATATGGACATTCCTTGGCTTCATTACCCCCCGGGTCGGATAATGAAAGCCAAAGGGAGTTTTTTTTTAGAAAAAACGTTTTAATTTAACATACGTTTTTGAGTTCTAATTGAAATAACATAGTAGGTGTAAAAATGCACTACTAGGAATAAAAAAAAAATTATTTATTTTTTGAGAATATATCACGTTTTTGCTAGACTCCCCTATTCTCTTAAGTCACTCCTAGTCAAATCTGAAGTATCACAATTTCTCTACGGTACAAACATATATTATAAAATACGTAAAGGGAATGAAAATAAATATTAAAAAGGCATTTCTACTAATGTACTAATCATAGACAGGCGCCGTGGCGTAGTTAGCTCGACTGCGAAACTGGCGTCGAGGGTTCGATTCCCGCCAATTGCAAAATGAATTCAAGATGGATTTATTTTCAATTATTCTGGGTGTTTGTGATGTATTTTTCACATTCACCTTCCCTATCCTTGCTAAAAAAAAATCTTACCTGAAGATAAGCCTCTAACATAGACGCTTTGCGGGTTATTCCTTTGAAAAATATATATATTCAATCATACATATGAATAAAAATCGTATTGTGTTATTTTATTACCGTCACAAATGCATTTGAAGCACTTATATTTCCAACAAGGTAGCGTTTTTTGCACATTCGTCTGAGAGATCGTATTTTTATTCCATTAAGTCTACATCCAATCACTTTTATGGCTAACACCATGCTTCACTTCCGTACATAAGAAAAAATATTTTATCATATTTTATTATCTTCTCACCATTCAAAAACTCATATTTTTACAAAATCATTAATTCGAAAAAAAACTTATTTTTCCAAAACAAAGACGGCGTTTTTTAGCAAAAAAATCAACAACGTCAAACGCAATTATCTGGGTATAAACAAAATTAAGTTGCGGTTTATCGTATATTGAGCTTTAAGTTCGCTCAATATGTTTTTTACTATGATTAAAGAAAACACTTGTTTTTTACCACTTGAGTTTTATTATAGACTACATGTTTCAGAAGTTAAACTTCCATCATTCAGGTCTGTATAATAACTAAAATATAAAATATAAAATTGTTCAATAAATAAGGAGATGGGAAAGTAAGGGGAAGGGGTTAGTCAAGGGACGGAGTTTGAAAACAAAGGAAAAATGGAAAGCAATGGTGAAGAATTTTTAAACAATATATTATTTAATAAATTATTATTAGAATTAAGGTTTTTTTAGATTTCTAAATTTTCAAGATAATTCATAAATTCTAATAATAATTTATTAAATAATATATTGTTTCAAAATTCTTCACCATTGCTTTCCATTTTTCCTTTTTTTTTCAAACTCCGTCCCTTGACTAACCCCTTCCCCTTAACTTTCCCCTCTCCTTATTTAGAGAACAATTTTATATTTTATATTTTAGTTATTATACAGACCTGAATGATGGAAGTTTAACTTCTGAAACATGTAGTCTATAATAAAACTCAAGTGGTTAAAAACAAGTGTTTTCTTTAATCATTGTAACATGTCTTACCACAAAGTTAATGCCGAAACAATAAATAAAATGTTTTTTTACTGTTTTTGTAGATGTTTTATTATTTTGTAAATCTACAAATAACTTATACAGGAATTTATACAAATGAATCTGTCAAAAGCAAATAAATTCACGCAACTCTTAGTTATTATAGCTAACCTAAATCCACATAGTAAAATGCAATCGTGTAACAAAACCCCTTTATAAAATAAACAATTCTTCATTTTCTTTTGTGCTTCGGACAGATAGTTATAAAACAGTGGAGGGTAACTCTTTACCAGTCCTTTATCCTTGTAAATGGTGTAGTGACACGAGTGGAATGGAGTGTCCTGCGGTAAAAAGGTTGAGAAACGCTGTCTTCAACATTCACAAAAAGTTTCAACTCGAGTAGATTACGTGTCATTGTATCTAGTACCTGATACACTTAAACTGTGAGGACACTAGCTGTTGGGAATGACAAATGGGTTATGTTTTATTTACGAACCCGTAATTTTAAGGTATTCTACTGGAAACCGTCAGGGTATTTTTTTAAAAGAAGAGTATGTATAATACTTTCATTAAAAATACATTTCAACTAGATTTAAGTAAGGTTGATAATAATAAAACCCTTATCCGCACCCCAATGGTGCATAGGGCACTGCATCATATAAACGCAGTGTTATCTTGATCGTTTACACATGAAGGAAGGGTGATCAGCCCTCCACTTCTGGTACCAGTTCAGGGTAATATTGAATAAATATTACAGTGAAAAAATCACTAAGATTTATTTTACACCCCTTGGGAATCGAACCCGGGACCTCCAGAACGGTAGCCGAGCGTGCTGACCATTACACTACGGAGGCGGACAACAAAGTAAGGTTAAACTGTGTTTAAAAATACATATGTTGAAACACATGAATTATTTTACTTAATATATCGTTAGACCATAGTTAGTTATTATTTATCAGATACCTGTGGATAAAAAAGTAATAGGTTTTATTTTAAACTTCTTTATTTAGATTATTACATTTTTTTAGGTTTCAATTCAATTAAAAATACGAAATGAAACAGAAACTCTGTGCGTTTAAAATAAATTTCGTGTTTTTTTTCGAAACAGAATAAACTTTAGAAATTGAGAGACCAACGGTCACCATTAACCTAAATTTAGCGTAATGTATTGCATTCATTATCTCTGTGAATAAATGAGCATTAATTTAAAAAAAAACATTTATTAATTATTTAAAATCACTAGTTGGTCATACTTAATTAAATTTGATTCCACAGTCATACCAGAAATCGAATTTTTAATAAATACATACAAATGAATACATTTTGAATAAAATATTGATCCAAGGATTTAGCAATCACTTAAGTTTTTCATAGAAATTATGAAAAAAATATTTTTTTCATGGTGTTTATATTATTGTCCTTTCTGAAATGATGTTTTCTTTTAGAAGTTTTATATTTCCTATTAAAAATAACTTTAAAGTTATTTTCAATTATAGAGATTATCAATATAAGTACCATATAAGTATCTATTTTTTAAATTTCTAAAATGTGTATTTATTTGCTAATGTTTTCTTATTCCGTTTTTATAAAACACCATTCAAATTTCCGACTTAACGTAGGTGTGGAAATAACCTGCTCGTATTTGTGAGTATAAAGTTTCCCCATGCACAACGGACTATAATGCACTTACCTCAAAGGTCTGCTAAAAGAATCCCTAACTGTTTTTCAAACGTTTCACTTCGAACTCAGCATCTAGAAGCAATGCAAAAGAGAATAAAATAAAATGTACTAGAGTAAAAATGTCATTTTTTCATTATAAAGTATTTAAATGAGAGCGATATTTTTTTGATTCCTTTTTGTGGAGTGCCTTTCCTTCACTGGATAATCTACAAACTTACATACTTATTTATATGAGTAAGTATGGATATAACGACCTTAAGATAAGAGTCGATATTCTGAAGTTAGTCAGTCAGATTCAAAATTATAAGATTTTTTAAAGATTTCTATGGATATATTGACTATCAATTCGATGACATGATATAAAGAAAAATTAACTGTAGATTTATTTAGTTTAATGTGTAAAAATATAATTAATACCTAAATTGAGTGTATGATACAACATATATATATATTAAAGACAAGTTATTTAAAGCATCATGCATACATTCAATTGATATGCAGCTTTTATTACTGTAAAAATGTTTCTTTATACTCGGAGTATTTTGATTTTTCTGTTAGAGATGATATACATATTAAATATGGCAGTCTTTAAATTTTTGTTTTTGTTTGTATGAGGTTTTATCGATTTTCCTTAAATAATTGCCCGTATAAAAAAGGGTAGAAGTCTGTTCTCAAACTTACCATTGTTTGTTATTATAAATAATGATATTTTTTTAGAAATTCCGTTTGGTCTTTGAAAAAAGGTATATTTTTATCCTGAAATTCTAAATGACATTTTTTCAATAATTTATGAAGAGCTCCATACAAATACATAAAAAATAATAAAATATTCAAACTAATTTAAACCCAATTAGTTCAAAAAAATATTCTTTTTGTTCTACGACCAACACGTGAGAAGAAGTTTTACATATATATATATATATATATATATATATATATATATATATATATATATATATATATATATATATATATATTTATATATACATATATATATATATATATATATTTATATACATATATATATTTATATACATATATATATATATATATATATATATATATATATATATATATATATATATATATATATATAAATATATATATATATATATATATATATATTTATATATATATATATATATATATATATATATATATATATATATATATATATATATATATATATATATATATATATATATATATATATATATATATATATATATAAATATATATATATATATATATATATATATATATATATATATATATATATATATATATATATATATATAATATATATATATATATATATATATATATATATATATATATATATATATATATATATATATATATATATATATATATATATATATATATATATATATATATATATATATATATATATATATATATATATATATATATATATATATATATATATATATATATATATATATATATATATATATACAATATATATATATACACACACACATATACAAATACAACATTTTGAGTGTGTCCAAATACTTCTTAACAAACCTGGATTATCTCCAATTATGCGAGTTATATTTTATATAATTTTTTGACATCTTTACATATATGAAGAAGTATAATCTGTTTTACAAAGACAGGGCTCTTAATTTTTCTACCATATCATGTGAATGTACTACGTACTTTCGCTATTCTAAATGCACGTAACATCTGAGAACAATTCGACCCTTCATGTGGAATAATATTGTTAGCAAGGACCGAAACTGAAAAGGTTCTTTAATTCTTCGGATTAATGGCTGCCGTACTTTACAAGGATTTCTTTTATTAAGCCCCCTCGGCACGACATAATATAAATGAAATAATGAAGTTAAATGAAATAAAATAACATTTTTATATTCACTGAAAGAAAGCACGTGTTAGTACAATAATTCAGGTTGGCGCACAATTAGTAAAATAGTTTAAAATAAAGTTTATAAAAAAAAAAAATTGGAAAAATATTTTCTTCAACCCCTATCCTTAAAAAAGCTTTGGTGCAGAGAGCATTGCATTGAATTCATAAAGTAATAAATAATTTACAATCATTTTTATTGTCCACATGATTTAATATATCGAATAGTTTATTTAAATTTTCTTTAATGTCAGTATTATTATTGCTTTTTACTATTATAACTATCTCTTCTTTTATCCTTTATTTATTGTTATTACAATGCATTTTGTTTGTTAGATCTAAAATCAATCGTAAACGAATGGAGGCCAAAAAATGGTTACAAATACGAATGAAAGATAACTAATTATTTTACTTTATTTTTCAAATAAATGAAACTTTTCTAAATATTCACTTATTGATTGGACAAATATTCAATTAGTAATATTTAAAAAAAAAAAATACCCAGTCATATATATAATCAAAGGGACAATCCAATCTTGATATATAAACATTTTAAATAACTGCTGGTACGTGGAATATTGTGGATGAGTATCATCGTTGAACAACAAACTATACATAAATATCAAAATCTTTTAGTACACAACCATGATACACGATTTACACACAACGAAGGTTTGAGTCCCAAAGGAACAAATGCAAAATAAAGTAATGGGTGAATGATCAAGAGTTAATTCAATGAAAATTGTAAAATGTTTATATTCTTAAATTTTCTCTCTTTTTTGTGTGTATATAAGGTTATAATGTTTAAAACAAAAAATGTATTAAAAAAGAACTCCACCGACACGACACACGGTAGCTTGGTGGGTCTGTGCAATTTAAAAAAAAAATGTTTCAAATTGTGATTTAAACAAATGTATTCAATTTATGTTAGTAAAAATATATGTATATATATATTTATAAAAAAAAATTATAAAGGTATATCTTAACATAGGTGAAGAAGTCTATTGAGATGAGAATATGGAAATCTGGACTTTTATTTTGTAAAAGCTTCTTCTAACTCAATGATTTTAATAAGTATCGCAGATGACATTTTATGAAAAATGCAGTAACGTTTTATTCGAAGCATATTTATGACTTTCCGAAATTTGAGTAATGTGGTTGTCTATGGGTGGTATCATGGGTAGAGTGATAAATGTGTCACTTAGATGAGATCATTGTCCATCACCAGGTCATAAGCCTTGTAAATAAATACCAAGACTTATTATTTTTCATCTAGGTTAAGATATAAAAATGTAAATTAATAAAATTCGTAACACAAAAAAAAAATCCCTCTGAAACTAAATACCCTAAGGTATAAAAAAAAAACATAATGTTGATCGAGGCAGAGTGTTTTTTCTTTCCACGTGTCGCAAAGTAGGAAACAAATACGGAACTTGTAGAGTTAAAAGCAAGGACAACTTTTAATAATACTTTACATTAGGGTTGCTACAAAAGTAGATTTTCACAAGTTCGCAAAAATGAATATTAATGCTGATTATTATATACCGACATTATTAGACTGGACACCATTCTGATAATATCGTCAAAGATAATATCGTTAAAGATAGTAAATACCACTATTTCCTAATACCCATTGTGATACGTGTTTCGATGCATTTCGCAGAATTTTAAAACACCGTAATGATGCGGAATGTATCAAAACACACGTCGTAATAGATTTTAAGAAATAGTGGTATTTACTGAGTAAATATTAAATTATAAATAGATAAATTTCACCACAAAGTGACTGCCGCGTCAGGTAATAAAATTGAATTTTTTACTTTAATAATGTGTTTAATTAGAATGCCAGTTTTTTGGATTATTTATCAGAAACTTTTTTTTATTTTGTTAAGGAAACGTATTGTTTTTATTATTTATTCAATTTTAAAAATCGATTGATTTTTAAAAAACTTAAAAAAAATTAATAAAAAATTGAGTAACATAAAATAAGAATTATTCAGGCATTTGTGGTATGTTGTTAAAGAAACACCTTATTTTTGTTATTAGGTAATTCAATAAAAAAAATCGTTTTACAATAAAAAATGACTTTAAAAATTAATAAAACATTAAGTTACATCAAATAAGAACAATTTAGATATTTGTGGCATCCCTTAAATCGGTGGACAAAGTATGGGACTGTGTATGATTGGAAACGCTTCACAGAGGAATAACATACTAGACTTTGCAATTATTGAGAGTGTGAGGGAGCGACCCTGAAGTGCATGAGGTCACACTCCCCTGTGACTAAGTGCAACCCCTACTTCAGATCAGACACGAGAAACCGATCAAGAAATGCACCGAAATATGGAAGCTTGGGATAGACCTGTGTTCGTGATGCATATAGCTAACCATATTCCGCCATTACACGTCTAAACGGGGATATACATTTTTAAAACACAAAACATTCTACGATTATAATTACTGTTATTCTTCTCCTTTTAACCCTTATCCGAAACAAATGGTCCATAGGGCAGTGCATCCTAGAAACGTGGTTATTCAGTAAAACACAATTTAAAGTTCTACTGGCCTTATTTATTTTTGTGACAGCTGTTTCACCTTACCGGAGGACAGGGAGCATTATCAAATATCGAAAAAAAATGTAAGGTAAATTGAGTCTGACAGCGCAAAAGCGGCAAACTCAATTTTTCATATCCTGACTTACCTTCAAATTATTTAAAACGTGTTAAATTTTACCTGAATAATATTTTATTATTCAAACACAAGGAATAGCTGTTCTAGCTAAGATACCAAAGGTAGAATTGTGTTTTTTTTTCATTCAATTTTAGCATGTTTTAAACAATTTGTAGCAGTCAGGGTACAAAAATTGAGGCCACTTTGGAGTGACGGCCTCACTGCAATGTAGCTCAAAAGATGACTAAATAAATAATTGTAAAATTAAAAAAGAAATACAGCAAAAATAATGATTGCTTTCCTGTAATATTGAAGTAAAATGGACATTTCGAAACATCATTACTCATCAAAATTCGGTGTGAGTCTATTTTATTTTAATTTTATTATTTTTATCATTTTATTATTTTTACACATTTTTGATTCACATACTGCGCCGAACAATTTTAACACAAAGCATTCAATATGAGAAACATTCAAGGAATAATATACAAACTTACTGGGTAGGTAGTCCTGAACTTTTCTTTGAGTTATGTTGAATAAAGCGAATGAAGGACAAACAAGGAAACCTTTAGGAACTTCCATTTCCCGAAGATAGCCGTGACAATGGCTACAATTGATCATTTGATTGGATAATCTCAAACCTTAAGAAAAGAATAAAGAACTCGACGTTAAGACGGGCGTTCGTGACTTGCGACAAATCCGTTTACCGTCGTATTTTTATATTTTCTCAGCAAATGGTTACCGGTTCTCCATTTAAGTTTAAAATATTTTATAAAATTGTAACACACCCTTTGTGGGTCATTAAATGATGAAAAAAATACAAAAAATGTAAATACACAAAAATGTTTTGGTCTAATAACAAGTTCTGCGAGGCATTGGTGACATAAGTACACTCAGAAGAAGATCATAAAATATTTCGGGTAAAAAAAATGTGGATGCGCCTCCCAGCAAAGCATGCAATGGATAATTCGTGCCAGCAAAATGGCGGGCTAAGCAAATCAGCGCTAAGCAAGGTCTATTTTTCACATATTTTAATGACAAATTCAAAATAAAACAACTATTTTCATCTAGTGTCACACGAATGTCTGCTTTTTTCGTACACGGCGTTTATTATTCGGGATTTAATATACAAAAAAAATAATGTTCACAATTTACACACTTTATGGAAATATGCATAGAACCACAAAGTCTAGAACACAGAAAAGCATCAAACAAAATCTAACACATACTTCTTTTACTGAAAAGGACTTTATCATTATGTTTTAAAGTTATACAACCTACTTTCATTACCCATAAAGTCGTTAAATAATTAAAATTAGTTCGAAAAATCTATTCATAATTAGATGATCTAAAACAGATCGCTTAATTCGGCCATGTCGTATTTGATTGCATTTCATAAACAATTATCTTTTCATATAATTTTATAAATAAGTAACGTAAAATGTGCATGGTTTTGAGTGTTAAGTACTTTGTAAACAAAGATTTGGACACTCTCAAAATATTGTAAAATTATCCATTATTCATCTATTTGCAAACATATTGCTTTATTCTATCAAAAAGACTTACTACTATTTTTGAGTTGTATAAATTGACGTTTTAAGCATTTTTTTGTCATTTTTTTAAATGAAATTTGATTTAAATATTTTAAAAAAGAAAAATAATATTTTTATTTTTATAAATAATATTACTACAAACGCCAACGGTCAAACTACCGGATCTAAATAAAGTATCAAAATTAATTTAAAAAAATAATAGTTATACGCAGCGAATTCCGTTGCGTTTGTTAGACTTTTTGGCACATTGTAACTGAGAGAAAATACGTAATTGAAAGAGATAATAATTATTTCAAATAGAAAAAAGTAGAATATATAGAGTAGGTATCGCTTTTCTGTTTTGTATAGCGACTTTTTGTTACTAGATCTTAATTTTTATAAGGTCCCAAAATATTAATTGTAACTGCAGACAGTATGTAGAATTCCATATTGAATTGTTGGGTAATACATCCAAAATTAAACAAGGTTTATTGGATTGAATTCTACATTTATTATGTTAATATGTGACGCGTTTCGTCTTATTAAGACGTTATCAAACACTCGGAGTGTTTGATAATGTCTTAATAAGACGAAACACGTCACATATTGACATATACATAAATAAATGTAGAATTCAATCTAATAATACTTGTTTAATTTTGGATATATTACCCAACAATTCCCAAAATATGTTCGATAATGAGCTATTATTACTGTCACGAGTTAGACTCTCCTCTTAAAACTGGATAAAGGTTTGAGCCTTCAAAACGAAGGTAAACAAATCGATTCAAGTAGAAAGATAATCAAAAGGTGATTCATCATTTTTACAGCAATTTTTAAACTGTGCCGATATCAAAATATGTATTATAATAACGTTTTGAATGGAATTCATGTATACACTTACTTGTTCACTTCTGTAAATTGGAAGTAATCAATCTTTTTACAATTAATTATAATAAGTTATTGAATAATGAAACAAAGTTAAAAGAACTATTTAGAAATAGATAATGGAGGTGGGTAGATCTGAAATAGATCGCATCATTCGGCCATGTCGTATTTGATTGCTTGTCATAAAAAAATATTTTACTTATATTTTATATTTGAAGCACTAACATTGCGATTTTCCATTTTATAATTAAAATGTAACTTCGTTTTAAAATCACTAAGAATAATTTATTTTAACTTAATTATAATATCTACTGGTTTCGAGGCTAACCATTTCTTTATCAAGACAGTATTAATCAGTCTTGATAAGGAAGTGGTTAGCTTCGAAACATGTAGACATTATAATTATGTTATAATAAAATATTCATGGTAATTTTAAAACAAAGTATCATTTTTATTTTAAAATTGATTTTAATATAATTTTAGTCGTGCGGTGATTTAATTTCTTAAGGAATGAAGAGATAAGGCGTAGGACGCAGCAAATCGTGGTCAAAACTGTCGTAGAAAAGGCGATTCAGTTGGCTTGGCCATGTACTCCGCATGCCTCCCGAGAGCCGCCATCAAGCTTGCCTCTCTTACAAGGGCACCAGGTTCACGTCGCCCAGGACGACCACTGCTGATAATTCGTCGTCAGTTCTCGTCTAAACTTCGGGACGTAGACCTGACTTAGGAGGATGCAAAGGAGCTGGTGGTCGACAAAAAAACCCGGAGACAGTTTGTGGACTTTATGTGCTCCATATAGGGAGCGGATATGGTAAAAGAAGAAGAAGAAGATGATAATATAATAAATGAGTATTGTTAAATATGCCTACGTTATAGAAACACCCTATGAGAGCAGTCATTATTGTAAATTATAGTAATTTCTATGATGAAAAATAAAGAAATATTTATTAAAATAAATTCCAAATCACACAAAAATTAAATTGAACAGAATTAAATATTATTTTTGTCTTCTTTACTTCAAATTGAAAACGATTTAATTCAAATGTAGCATTGTGGCAACCAGTATACCTTAAATATAAAAATAAAACAGTTGTGCAATAACATTTTTTGAGTTTATTTTATGTGAACCTGGCTAGTTTTGAGAAAAAATATGTTTCCATCAACGGGTTGTTTTTTCACCTGCTGATAAAAACATCAATAGTTTACGAAACAAGTCTGTTTACACGCATAATCTCCAAAGTTGTATTACGCTGGTGATTTTTATTAAACGTATTATATTGAAAATTACATAACAGATTGTAAATAACGTATGCTATTTTATTTATGTAATAATATGTGATTGGTACTTACAAAACTTTAAAATAACAATACACTTTGAAGATAACTTACACAAAACATTTTTTTCAACAATTTTTTAGTCACTAAAACTTTGATTTTTTTAATAATAAAAAGTTTCCATACGCACTGTACATTTTGTAAATTATGGAGTGTCTACAAGTAGTTATTGTTGCATGATTATTGTTGCAAGTTGCATGAAATACATACCCTCTCCATCTATATCTAAATGTTTTAAAAATAAAATGTTTATCGTCAGGGGGTATCGAAAAAAATAAAGGCAGAGTCAGGCGCTGTGGCATAGTTGGCTAGACGCCCGACTGCGAAATTGGCGTCGCGTGTTCAATTCCCGCCAAACGCAAAATATTTTTTGATTTTTTTTTATTAACATAAATTGTATTCATTTATTTTAATCACAATTTAAAAAATATTATATTTATTTTTCATAGACCCACCAAGTCACCTTGTGTGTCTTGTCGGTGGAGTTCTTTTTCAATACATTTTTTATTGTTTTTAACCATTTTAAACTAATATACACACAAAAAAAGAGAGAAAAATTAAGAATATAAATATTTTTAAATTTTCATAATATACATGTACTCTTGATCATTCACCCATCCCTTCATTCAAGGAATGTTTACTTTTAATTCTTTTGGGTATTTGTGATGTATTTTTCACACTCACCTTCCCATTCCTTCCTATCCTACCTGCAGACAAGCTTGTAAATGTAGAGACTTTGAGGGTTTTTCTTTAAAAAAAAATAAAATCACTTGCATTATTTATTGCATTTAAGAGATCTCTTATATACTTAGTTTTTTTTTTACTGACTTTATGGATAACGAAATCAGGTTGTACAACTTTATAGTAAAATAATCAAAATTCTTTTGGCCAAAAGAGGTATATATGTAATATAACATATGTACCTGAAATGTATGGTATTTATTTTATACATTTTCTTTTTAACTATTGTAGAATGGGCTACAGCAAACAGTAGCCGGATAAATCTAGTTGGGTTATAAAAATTAAAAGTATGAACAAAACATCAAGACGCCTGAGTCTAGCTAACGAACTGAATCACGTCTAAGATTTTTTCCTTATTAAATAATCGATGCCCGCCTAATTTCCTCAGGAAACAGAAAGTAAATATGGCTTTTTTATTTTCCTTAATTCTATTTTTCGAGTAGCTTGTTAGCGCAAATTAATCAGAGTCGCTTAATTTAGCAAGAGACTTTTACAAATTTTTCGGCCTTCGAAGTCTTTTTCTATCTAGTTAGTACAAAAGCCCAAGTTGCGTTGGGCATTCTTAATTTCGTGTTGTGATTGGGTCTAACAAATTAGGCACTCGAAATTCATTATAAAAGCTCCCAAATTAAGCCTACGATGAAGCATTTTTTTCTCTTCCGGATACTTAGTGTAATTAAATCAATATTTTTAGTATGAATCTAGGTAATTGGGTATCTACTAAATAAAGCAAAGAATATAAAGACCGCAAAATTTTTTATTAATAAGGAATTGACAATCAAACATTTATTTTATATATTAAAAGCACTGTTGACTTAATGATATGGTATTCGTAATAAAACGCTCTTCTTATCACTTTGTGTAATGCCACTTTTAAAAAAAAATCAATGATATTATACAAAGATAAATGATTGGTAGAGTGTTACAAAAAAAAATTATAATACTGTCACTAGATAAGTGAACAATATATTTCGGCTATATTAAAATATTTTCAATACGTATTAAAGATGTTTCAACTGAAACTAATCGTGTATCGTTTTAATACAAAAAAAATGGGTGCCTTATCCGATCACTTTATACACTTGTGTAACGTTCACCTTTCTGCCCAGTACTGAACATCCATATTGCATGAATTTAAAACAATGTACATATATATGCAGCGTTATTCGATTTCTTTCGTATATTAGTTATAATTTTGAGAGACGTGGGACTATGTCTAACAGTGGTGACACCAGTTGAAAATGCGGTAAATATATAGCTTTTTCCAAATAAACATAGGAGAGAATAATTCTCGATTGTTTTTACTGCATACATCATCTGTATAAATACTTTTTAAATAAAAAATAAAATATTTTAGTAATTTATATTGGGATAAAAATTTTTCAATTGAATTTAACATCTCTTTTATCTCCTTATTTCTTCGAGTCTGGTTAAATCATCCTTGTGTAATATATCACGTCTGAATTAGTAATTACTATGAAATACACGAACGTCCATGTTTGCTATTTGCACCAATCAAGAATGGCCGTCACGTGCCCACCTGAATGATTGTCGACCAGAGACGTCCTCTTAAGAGTTCGTGGCGAGAATCATACACTAAACTATGGTTTTCTTCATTATTTTGTGTTGGTATTCATACAAAACCAAATTCGAATTCGATCATGTTTATCTACTACTCGTATGAAATTCTTGAATCCTTGTACGAATTCGCACAAGGATTTAAGAATTTGTTTTTTGTGGGGTACAATATGAATTGATATAAGTTTTTTTGTTTTTTTAATTTTTTTTCACTTTTAACAACAATATTGTTTTCTATAAGCTCTTGGATAACATTGAACAAAATGTAAGTATTACGTTTGAAATCGATTATATCCTTAGTAACTGAAGAAATTTTGTCGAAATAAAAAACATAATGTCATTTGATAATTATCACAAAAACACTGTCTAATTAAAAAAAACTTTCTTATAACTAGTAATTTTGAATTATTTTGTTTTTGAAAAATTAAGTATATATACAAATTGTAATTCGAAATTTCTTTTAAAGCTGAGATTTTTAAGATCATGGTAAAAAAAAACCTCCTATAAAACCGATTTAAATAAAAATCCTCGTTTTTTGTATGTTTCTTATGCAATTTCATTAGTGCAATTAAAATACCATGAATTACCAATGAGGATCGTAAAACAATTGTTTTGTTTTTCATTTCATTTTGCAACTTCATTCAATCAACTAACAATCGAATACTAATTGTTCTAGTTGAAACAATTTCATTTACATTTTTTAGCAGTTTAATGAAAGAAAAATACATTTGTTTTCAGGCGTTGTATAAATTTCCTCAAATAAATACCGCTAATTAAGGGATGGAGATGTGTTATTGGTTTTCACAGCAATGAAAAAACAATTGGAATTTTCTGAAAAATAATTGCATTCATTTAGAGTCATGTGAAAATAATTACTTTAACGCAATTGATTGAAAAATGTTTTCATTTTTATATCTTTATACGAGCATTATAATTGAAACTTTTACTCAAAATCATGCATTTGAATAAAAAAAAACAGCTCAGAAATGTATAGAAAAATAAAGCCGTGATATTTTTGTTTTTTTATTCTAATTAAAGATAGATTTTAAGGGAAAAATAAATTTTATATATATATATATATATATATATATATATATATATATATATATATATATATATATATATATATATATATATATAAAGGGTCCGCCAAATAACATTTTTTTTTTGAAAATGGGGCGCAAAACATCGAGTGTAGCTTCGGCTGTGTGGCACGTAGCGCCGTTTTGTTGAAACCAAATGTTGCCAATATCCTTTTCTTCAATTTTTGTGAACAAAAATCCGTTCAACATGGCCCGATAACGATCGCCATTGACTAACGGCCACTCCTTGCTCATTTTCAAAGAAAAATGGCCCAATTATGCCTCTGGACCAAAATCCGCACCAAACAGTGACTCGTTTTGGGTGTACCGGCTTTTCAATGTATGCGTGCGGGTTTTTTGTGCCCCAAATACGACAATTTTGCTTGGTTACATACCCGCCAAGATCAAAATGAGCTTCATCCGAAAAGATGATTTTTTTGGCAAAATCGGCATCTTCTGTAAGTCGAATGTCGCAATATTTCCCAGCGTTGTTCAAGCGTATACACAACCATATTCGCTCAGCGGAAAGATAAAACTAATTATCTGTCAAATCAGACATGAGCTAAGTGTTACCATTCACGAAATAAGCACTAGTTGAAAAAAAAAACTTTAGATGGCGGACCCTATATGTATATATATATATATATATATATATATATATATATATATATATATATATATATATATATATATATATATATATATATATATTATATATATATATATATATATATATATATATATATATATATATATATATATATATATATATATATATATATATATATAAACCAAAATCTTATATACAACTTATCCGCGCAATATTACAATAAATGTTAAATGATAAATGATTTCATTTCTTGCTATATGTTTTTCATTGTTTGTGAACTATAAACAAGAACAAAAAAATAAAAAAAATAAAAAAATAAAAAATAATAGTTACATATCCCTGATAAGATGAGAAATACGACAATACTTGTCTAATTTGTATTTACAGCGCTTGGTTAGTTCACATAGGAGATATTTATATATTGATGCTAATTACATATCAATATATTGATACTACGTATCAGTATATGAATAGCTGCGTATCTAAATTAAGTCTGCCTATTAATCTTCTTAACTTTTGCCATATTTTATTCTTGCTGTTAACTTTTTACTTCTTTTAACATTTGTGAAATTTTGTTATTGGAATATTACATTTACCTAGTTTTTATTTGTTATTCATTATTGTAAATATATTTATGTTAACGTTCTGTTAAATTTCTAAATAAATAAAATAAAATAAACTAGTACAATTTATGATATGAATAAAGATATAATGGCATTATTCCTATGCTGTTTTCAGTTCACCTTCAGTACGAAGCTCTGTTTCAGACAGTAGAGCCCTGAATGAGTTGGTACCTACGTACATAAAATATTATATTCATGGTTGGGAGAATCCTTTGCCACATTCAAAAGAACTATTCAATGTAAGCTTGCTTTGTCCACTTGTAAGCGGGTTATGTGTTTTGTACTCGTTTTCTAACTGCATAATGATAACACATTTGTGACACATACAGGGAAACGCGCGTGGAAAATCCGAATAATTTGTTATATCGCTCACTCCTTTCAAGAACGTAATAAACCAAAAATCGTCAATTTTCAGTTGTGCATGTTTTCGGAATGCCCAGAAAATGTACTATATCCCAGCAAAAGAGGCATATTTTTAACTTAATATTTACCCGCTACAGGGCAAAAAATGTTGTTTTTGCATTTAGAATAAAGGTATTGTTTAACTATTTTGTCCGCCTCCGTAGTGTAATGGTCAGCACGCTCGGCTACCGTTCTGGAGGTCCCGGGTTCGATTCCCAAGGGGGGTAAAATAAATATTTGTGATTTTTTTACTGTCATATTTATTCAATATTACCCTGGACTGGTTCCTTGAAGCGGAGGGCTGATCACCTTTCCTTCATGTATAAACGATCAAGATAACACTGCGTTTATATGACGCAGTGCCCTATGCACCATTGGGTTGCGGATAAGGGTTTTATTATTAATTGTTTATTTTTTTAAATATACTAAATATTTTTGGAATGGAGAAAAAACCTTCAGATTTTACCTTAAAAGATCTGTTGCACAGTAAAAAGTTCAATAAGCAGCTTGATATTTATTTCAAATACATTGTGTTATATTTTTTAATGTATTTAAAATGTATTGAAAAATGTATTGAAAAATCAAGTTTTTTGATTTATGACGTTCTTGAAAGGAGTGAGCGATAAACGTTTGTATATATTTTTCTCTTTTTCATTTTGTGAAACGTGTATTTATTTATTTAAAGTTAAAACATTGAAGAAAATTTCACATTGGATAGCATGTATATAAAACGAAGATGAATTGTAGTAATTTTTAAACGGAAGAATTGGTGTTTGTATAGCAAGAAAAACGATAAAAATGTTTTAAACGATAAAAGATTTCAGTAAAAAAAGTGAGTAAATAATAAAAAGAGTATAAAGTAAAACAAAATTTGTAATATAAGCAAGAGTAAAAAACATTTACAACATTTTAAGTATATCCAAATACTGGTTCACAAATGTGGGTTTCCTCATCTTAGGAGTTATTTTTTACATTATTCTGACATCTCAACATAAATAAGAAATAACTGGTCAAATTATTAGCTTTATAAAATAAAAATCAATAAAAATCAGTATGTCAAAATAATCCGGGTTCGAATCTATACATCCAAATAGGGTCTCTGCTATATAAAAGCTTTCTCAATCCAACCAAAGAATCTATAGTAAACTCAAATGTATTGTGTCTTGAGATAAACGATAGATATAGGCATTTAAAAAATTGAGTAGTGTGCTGAACCAACTTATGACAGGCCATAAGACCTGTAAATACCCACACTTACAAATTCTTCTTCATCTATGTTCAGATGTGAAAAATGAAGTTTATTAACTACTTTGACTAAAGGAATATATTGAAGTATAATATTCTAGTCTACTCTATTTTATAATAAAATCAATGTATCAAAATCAATCTTTATATCAAGTGACAATTCTGATTCAATGAAAGCATAAAAAAGTCATAAAACATTATTACAGTTGTCATTTAAAAACAATCACATCATTTTATGGTTTTTATAATCGGCAATAATTCTAGGTTTATTCCAGAAATTACGATAAAAAATATTTTATTTCCGTATTTTTTTCTTATCTTCAAATCTACAACTTTCTGAGATTTACATTTTGTCATTCGGGAAAGAATAAAAGAAATGAACGCCATGCCATTTGCCTATCATGCGTTATTGGATTTCTTTTGAGCGTTTATTTATTTATGATATCGTTACAAAAAATAACGAAATTTTCGATATATAATAAAACAAAAGACATACTACACACGATATGGATGATGTTTTTTAAGTACTCTGTTGTATTTTTTAAATGTGAAAATTAAATCGATACAAAATAAAAACTAACTAACTAACTAACCATCACGCCGCTTCCCCGCAGGGGTAGGCAGAGAGAATAGAGCGCCACACCACTCTGTCCTTGCTAACATTCTTCGCCTCTTCCACTTTCATGCATCTCCTCATACATACCCGCCGATTGTTACGGCTCCTAACCTGACCACTTTCAAGTATTTGGCATACCTGATCGTGCCATGTTTTTCTCGGTCTTCCTCTGCTTCTTTTCCCGTTAACATTTGGCTCGAAAGATATTTTAATCATACGATTAAAATAATGTGATGATTAAAATTCTACGAACATTTTTCATTTATTCAAGTTCTTGAAATAAATACAAATATTGTTCAAAAATTTATAGTATTAAACATAAATTAAATTACTACTTGTTTGATTAAACATAGACGTAATTCAAAATGGTAGTAAACGCAATAAAGTTAGAGTCCTTAAATTTTGGAAAAAATCTTTTTATTTGTTGTTTCGGCATTCACTTTGTGGTAAGACATGATGAAATTGTTAATGAAAAATACTTGTTTTTTTAACACTTGAGTTTATTAATAGATTTATATTATCCACTGACACTTCGTGATGGAATTGCATTTTTAATTTATTATTAGATTAAAACCAATATTTTTAGCTTTTCCACTTTTTTATTTGACCAGCGACCGGGTTTCGTCGTTACCGACATCATCAGACTGGTTTTTATGTCTGATGATGTCGGTAACGACGAAACCCGGTCGCTGGTCAAATAAAAAAGTGGAAAAGCTAAAAATATTGGTTTTAATCTAATAATAAATTAAACTTGAGTTTATTTTAATTTGTCGTAAAATAAACTAAAGTGGTAAAAAAACAAATGTTTTTCTATTACAATTTTAATATACCATAGACTCTTAACGTTTACAAAATAAAAAATAGAAACTGTTGGATTCAAAAAATACAAATTTTTTCACTTAATATTTTGAGTGTGCCCAAATCTAGGTTTACAAATCTGGGTTTGTCCATTTAGGAGTTATTTATATTGACATCTCAACATACCTCTGCCAGTCATCCATGATGAAGAGTATGGATGACTTGCAGAGGCGTGCATTCTATATAGGCGGAAAAGCAGTCCCGACCTAGGGTTACTCGCGTCCCGTATAGAAACACGACCAGTGCCTACTATGCTTTATCCTTACCCAACCCTACTACCTCCCCTGATTAAAAACTCTGTGCACGTCACTGATGACTGGATATTTACAGGACTAACGTCCTGTTATAAGGTTGTTTAAGTGATCACTTAATACGACTCCATCTATGGTTGAATTAAGTAAGTTTGTTTATTAACTTGAAGATAGACTTTAATGGTATAAAAGAGAATATCGGGAGAAAGTGACCAAATGCATTTTTTTTACAAAAACGTGATCATTGACTATTTGATATCTTACTAGCTTAATATTACCCTGAAAAAAATCATAAAGGATTTTAAACCTGGAAGTATAATATATTGACTTGTTAAAAATGACTAACTGCATTGATGTTTACTTTCTTTAAGTGACTTAAATGGCCCTCCTGAACATTTCACGTTTTGTTAGTTGGCCCTTTTCTCCTGTACGACTACGATATGACAAAAAATTGTGAGAGCGCTGTTTTTACATAAGAGAGAAATCGAAATAAATAGAAAAAACATAGCTGCTAATTTTAATAAGAATAAGTAATCACTCTAAGTACATTCCTGTGTGATTATTATTATTAGCTATGTAAGTAATTACGTTTGTTTAAGAGTTAAGTTTCACCGGTATCAAAGTACGTGCTTGCAAGTTGCAGCTTTGGAAACTGACGTCATAATGTACACTTTACAGGGCAAGATGGCCGAGATAGTGCTAACACTCCAATGTCCGGCATAACGAGATATCATCGCACCCTTAAGCCATTCCACTACCCGAGTTGTTTATCAAATAATATCCTCAAGTTTCGGTATAAATAAGACCCCTTTCTAACATAATATACAAAGGTTATAAACAGGTTTGTATTAATTTAACAGCAGACACTATTTCATTTTCCAACTCTAATGTATGGAAGTGAAACATGGAGTTGGCAAAAGTAGGATGAAAGTAGACTGAATGCAGTCGAAATGCGATCTCTCAGTAGAATGTGCGACAAAACGATGTATGATAGATGTTCGAATAGTGAAATAAGGAAGGAATGCAAAGCTGAGACAAGCATTATCGATAAAATTAAGAAAGGTGTGTTGAGATAGTTTGGACATGTTGAAGGTAGTTGGGTTGGGTAAGGATAAAGCATAGTAGGCACTGGTCGTTTTCTATATAGGACGCGAGTAATCCAAGGTCTGGACTGCTTTTCTGCCTATATAGAATGCACGCCTCTGCAAGTCATCCATATTCTTCATCATGGATGACTGGCAGAGGTATGTTGAGATGGCAATATAAATAACTTCTAAGTGGACAAACCCAGATGAGTGAGGAAAGAACGGTATAACAAATTTGTGAGGCGAATGTAATTAGAAAAAGGAGCAGAGGAAAACCGAGAAAAACTTGGCACGATCAGGTATGCCAAATACTAGAAAGCGGTCAGGTTAGGAGTCGAAACAACGAATGAGTCACATTAGAATGTGTCACAATAGATTTTGAGAAAAAGTGGTATTTACCATGTGAAATTTAAAATGAAATAGTAAATTACTATCTGTAAAATCTTGTAATCGCTAGTTAGATAAAAATCTTTTCGTGTCATTTAAAAAAAAAACATCCCGTCTTTATTTCAAATTCCTAAAAATTTAAACGAAATAATTAAGTCTATAATTTATATTTGAAGCACTAACATTGTGCTTTTCCATTTTATAATAAAAATGTAACTTTGTTTAAGTGAAATTTCAAGGGAAAAGTCTTTAAAAAAAATGGGCAGCACATATCGGTAGTGTAAAGGCAAAGGGGTATATCTGTCTTAGACCAAATTTTACAGGAGAAAAAAAACAAACTTGTGAAACTCATTTGTTTTATGTATTTTTTTATGTACATTTCTCAATAAAACCAAATAAGTATTGCAACTACAGCTATATGCTTTTGCCAGATTATGGAATACACTATTTTCGACATTTTGTGAAACAAACTTAGAAAAAGAAAAATTTGACAGATATACCTCTTTGCCATTACACTACCGATATAAAGTGGACTTATTTTTTTTTACAGTAGAGACCTTGACAGAACAAAAGAGGTGTCAGAAGACTCCAAATATGATGGTCCGACGACGTGGTAAATACTGGCTGCAAGCAGTAACCGACCGGAGGAAATGAAAAAAAGGGGAAGAGGATTATTTCCAGCTGTAGAGGACAGAAGGCTAATGAAAAAGAAGAAGA